>NC_140580.1:830736539-830741539 GCF_964204655.1 Triturus cristatus
ACTCATTCACTGACTGACTCACTCTCACTAACTGACTGACTCTCTCACTGACTGTCTCTCTCACTCTCTCTCCCACTGTCTAACTGAATGACTCTCTCACTGACTCACTTTCTCAATATCTCTTACTGACTGACTCTCACTCTCTCACTGACTGACTCTCTCACTGACTGACTCTAGACTCTCACTGACTGACTCTCTCACTGACTGACTCTCTCACTGACTGACTCTCTCACTGACTGACTCTCTCACTGACTGACTCTCTCACTGACTGACTCTCTCACTGACTGACTCTCTCACTGACTGACTCTCTCACTGACTGACTCTCTCACTGACTGACTCTCTCACTGACTGACTCTCTCACTGACTGACTCTCTCACTGACTGACTCTCTCACTGACTGACTCTCTCACTGACTGACTCTCTCACTGACTGACTCTCTCACTGACTGACTCTCTCACTGACTGACTCTCTCACTGACTCACTCTCTCACTGACTCACTCTCTCACTGACTCACTCTCTCACTGACTCACTCTCTCACTGACTCACTCTCTCACTGACTGACTCTCTCACTGACTGACTCTCTCACTGACTGACTCTCTCACTGACTCACTCTCTCACTGACTCACTCTCTCACTGACTCACTCTCTCACTGACTCACTCTCTCACTGACTCACTCTCTCACTGACTCACTCTCTCACTGACTCACTCACTCTCTCACTGACTGACTCACTCTCACTGACTGACTCACTCTCACTGACTGACTCACTCTCACTGACTGACTCACTCTCACTGACTGACTCACTCTCACTGACTGACTCACTCTCACTGACTGACTCACTCTCACTGACTGACTCACTCACTGACTGACTCACTCTCACTGACTTTCTCACTGACTGACATTCTCACTGTCTCTCTCACTGACTGACTCTCACTCTTTCACTGACTGACTCTCTTTCTCTCTCACTGACTGACTTGATCACTGACTGACTGGATCACTGACTCTCTCACTGACTGAATGACTCACTGACTCACTTTCTCAATATCTCTTACTGACTGATTCTCTCACTCTCACACTGACTCACTCACTCACTCTCATTAACTGTCTGACTCTCTAGCTGACTGACTCTCACTCTCTCTCACTGACTGACTGAATAACTCTCTCACTGACTAACTGACTCACTGACGGACTCTCACTGATGGACTCTCACTGACGGACTCTCACTGACGGACTCTCACTGACGGACTCTCACTGACGGACTCTCACTGACGGACTCTCACTGACGGACTCTCACTGACGGACTCTCACTGACGGACTCACACTGACGGACTCACACTGACGGACTCACACTGACGGACTCACACTGACTGACTCTCTCACTGACTGACTGACTCTCTCACTGACTGACTGACTCACTCTCTCGCACTGACTCTCACTGACTGACTTTGACTTTCTCTCTCACTGACTCTCTGACTCTCTCACTTACTGACTCTCTCTCTCACTTACTGACTCTCTCTCTCACTTACTGACTCTCTCTCACTTACTGACTCTCTCTCTCACTTACTGACTCTCTCACTGACTGACTCTCTCTCTCACTGACTGACTCTCTCTCTCACTGACTGACTCTCTCTCTCACTGACTGACTCTCTCTCACTGACTGACTCTCTTCCACTGACTCTCTCGCTCACTGACTGACTCTCTCACTGTCTTACTCTCTCACTGTCTTACTCTCTCACTGGCTTACTCTCTCACTGGCTGACTCTCACTGACTGACTCACTGACTCTTTCACTGACTGACTGACTTTCCCACTGACTAACATTCATTCTCTCTCTCTCTCTCTCTCTCTCTCTCTCTCTCTCTCTCTCTCTCTCTCTCTCTCTCTCTCTCTCTCTCTCTCTCTCTCTCTCTCTCTCTCTCTCTCTCTCTCTCTCTCACTGACTGACTCTCACTCTTTCACTGACTGACTCTCTCACTGACTGACTGTCTCTCTCTCACTGATGGACTGACTGACTCTGACTGACTCATTCACTGACTGACTCACTCTCACTAACTGACTGACTCTCTCACTAAATGACTGACTCTCTCACTGACTGTCTCTCTCACTCTCTCTCCCACTGTCTAACTGAATGACTCTCTCACTGACTCACTTTCTCAATATCTCTTACTGACTGACTCTCACTCTCTCACTGACTGACTCTCTCACTGACTGACTCTAGACTCTCACTGACTGACTCTCTCACTGACTGACTCTCTCACTGACTGACTCTCTCACTGACTGACTCTCTCACTGACTGACTCTCTCACTGACTGACTCTCTCACTGACTGACTCTCTCACTGACTGACTCTCTCACTGACTGACTCTCTCACTGACTGACTCTCTCACTGACTGACTCTCTCACTGACTCACTCTCTCACTGACTGACTCTCTCACTGACTCACTCTCTCACTGACTCACTCTCTCACTGACTCACTCTCTCACTGACTCACTCTCTCACTGACTCACTCTCTCACTGACTCACTCTCTCACTGACTCACTCTCTCACTGACTCACTCTCTCACTGACTCACTCTCTCACTGACTCACTCTCTCACTGACTCACTCTCTCACTGACTCACTCTCTCACTGACTCACTCTCTCACTGACTCACTCTCACTGACTGACTCACTCTCACTGACTGACTCACTCTCACTGACTGACTCACTCTCACTGACTGACTCACTCTCACTGACTGACTCACTCTCACTGACTGACTCACTCTCACTGACTGACTCACTCTCACTGACTGACTCACTCACTGACTGACTCACTCTCACTGACTTTCTCACTGACTGACATTCTCACTGTCTCTCTCACTGACTGACTCTCACTCTCTCTCACTGACTGACTGACTCTGACTGACTCTCTCCCTGACTGACTCTCTCCCTGACTGACTCTCTCCCTGACTGACTCTCTCCCTGACTGACTCTCTCCCTGACTGACTCTCTCCCTGACTGACTCTCTCCCTGACTGACTCTCTCCCTGACTGACTCTCTCCCTGACTGACTCTCTCCCTGACTGACTGACTCACTCTCTCTCACTGACTGACTGACTCACTCTCTCGCACTGACTCACTGACTCACTCTCTCTCACTGACTGACTCTCTCTCTCACTGACTGACTCTCTCTCTCACTGACTGACTCTCTCTCTCACTGACTGACTCTCTCTCTCACTGACTGACTCTCTCTCTCACTGACTGACTCTCTCTCTCACTGACTGACTCTCTCTCTCACTGACTGACTCTCTCTCTCACTGACTGACTCTCTCTCTCACTGACTGACTCTCTCTATCACTGACTGACTCTCTCTCTCACTGACTGACTCTCTCTCTCACTGACTGACTCTCTCTCTCTCACTGACTGACTCTCTCTCACTGACTGACTCTCTCTCTCTCACTGACTGACTCTCTCTCTCTCTCACTGACTGACTCTCTCTCTCTCTCACTGACTGACTCTCTCTCTCTCTCACTGACTGACTCTCTCTCTCTCTCACTGACTGACTCTCTCTCTCTCTCACTGACTGACTCTCTTTCACTGACTCTCTCACTGGCTTACTCTCTCACTGGCTGACTCTCACTGACTGACTCACTGACTCTTTCACTGACTGACTGACTTTCCCACTGACTAACATTGTCTCTCTCTCTCTCTCTCTCTCTCTCACTGTCTGACTGACTGACTCTCACTCTTTCACTGACTGACTCTCTCACTGACTGTCTCTCTCTCACTGACGGACTGACTGACTCTGACTGACTCATTCACTGACTGACTCACTCTCTCACTGACTGACTCACTCTCTCACTAACTGACTCTCACTAAATGACTGACTCTCTCTCACTGACTGTCTCTCTCACTCTCTCTCCCACTGTATAACTGAATGACTCTCTCACTGACTCACTTTCTCAATATCTCTTACTGACTGACTCTCACTCACTCTCTCACTCTCTCACTGACTGACTCTCTCACTGACTGACTCTCTCACTGACTGACTCTCTCACTGACCGACTCTCTCACTGACCGACTCTCTCACTGACCGACTCTCTCACTGACCGACTCTCTCACTGACCGACTCTCTCACTGACCGACTCTATCACTGACCGACTGGATCACTGACTGACTTGATCACTGACTGACTTGATCACTGACTGACTGGATCACTGACTCTCTCACTGACTGAATGACTCACTGACTCACTTTCTCAATATCTCTTACTGACTGATTCTCTCACTCTCACACTGACTCACTCACTCACTCTCATTAACTGTCTGACTCTCTAGCTGACTGACTCTCACTCTCTCTCACTGACTGACTGAATAACTCTCTCACTGACTCACTGACGGACTCTCACTGACGGACTCTCACTGACGGACTCTCACTGACGGACTCTCACTGACGGACTCTCACTGACGGACTCTCACTGACGGACTCTCACTGACGGACTGTCACTGACGGACTCACACTGACGGACTCACATTGACTGACTCTCTCACTGACTGACTGACTCTCTCACTGACTGACTGACTCTCACTGACTGACTGACTCTCACTGACTGACTGACTCTCACTGACTGACTGACTCTCACTGACTGATTGACTCTCACTGACTGACTCTCACTGACTGACTGACTCTCACTGACTGACTAACTCTCACTGACTGACTGACTCTAACTCTCTCACTGACTGGCTCTCTCTCACTCTCTCTCACTGACTGGCTCTCTCTCACTCTCTCTTTCACTGACTGACTGACTCTCTCACTGACTGACTCTCTCACTGACTGACTGACTCTCTCACTGACTGACTACCTCTCTCACTAACTGACTACCTCTCTCACTAACTGACTACCTCTCTCACTAACTGTCTCTCTCTCTCTCTCACTGACTGACCCTCTCACTGACTGACTGACCCTCTCACTGACTGACTGACTGTAATGGCGGCGCAGGGATAGACTGAGAACAGGTTCTTGTTAAACGG
>NC_140580.1:831946539-832456539 GCF_964204655.1 Triturus cristatus
TGAGAGTGAGAATGAGATACCGGAGGGTCGAGTTCTGAGGAAAAGAACTTGGATTGGAGAAAGAAACAACCGAGAAGTGAAACAGAAAAGAAGTGTAAAAGGAGATCTTTGGCCCAACAAGATAAAGAGGCTGAGATATCGACTGACACGAGTTAACCCATCGAAAGCTGAACAGGTGAACGAGGTGTCAAGTCAAAATCAAGCGAAAGAAGAAGAACAAAAGGAATCAAAAGAACCAGAGGCGATCAAGAGAATCAGAAAGCCCAACCAGAAGTATAGGTCACCGGAATGGACGTATGTGGCACTGTCTGAAGAAGAAGAGACAGTGAGTCAAGGAAATCCAGAGGGGACCTTACGGAGAGTGGTTGAGGAAGAGAAGGCCGTTGGAATCCTGAAAGTTATCTTGTCCGACATTGGAGAAGAGACAGATGTTCAGGATATTCCGGATAGATACCCCAGCAATACCAACCCCGGTGGTGGGTCTGCGAACCAAGATAACACCAGAAAGTCCCGGAGAACAGAACGGCCAAAGTGGCCATCTCTCCGGACTTGGCTGTCCAGGCAATAGTGCCTGGCGAACGTGTGCAGTGAAGCCCACGTCGCCGCCTGACAGATGTCCTGCAAGGGGACTCCCCGTCCCAGGGCAGTCGTCACCGCAGTGGCCCGGGTGGAATGGGCTCGCAGCCCAACAGGAGGGACCTTTTTCGGCAAAGAATAGCAGAGTTTAATACACAACACAACCCACCGCAAGATGATTCACTTGTGCACAGCTTTAACCTTCTTCGCACCTACATATCCAACAAAAAGTTGGTCGTCCACCCGGAACTGGCTTGTGCGAGCCAAATAAAATGACAGCGCACGTTTGGGGTCCAGACGGTGGAGCCTCTCTTCATCTTTTGAAGGATGCGGAGGCGGAAAGAAGGTGGGCAGCATGACAGATTGCCCGATGTGAAAGGGAGTCACGACTTTAGGAAGGAAAGAAGGACGGGTCCGGAGGACAACCTTATCCAGATGAACCGAAAGGAAGGGAGGCTTAGCTGACAGAGCCTGGAGCTCACTCACCCACCTAGTGGAGGTGATGGCCACCAGGAAGGCAGTTTTCAGAGTCAGTAGATGAAGTGGACAGTTGTGAAGGGGCTCAAAGGGAGCGCACATCAGAAAAGTAAGAACAAGGTTCAAGTCCCACTGAGGCATTACAGGAACAGGAGGGAACATATGAGTAATGTCCTTGAGAAAACGGGAGACAACTTGAAAAGAGAAGGCTGATCAGGAAGCCTCAAGAAAGCAGAGATTGCAGCAAGATAACCCTTCAAGGTGCAGGTGCCCAGAGCAGAGCCCTGCTGGGCCAAAGAAAGAAGAGAACCTCAGAAAGAGGGGCAGAAAGGGGATCCACAGCCTTTGCTGTGCACCATGCCACAAATTTGTTCCACCGGCAGGTGTATACAGTCTTTGTGGAGGGACGCCTGGCTGCCAGAATGACATCACAGACTTCAGGAGGCAAGTCAAATGGCATCAACTGTCGTCGCTCAATCTCCACGCATGGAGGTGGAGGCTGGACAGGTTCGGGTGGAGGACCGTCCCCTTGTTGCTGCGACAGAAGGTCCTCCTGAAGAGGCAGTCGTATCGGAGGATCGATGGACATACTGAGTAGCTCGGGATACCAGTACCTTCGTGCCCAATCCGGAGCCACCAAGATGACTTGGGCCCGGTCGCGCCTGATCTTCTTCAGCACTCTGGGCTGAAGTGGTATAGGCGGAAAGGCGTACAACAGACCGCAACTTCACTCGCGACGAAAAGCGTCTCCGAGCGAGTGCCGCCTTGGAAATTCCAACGCGCAGAACTGCTGACATTGGGCGTTCTCTTTGGTGGCGAATAGATCTAACCAAGGCTCTCCCCACTGCAGAAAGAGACCTTGCGCCACGTCCGAGCTCAGACGCCATTCGTGATCCATCATGCACAGGCGGGTGAGTTAGTCTGCTCTGGCGTTCAGAGAGCCCGCCAGATGTTGAACCACCAGGGTGATGCCCTGATGTTCCAGCCATGTCCAGAGGCGCAGAGCCTCCTGACAAAAGGTCCACGACCCCACCCCGCCTTGTTTGTTGCAATACCACATGGCGGTGGTGTTGTCCGTGAACACCTGCACGACACTTCCCCGGACAGAGGGAAGGAAGGCTTTCAGTGCAAGTCGGATCGCCCTCATCTCCAATAGGTTGATATGGAGCCGAGTCTCCGCCGGAGACCAGAGTACTCTGATCTCCGCTTCTCCCATATGGCCCCCCCATCCCAGGAGGGACGCATCCATCACTACGACATGCTCCGGTTGGGGTAGGGAGAGGGATCTGCCAGTGACCCAATCGCGATTCGTGAGCCACCACTGCAGCTGGTTCGCAGTGCCCTCCGAGATCAGGACATGGTCGGACAGGTTGCCGCGATGCTGGGCTCACTGAAACTTCAGGTCCCACTGCAGAGCCCGCATCCGCCACTTGGCGTGAGGTACCAACAGGATGCAGGAGGCCATCAGCCCTAGTAGCCGCAGCACCAACCTGACCGAAACCCAGGACAAAGGCCGGAAGATGGAAATCAGGGCCTGAATGTCCCGGACCCGCTGTTCCGGCAGATAGACCCGGAACTGCGCCGAATCGAGAACCGCTCCGATGAAATGGAGCTTCTAGGAGGGACTCAGGTGCGACTTCGGCACATTGATGGAGAACCCCAGGGAGTGCAGGAGGTCGGCCGTAGTCTGGAGGTGGGAGACGACTTGCTGGGGCGAGCCCCCCTTCAACAGCCATTCGTCGAGATAGGGGAAGACTGGAACCCCTGATCGGCGCAGATGAGCTGCAACCACCGCCATCACTGTCGTGAACACCAGAGGGGCACTGGTGAGGCCGAAGGGGAGCACGGTGAACTGAAAGTGCTCCTGACCCACCGTGAACCGCAGGTAACGCCAGTGGGCCGGCAGGACGGGGATGTGGAAATAAGCGTCCTGCAAGTCCAACGCTACCATCCAGTCTCCAGGATCTAGGGCAGCCAGAACCTGAGCTAAAGTGAGCATCTTGAACCGGTCCTTCCGGAGGAAGATGTGGACGCTCCTGAGGTCCAAGATCGGGCGTAGGCCCCCTTTGCCCTTCTTGGGAACCAGAAAGTAGTGGTAATAACAACCACGACCTACTTCTGGACCAGGAACGCGCTCGACGGCCTCTTCGGCCAAGAGGGCCGAAACTTCCTCTCGTAGAAGATGCAAATGATCCCCCGACATACGGTGGTTCTGCGGTGGCATGGCTGTAGGGGTCGTCTCGAAGGGGAGGGAGTAGCCCCTTCGGACGATTTGCAGCACCCACCTGTCCGACGTGATGGAGCGCCAGTGGAGCAGGTGATGGCGAACTCTGCCACCCACTGGCGTGGAATGGGCCTGAAAGCTCGGACTAGGAGGGCTTTGAGGCGGATGCTGCCGGGGTGGATGTGGACTGACCGGCACGTTGACCTCCAGTACCGCCTCTGCGGAATCCACGTCCGCGACCGCGGGAAGGTTGGTTCTGCGGCCGGTGGCTGGGCGGACGTGAGGAGGCGCCCCTTCCTTAGCCACGAAAGGGACGAAAGGCGGAAGTTTGCGGCCGCGGGGCCGAAAGACCCAAGGACTTGGCCGTGGCCCGGAAGTCCTTGAACCGAGTCAGCGCACTGTCCACCTTCTCATCAAAAAGGCGAGTGCCATCAAAAGGCATGTCCATGAGGGAACTCTGGACATCCCCTGAAAATGACGTGGACCTCAGCCAGGCGTGACGCCGAAGCGCCACCGTGGTGGAAATTGCCCGACCCAGCGAGTCCGTGGTGTCAAGTCCACATCGTATGGCATGCCGCGCTGCATCTCGACCATCAGCAAGAGCTTGAGTGAGTCGTGTCCGGGCCTCCACCGGACACAAGGGCAGCACGTCCTCCACCGCATCCCACAGAGAGTGGGAATAACGGTCCAACAGGCAAGCGGTATTTAAAGACCGCAGTCCCAAACTCAGGGACGAGAACAGTTTCTTGCCAAACTGCTCCAACCTCTTGGATTCCCGATCCGGAGGAGCGGACGGGAAGGAGGATTGGGAGGTTGAGGCCTGGATAACCAGACTCTCGGGGGTGGGGTGTTGGGAGAGGAAACTGGGGTCGCCCGGAGCAGGGCGGTGGCGCCGGGCAACGTTCCGGTCCACAGGAGGGACTGTGGAGGGCTTGGACCAAGTGCCCTGCAGAACGTCAATGAGGGCCTCATTATCTGCAGCAGAGGCTCAGTGGAGCTTGCTGTCGGTTGAAGGACCTCAGTGAGGACGTTAGTCCTCACGGCCACAGCAGGCAACTCCAGCCCGAGGGCTTCGGCCGCCTTGCGCAGCACCACTGAGTAGGCTGCACCCTCATCCGAGGCCACAGTCGGAGGAGAGATGAAACCAGCATCTGGGGAGGTATCCAGACTGCTGGCATCCCCCAATTCCTCTGCCCAGTCCTGAGAAAGTTGAGCCTGAGCGGCCATAGGGTCATCATACCCCTCCCAGTCGCCCTCGTCATCCGATTCCCGATAAACAGGAGGAACGATCGGAGCCGGGCAGTAGATGAAAGGTTCACCAGTCTGCGCCGGCATCGGGCCCGGACCGGGGCTAAACCGGGGAACGACATCGCCCGGGGACGGCGTCAGAGGTGGAACCGGTGTCGGTGCCGGCGGAGGAGGCATTGTGAGGTCGACCGGCGCCGACCGAGATCCAGGCCTGGATCCCTCGGGGACCTGCGGCGTCGGGGCCGGAGCCGTCGACTGCGCCGGGGCCGGAGCCGCCGGCACGCAAGGTCGCCCAGTCGAGTCCGCGGGGCCCGAAGGCGCGCCGGCAGGCGTCGACGGCGGAGCCAGGCCCCTCATGGCCGAGAGGAAGGCACTGACCTCCGCCGGAGTCGCGTCAGTCCCAGGGACCGGCGGGTATGGGAACAGATGCGGCTCCTGTGGCTCCGATGGAGCCGCGGGGCTGGGACCACCCTGACCCTCGGCCGAGTTGCGCGACCGGCGAGGGGAGTCCGAAGAGCGATGTCTCTTGGACTTCTTGGAGTGCTTCGACTTACCCGAAGACCCCGACGAGCGATGACGATGGCTGTGGCTCCGCGATCGGTCCTTGGACCTCCTCCGGGACCGGGACCGAGAGCGGCGAGGAGCCGAGTGCCGAAGCTCGAGAAGCTTACGGGACCGCTCCCGCCTAGCTTTCGGTGTCAAGGCCTGACAGTTGGGGCACGACTCCGCGTCGTGGTCGGCCCCCAGGCAGTAAAGGCACCGGCGGTGGTGATCCGTCACCGACATCAGGCGATGACAGGCGTCACAGGCCTTAAAACCAGGCATCCTACCGGCACCAGAGTCGAGTCGATAGAGTCAAAAAGGTAGTCAAAAAATGACTAGGGGTAAGCTCTTCCCGGATCGGCGCTTACTGGCGCGGAAAAAAGAAGAACTGACGTCAGCGCGCGAGGGCGGCGTCTAAGTACTCCGACGACGTCATTCCGGCGCACGACGCCAACGACGGACGCGGAGCCGCAGACGACGCCTAGCGACGCGCAAGAGGGGTATTGCTACAAAAAACTTTCCGGATCCAGTCTGACGCCTGGGGATATTCTAAGGTGAGCAATCTAACCAACGTGTTTCTTTCAGATTCTTAATTTCTCAAAAAACGACTAAACGGGATTACACTAAATCACCCTTCCTTGGTAGAGATATACCTTTCTGAGAAATTTGAGGTCTGGCCTCGAGCACTATTCAAGATTCTCTTCGAAAGCTGCATGGGAAAATTGTGTTTTGTCACCACCCACCCCCCTTTTTTTTTTCCTCAGTCACTGCTTGACAGATCACCCCAAAACTTTGCCGGAAGAAGCTGAGTTGGATGACTTTTTTTTTATGTTTCATGAAGATTCCTTAAATGGCTTCAAAGTCATTAGCGAAACAAAAAACGCTCTTCCCGAGTCTTAATTATAAATACACAGTGGCGACTGCCACTGTAAATTATAAATAGAGAGTGATTAAAGTACATGCTATTTTATACAAGGCACTAAAATGTATTTACGAGTCCACTGAGTCATACCCCTGGATGTATGGTTATATTTAATGACTTCGAAAAATCAGATCACTGAATGGGACCCCAAATGTCTGGCCATATCTCTTACATTTTTATATTAAATAAAATGAATGTTCAACTTCTTTCAAGTGACCAGCATCCATTTAATAGAGGCGTTTTCAACTTTATGTTGACAAAGGATAACGTTGCAGCTTCAATCTATTTTCATTGTGTGAGACAATCCTATGATTGCATATTCTATTAATGATAGTTATAATAGTTACTCTTGGTGCAACATGCATCTTTTATAGAGAGGAAGGGGTATCGCGGACTTTATTAGTGTAGCTCATGCCAATATCGGAGATTTTACTAGAGAAAAAAACATTTGGTGATCAAAGACATCTTGACAATGATTCACAAAAGTAAGTTTACAACCAAATGTAACTTTTGTTGGCCTGTCAGGAATACACAAAGCGATTCCTTGCTAGTTTAGACATACTTAGCAGGCAGATTTTTTTAGCCATGTATGTAGAGCTATCCACACTTGTAAATATCACTCAATGGGTGGAGGTGGGACTGAAAAGGAAATTGGGAGGTGTTATGTGCCCGGGCTAGGTCCATGTAGCAAAGCTGCTCATTTCTTACATGTCCTATTTTTCACAATAACATTTGTACTGTGACATTTTACACATATTTGCGTGCACAACAATGTTGGATTAGTTTCTCTGAAACTACGTTGCTTACACATCTGGCTTCGCACAACATTATCACGGTGCGTCGAACATCATGTACAAGGCCCTACTACACAGTATGTACAAATGTAGTTTTTATCTTCATCCACGGGGCCACAGAGATATCTACATATCCATAACATCTGTGGAAATGTGGATTTTCCTGATCAGTTATGTCCCCTATCTTGGACCCCAACGGTTCTATGTGCATGTTACAAGCACCTGTATGTTCCCTCCAGTTCCAGTTTCGAAGACGCAAACACATGTGCGTCCACCATCAACATGTCCTCTGTCAGATCCGTCATGAATGGGCTGGATATTCGATCCCTAAGTGTGAAAGGCCACCGACTTTATATGGCTAAGTTACTCCATTTTTGCAGTTCAGGCAGAGTAGGCCCGATTCTGTCCTCAAAGCCTTTCCCTGCTCTCTACCTCTGACAGCATCAGTTTGAGCCCGCATCTGTATCCATGAACTTTGTCCTACTTCCTGTGCAGCTAACGGTGCCTGCCTCGGCCAGTTTCGCCTGCCTGCCAAGAAGCTGTATTTCACCTTCAAATTATCTACTTTGCTCCTCAGCCGATGCATTCCTGTCTAGTAGTTTAAGTAAACATTCTTCCAGTTACCAAGCAAAAAGGCCCATCTTCTCTGTCCTCATGCAAGTAATTCATAGCCCTGTCACCATGGAATATTCCTACCCCCTCGCATTCAGTGTAGACACTTAGACGCTTGTACACGCACGCACAGTCAGTATAGAATAGATTCTGTCCGGGAGTCCTTCTTCTTGTGGATAACATAGTTCTTTAAACATAGGATGTTAGATATGATTTGGGATTGGGTTGACTTGACCCCCCAGACTTCTCGTCTCCACATGTAGAGCTAAATGTCAAGTCCCCGTCACCCCCTAGTTACACGTCAATTACACGTCATACTGCTGCGCGCGCACCTATGCCAAGTATTATCTTATAGATCCACCTATACATGACATCATAACCAATCATGTTCCTTTTTACTCATTATTACACCCATTTTCGGTTACGCAGTCCAAACGTCAATGTCCTTATCAATTGTTACGCCTACTGTATTCATTTCATTGTAATGTATGATCTATAAAAGCAATTTCCTGTCAATAAAGTATGTACTTCACTTCCTGAACCCCCGTGGTGACGGAACCTGAAGGCCGCGACTCGAGTCGGCCATTTTGGAATAAAGCCCATTCAGAAACCTCTTATACCACGGATTCTGCCTCTTATTATTCTGAGCTATTTTATTTAAGATTCCGTATGAAATTCAGTCCAGGTAAAAGAATATTTACCACATAATGGCGCCCGAACAGGGACACTTTCTCATCTCACGCGCCGGCGGTGCGTTGCAGGCCCGGTCTCCTGCCACAGCTGGACGGACCATAACGCGTACCAGCAGGATTTCCTGTAGCTCCCTCCGGTCAAGCGGGGGCGACTGAGGCTGCGATCAACCCAGACGAGGCGGTGAGAAGTGCGAAGTATCCCGACCAGAGCCTAGCTGAGAGAGCAAGATCCGAGGTATACAGAGGCCCACCAGGTTTTCGAAGTCCCGATGTCCAGAGGGTCCGATGTCCACAGTCATCGAGTCCAGTCCATTCTCCGAGGCCTTCCGTTTCAAGGAGCTACCCGGTGAGTACCATCGCCGGGGAGGCGTGTTGACGCGCACATAGGTTGTGCCGGTCAAGACGGATTTGGGTACACAAATCCGGTCTGCACTGTTTAGCAGTGTATATGTACTGTTTAGCAGTATATCAAGTATTCCGAAGTATCTAGTTATTGTCGAGAATTCTGCTTGGTGATTAGTTATGCAGACTGTCATCATTGTTGGTCATTTTTTTAATAATGTTTTAATGTTTAATGTTTAATGTGTTAAACGTCTTGCATATTGTGGTATGAGTGATTGTTCATTATTGTGTTTTTCGCATTAAGTGTGTTCAAGACCAGGTATCAGATCAGTTGTCAATATGCCGCTCTTTTCGAAGTTAAGACAGATTACTACTAGAAAAGGGGTGCTTGAAGAAGCAGTCCCTATTCCTCCTAGGGACACTCCAGGGCACTTTATGTATCACAAGCATGGCTTAGATGCCATATTATTTCTTGATTTATGGGTAGATTATACCAAAGGATTGCCAGAAAGTCAAAGGTGGCCCGCAGCGGGAACCTGGGATGCAGAGTGCATCATGAAAGTCGAGGAAGAATTATGGAAAAGAAAGGTCAGACAGTCACAGAAAGACGCTGTTGAGTTATGGCGTAAAGAATCTCATAGACGTACAGAAAAAGCACGTAGACAAGAAGAGAAGAGTAAAGAAAGTTCAAATAAAGTTCAAGAAAATCTATTAATTGAGGAAGGTATCCGAGTGAAATCAGAACAAATAGATAGACAAAGAAATGCCCTTATGAATGGTATGTATCCCCTCCTAGCCGAAGGATTACCTAAAGCTGCTCCAGAGATACCGAAAGACTTGCCACCCCCATTATTTCCAATTAAGATACATCCTAAAGGACATCCCAGAACCGCAGAAGATGTTTTTCTTTCCTCATATCTAGATGACGCAGCTCCCGAGTATGCTAACCCCGCACCACATAGACCGTCTGCCGGGGGGGTTCAACGTCAGGATCAGGTATCTGTCCCTGTGCAACAGCAAGTCCCGACACAAGCTTCGGCAAGCACATCTGTTTCCGCATCTGTCTCCGCAACCGATTCTACAGTGGTGTCCACACCTATAGTTGCTGTGTCACGTTCGACGAATCCATTCACACCCGACGCCCCAGATGGGGCCACGGGAGGTGTTAGCAATACTTCTACGCCACCTAGAATAAATAAACTTGTTTTTCAAGAGTCAGCGCATTCACGTACACCCAAATTCGTAAGTGAACGTGCGCTTAAGGAACTTCTTATAGATTGTAGATATGATCCGGTGGTCGGTAAAGAGGACGAAATGGTCCTGGCATCATTACGCATCAGACGAGCCGCAGGGTATTTAGCGAAGTTACCAGGAATGGCTGCGCATCTAGATAAAATATATCATTTTGTGCAAACAGGACGAGATCCAGAATGTATTAATAGAGCTATGGAATTCCAGAAAGTAGAGATACAGGGGGAACTGTTACGTTTCCTCATAAACTGTGTGATCAGAAATCAAGACCGACCGGGGGTAGACCCGAATGCCATGCTTATTCTTACAAGATGGAGCCAGAATATATCAGAAGGGAGACACGATAAGCAAAATTGTATAATAGCCATGTGCCGAAAGATCCGTAAAGAAATAGAACGTATTCATGAAGAAAGATTGGAAACAGACGAGTTCGAGCAAGATGAAGTGTCCGAATCAGGGGATTCCGTAAGACAGTCAGAGACCATAGCCTATGTAGGTAGAGGAAGATCCTGTAATAATACTAGATGTTTTTCTGATCCAATACACTCTGTATGTCCAAATAATAGCAGAACGTATCCGACGCCAATAATAAATCTGAAGTCTCCTGAACATTTGTTTCAAGCCGCAGATAAAATACTCCGAGAACGAAGGGGTTACCACCTCCTCGATTCCATGGATGAGCAAGAATTAGCCAGATCAGCCGTCCACTGGATTGACAGTCCTGGAAAATACGGTGATGAGACCGTAGCACACACGTTTTTTAACCTCAGTCCAGATGAACAACGTTTAGCTGGAATCTATATGATTCAGCAACTCCTTATATTATATAAGAGCCAACATGCTGATCCTGGTCCTTTACCTGATATATTAACGGAACTACTCACGAATAGATGGAGAGGTTCTAGTAACAAGTTAATTAAAGAAATCTTAGTGTCACGTAAACAGTACGTCCTTTTTGTAAGCCCAGATCCTTTCTCGCTGCCCAGCAAGGAAAGAATGCCGTATTACATGGATAGACAAAATCCCTTACGAGAAGTGCACCCAATAAAAGGCGAAGACAATCAGTTTCACCGTGTATTTGTATACACACCCATAACAAAAATTGAATTGTTAGAAATGAAGAAAGTAGTACCGAGTCATGACAAAGACCCAGCGGGTTTTCACCGAGAAATTAAAGACATGTTACTGATGGGAGAGTATACCTATCCTGATATTATGACAATATTAAAGGTGCTGATGCCTGCTGGCATTTATGAAAAACTGAAAGAAAAAGAGTGGGAAGTGGGAGACCAAAAAATAGATTGGACAGCATTAGAAGCAGAGGAAAGGGCCCGAACTGCAGGTTCAGGGCTCGGGGATAAAGTTAAAGCATTACCAGGTTTACTAGTACAAGTACTGCCACGTTTATTAACTACGAAAAAGGAAGATTGGGGTGCAATCTCAGCCTGTAAACAAAAGCATGATGAAGACACAAGTGATTATTATGCCCGATTTGAAAAATGTTTTGGTGTAAATAGTGGTATAAAAGCAAGTAGTGAGTCGTATCCACATTTATTTGTGACAAAATTAGTGGAAAATGCATTGCCTCCAGTAAAGAATAGAATATTGAAATTTGAGAGTACATGGCAAAGTAACACTCCGTCACAAATGCTACAAATGTTACAGTATCATCACAATAGAATTAGAGATGAACAAGAACACGAACAAAGACGTATGAAGGATACAAAAATGAAAATGCTAGTTTCCCAGACCGTACCAGCGGAAGGACATAAAAAGGGTATGACACATTCCGATTCAGCAGGACCTGTAAAAGGGACATGCAATTATTGTAAAAAGCCAGGTCATTACGTACACGATTGTCCAGTGCTAAAACATAATATCGCCATAGGTAAAACACAAGAAAGATCACGGCCACTCAGACAAGATCAGAATGAACAAGGAGCTATGCAGCATGTCCAGGCCATGCCAGCCGCACAACAGCCAATACAGTTTGTGCCAGCTGCACCACCGTTGCCTGCTGCTGCCACACAGACAACAACACGACAAATGTATCAGACTGCACAGTATGAATATCCTGAGTATCAGCGTTACGCATGAACTAGCCTAGAGAGGGAAGTTGACTTACCCCTTATTGAGATTCCTGTAGATCAAGAAGGACCTTATGTACATAGTGAATTATTAGGTCAAGATAGAAAATTCTTACTCGATACAGGGGCAAGTCGAACAACTATAAAACGTAGTGAAGTTCCAGGGGCACCCCTCTCAGGCTCTCAAAATGTTTCCCTTGGTTTTTCAGGAAAGCCTATTGTTAATGAGGTATCACAGCCACTTCCACTAACGATTGGTCCTTTGACACGAACTACTGATTTATTGCTTACCAAATCTTGTCCAGAAAACCTGTTAGGTATAAAGACATTGAAAGCCCTAGGGGCTATTATCTGTTGTTCTCCGGAAGGAGTACGATTGTTTTTACGTGATTTTAAAGGTCATTATGTATCCAGAGACATGGATCGCCGATTACAGACTTTACCAGCACATCTATGGGCACAAGGCCCTACTGATGTTGGTTGCATGAACATTACACCATACCGAGTCACATTAAAGGCAGGAGTGGTGCTACCACGAATGCGACAATACAAGTTACCACCAGATGCTGTAGTGGCTTTGCTGAAAATCATTGACGAGCTAATTGCCCAAGGAGTAGTTGTAGAAACAGACTCCAATGTATGTAATTCACCGATAATTCCGATTCTTAAACGAACAGATCCTACAGCCCCGCCAGTGTATCGATTGGTTATTGATTTACGCGAATTAAACAAATGCATTGTACCACAATTTCCTGTGGTCCCCGATATCTCATCATTATTGACAGCCATTGATTCCGAAGCAACATTCTTTACTGTAATTGATCTCAAGAATGCTTTTTTCAGCGTCCCCATAGATCCGGAAAGCCAATATTTGTTCGGATTCAGTTTAAATGGGCGTAGCTTTAAATTCTCACGCGCACCTCAAGGATTTACAGAAAGCCCCAGCATCTATAGCCAAGCACTGAAACGAGAACTTGACAGTATCCACATGCCAGTTAACACAGCCTTGCTTCAATATGTCGATGATCTGCTGATCACCGCTAGAAGCGAACCTGAATGTGAAAAGGCTTCTCTGACAGTTTTACATTTTCTAGCAGACAAGGGGCACAAGGTGTCTCCTTCTAAGCTGCAATTCTGTGTCCAGCGAGTTATTTATCTTGGTCACTCGCTGTCCAAGGAGGGAAGGCAGCTTACACCAGATCGCATTCAGTTAATTGCTAACATGTCAATACCCAAGACACAAAAGGAGGTGCGGGCTTTTATAGGCCTCACTTCATATTGTAGGCAGTGGATCCCTCAGTACGCATTTCTAGCAAAACCACTCATTCAGTTGACAACACAGGAGGCAGCCACATCGACTGTCCTCCCTTGGACCCAGGAACACACACAAGCTTTTGAAAGCTTAAAGAAAGCTCTATGTCAAGCACCTGTTTTAGCGACACCATGTTACAGCAAACATTTTACACTCTTTGTTACAGAACGCGAAGGTACTGCCTTGTCAGTACTCACTCAGGAACAAGCAGGATCACGCAAGCCATGTGCGTATTTTTCCAGTACATTAGATCCCGTAGCTCAGGCTTTGCCTGCGTGCCTGAAATCAGTGGCAGCAACAGCTTTAGCAATTAGACAAAGCGATGCCATAGTGTTAGGACATCCATTGACAGTACAAGTACCACATGCAGTAGAAGTCCTTGTGAACCGAACGCAAACACAACACTTGACCATAGCAAGACTTACCGGTTATGAACTGACATTGTTTCAGCCACACATAGAGATCCGACGCTGTAATACATTGAATCCTGCTACACTTTTACCTGTAATTGGAACAGACCCACTAGCTCATGATTGTGTTGAAGTTATTGAAATAAAGACGAAACCCAGACAAGACTTAACAGACGTTCCATTGTTAGATCCAGACCTGACGTTGTATGTAGATGGATCGTGCATGAGAACAAGTACAGGAGATTTAGTGGCCGCGTATGCAGTCACAACAGACACTGAAGTTATTGAAACAAACTGTATAGATACTTTGTCAGCCCAAGCAGCGGAACTTATTGCTCTAACACAAGCCTGTATTCAAGCCACAAATAAGAAAGTTAACATATACACTGATTCACGTTATGCATTCGGAGTTGTACATGACTTCGGGGTGCTTTGGCGAGAGAGGGGTTATTTAACTTCTCATGGGACCCATATTCAGCATGGGTCTCTCATTCATGCTTTGTTAGACGCAATCCATCTGCCCACAGCTATATCGATTATGAAATGTAAAGCACACACGAAGGTTACTGATATCATTTCTCAAGGCAATGATTTAGCTGACAGAACAGCTAAACAGACTGCTCAGACTCACATATCCGACATGACAAAGCCAATAGTCCCGACACCAACACAGTGTATGACAATTAAGGATCCCGCACTTGATATAATTGACATACAGTCACATGCCACAACAGAAGAAATAAAGAAATGGACTGAACTAGGAGGGATCCAGACAGATCAGGGATGGGTGACAAAGGAGAAATCTGTATGGTTTCTTCCTGACTCTATGGTCCAAGCCATTATAGCTACAATTCACAGTCCGGCGCACTTAGGAGAGAAAGCTATGCTAGATAGCATTCAACACATTTGGTTCAATAAACATTTACGAGCAGCAGCTAAACAAAAAATCCGTACCTGTATGATATGTTGTCAGTCCAACCCAGGAAAAAGTGTTCCCGTAGAACAGGGTGGATTTCATACTCCTGATCATCCTTTCGAAGCTCTCCAGATGGATTATATCCAGATGGAACGATGTCGAGGATTCAAATATGTTCTCGTAGTTGTTTGCGCTCTGTCCCGTTGGACGGAGGCATACCCGGTTTCAGATTACACTGCCCCGACTACTGCCAAACAGTTGGTTCGAGAATTCTTCCCACGGTACGGTTTACCACGTGTTGTATATTCAGATAACGGCCAGCCTTTCTCATCTGAATTAATGAAACATGTTTCACTTTTGCTGGGATATCAGTGGAAGTTTCATTGTGTCCGACACCCCGAGGCAGCAGGTCTCGTGGAACGACATAATCAAATTTTGAAAATCAGATTGTCTAAAATATGTCAGGAGAAAGGTGTTGACTGGATAGTAGCCTTACCAGTTGCACTATTTTACATACGAATGGTAGCACACTCTCGAACAGGGCTATCCCCGTATGAGGTGATCTTCGGCAGACCACCGAATATGTGGGGGACGCCTATACCCCGTAAAATAACTGATGTTGATTGTAATATGCTGACCGATTACCTGGCTTCCTTGATGTCTGCACTACAATCTTGTCGTTCACAGGTGGCTGCAGCCTTTCCTGACAACACTGAGGTGAAACCCCATGACGTAATCCCGGGCGATTATGTCCTTGTGAGGAACTTTGACAGAAAGACTCAGCTGGAGCCCAGGTGGAAAGCACCCAAGTTGGTCCTGTTGACCACAAGAACAGCCGTGAAGATCGAGGGCCGCAAGGGCTGGATTCATTCAAGCCATATTAAGAAATTTCATGGACTATCCTCGGATATAGACACTGTGCCCTGCACTCCCTCACAGACTGATACAAAGCTTCCTTTTGTTGAACCGAACAATTCTGAAAAGTACAAACTAAAGCTTAGGCCCAACCAGTTGAGCAATTTGATTGTTTAAGTCCTCTCCAAGGTGAAGCGGTTGAATTGTCTCTGACATGTATCCCTTGGACCTGAGTAGAGAAAATACCCGAAAAATGTTGAAACGACAGGCGTATTGTAAATCACTGCGTAGCCACTGTATAATGACATTATTAATTTTGTTTTCCTTGAGTTTTATAATAATTACTGCAAGTATATTGTTGCATATGTATTATCCTGTTTCTAAACATATTTTCAATATAACCGATGAACATTCTTTTAGTGACCTACCCCCACATGAGTTATCTTATAGACTTGCGCTGCGTAATAACACTTTCATTAGTATGTTACATCATTCCCATCAGACTAGTAATGCCACTAATTGTTGGGTGTGTGGCCGACTTCCTCCCTATCAGAATAACAAAGGAGTTCTGCCTTTCCTCCCCCATCCGTTCACACATAATGGCTCCTGTGGAGCATGGTTTAGTTTACTAAATTCCATAGACTCAGACACAGCAGTTTATCAACACCATTGGATATGGGGAAATCTGAATCTGGTTTTATTTAAAGTCTGTTACCCTGATAAGGAGGGTCACCCCAGTAGAACAGGAAATGATCTAGAAAATGAAGTGTATGGATTAGGTAATTTTACACCTAATCTTATGATTCTGAATGTCGAATCCGAAGTTGAACTAATTCTGCCCACTATGTCAGTATTTCCAGTTAAGGGTGAATTATGTGTAAGAAAAGTTGGTTCCATACATATGGGCCATAGCAAATGCGTTACTACAGTAGAATATAGTGATCAAGGTAAATCTTCATTTAGAGCCTCTCGCCATTCCTACTTTATATGTGGTCAGACCGCATATATGCGTCTGCCTCTAGATTGGGATGGTACCTGTTACATAGCATTCCTTTTGCCACCTGTTTTCCTAGCTCCTCCTGATTATTATCGAAATGTTCATTTAGTACACAATAGAGAGCGAAGAGATCTCCCAGTTGTCGATTATACTGAGACGGCATGGGACAAATATGTAGACTTCAATAAAGGTATCTTTCCCTATATAGGTACAATTTCAAATAGTAAGCTGATACGTAGGCTAACCAAGACTCTTGAAGCTGTAGTGAATGAGACTATAGCTGCCCTAGGCAATCTGACAGAGGAGCAATCGGTGATGAGAATTGTTGTTCTTCAGAATCGTCTTGTCCTTGACGTCATCCTGGCCGATAGGGGCGGAGCTTGTAGGGTCATCGGATCCAGCTGCTGTATATTCATACCAAAAAATTCGCCATCTGTATATAAAGCTATAACACGCCTTCATAAGATTGTGAGCCAGATACACGAGGATCCAGGCACTTGGACGTGGTCCGGGTGGTTTTGGAGTGTGATATCAGCCTGGGGATGGAGAGTTCTGTCCTTCCTAGGTATTGGCCTTCTTATACTATTCAGTTGCTGCTTATGCCTGCAATGTGGACCAGCGATTTGTGGTCTGTGTGCCACATCGTGTATTCCACATCAAGGTTTTCGTTCAAAATCCCGGAAGAAGAAAGAAGAAGAAATGATGCTCCATGAGCAAATCGATGGATTAATGAAGATCGATATCTCTTGAAGGGCAAGTAGGGGACAAGGAGGGAATGTGGAAATGTGGATTTTCCTGATCAGTTATGTCCCCTATCTTGGACCCCAACGGTTCTATGTGCATGTTACAAGCACCTGTATGTTCCCTCCAGTTCCAGTTTCGAAGACGCAAACACATGTGCGTCCACCATCAACATGTCCTCTGTCAGATCCGTCATGAATGGGCTGGATATTCGATCCCTAAGTGTGAAAGGCCACCGACTTTATATGGCTAAGTTACTCCATTTTTGCAGTTCAGGCAGAGTAGGCCCGATTCTGTCCTCAAAGCCTTTCCCTGCTCTCTACCTCTGACAGCATCAGTTTGAGCCCGCATCTGTATCCATGAACTTTGTCCTACTTCCTGTGCAGCTAACGGTGCCTGCCTCGGCCAGTTTCGCCTGCCTGCCAAGAAGCTGTATTTCACCTTCAAATTATCTACTTTGCTCCTCAGCCGATGCATTCCTGTCTAGTAGTTTAAGTAAACATTCTTCCAGTTACCAAGCAAAAAGGCCCATCTTCTCTGTCCTCATGCAAGTAATTCATAGCCCTGTCACCATGGAATATTCCTACCCCCTCGCATTCAGTGTAGACACTTAGACGCTTGTACACGCACGCACAGTCAGTATAGAATAGATTCTGTCCGGGAGTCCTTCTTCTTGTGGATAACATAGTTCTTTAAACATAGGATGTTAGATATGATTTGGGATTGGGTTGACTTGACCCCCCAGACTTCTCGTCTCCACATGTAGAGCTAAATGTCAAGTCCCCGTCACCCCCTAGTTACACGTCAATTACACGTCATACTGCTGCGCGCGCACCTATGCCAAGTATTATCTTATAGATCCACCTATACATGACATCATAACCAATCATGTTCCTTTTTACTCATTATTACACCCATTTTCGGTTACGCAGTCCAAACGTCAATGTCCTTATCAATTGTTACGCCTACTGTATTCATTTCATTGTAATGTATGATCTATAAAAGCAATTTCCTGTCAATAAAGTATGTACTTCACTTCCTGAACCCCCGTGGTGACGGAACCTGAAGGCCGCGACTCGAGTCGGCCATTTTGGAATAAAGCCCATTCAGAAACCTCTTATACCACGGATTCTGCCTCTTATTATTCTGAGCTATTTTATTTAAGATTCCGTATGAAATTCAGTCCAGGTAAAAGAATATTTACCACACATCACTAATATATACGTACATCGCAAGGCTGCTTTCTATTACAAATAACGAGCCTTCCAGAACAATAGTAGAGGAGGCACTTCTGCTGACACCAAGGGTCCCTGCATGCTGAGACTTCACCGCGCACCGGTCTGACATCTCGGAGAAGGGATGTCCAGTTTGTGACCAAGATGGGCTCTTACTTTCTCTCCTGCCATGTAATGGTGTTGGGTCGTCCCGGGGGATGGGGGATTCTTGGCTTCACACCTACACACACTCTAGGTACACTTAGAGTAGGGTTTTGCATAGTAGGAGTACACCAGATTAATGCCTTGTCTATAGGTCTGCATATATACACTGTTTTAGCACCATGGAATAACTAACTACAATTTACGCTTTCAGTGCTTGTAATCACTTTCATCTGTTTCTATCAAATGATTATCACAGCACATGTATTCTATACAAGAATAACGTTGGTTAAATATATTGAAAACGTCCCAATGTGTATATTTCTCTAAGCACAAGTAAGCATGAATGACTGAGCGAAACATCCTGATCTGTTTCCACGATCCCTGCAGGGTCAGGGTTGTCATGTTCAGTGGTTGCCAGAAACTATTCGCTCCATAGAAAGGTTAGGGGGGCATAGGTTGGCGCTGGGAGCTAGCTGGTCTCTAAGTCAACATATCTGGCAGGGGTGCCTGGAATCAGTCTAGGCACCTTGCCCAAAGTTTAGGTTGTCCAACAAACACACTGGTTCTACGGATTAGCGGGAACTACAAGACAAGGCACCGCCAACGTTTGTTGGGTTCTTATTCATCAGTCTATCTGAGAAGTTCAATCGTGCTTTTCTCAGAGAGCGCTACTCACCTCCAAACCGGAGACGTCCGTGGGGGAAGGAAAATACGCTTCAGCTGGGTAGGTATACCCTATGTATTGGCTGAAGTTTATTCAAATTTGTAGGAACAAATCTTCCCACATTGTGCTAACCCTATCTCCATAAATTCATTTAATTTATTATCTTTTTCTTTAACAATGACCGAACAAGCTGAGGACACTGAAGTTAGACTAAACATTACAGAAAATTGCAGACATGCAGTTACTATGAAATTATTATATTAAGGCCTTCTGGCAATGGGTGGGGACTTAACTTCGTGGTTGAGGCACATTAAGCATTCAGAACAGGTATTCTATTCTTGGGTTAAATCCCCAGCTGCGGATGCACATGGGGCGGCTCCTCTGTTAGGCCATAGGGGCGTTGACTCACTGCTTTCTCACAGTGCGAGAAAGCAGAAACATAAAATGGTAAAACGCCCAAAGCAGTCATGCGCACTCTCCTTTTTCGCTGCAAGGGTTGCATGTAGCCTACATAGAGAAAATGGCCTCACATTAGGCGCTTGGCTGGGCGCTGTCCGCACCAATCACAACACTGCCATTGCAGCATTGTGATTGGCGGAGGGGAGGGGAGGGAGGTTGCCTGTGGGAGGCTGCATGCTGAGGAGAGCTGCAGCAGCAGGAAAACATGAGACCTGGGGGAAGGTAAGTTTTATTTCAATTAAACCCCCCCGCCGTCATGATAGCCGCGACTGCCAAACAGCTTCTCAAAACACACTGGTAATGCCTTCGGCAAACACAGGCCTGGCAGAGAAAAGGCTCCAGATCACCTTTCACCGCGCTAGTTCAGAGTGGAGGTGTGCAGTGATTTTAGCATTAAAGCGACATTAATCTGAACTCCTTAACCGGGATCCCATTGGGTGCAGACTTCAGTGAACTAAGAGTGAAGATAATTTACAGGCTGAGCAATTTGTGTTGGACAAAAAACTCACTGTATGGTCCAAGTGGCAGATAAAAACTTGATACCATCTGCTGTGTGACGTAACAGCCAGACCTGCCGATGATGGCACTCCGGAACCAGGTTCGAGCCTCGGGGTTGGCTCAACATCCTGTGCTTCTGGGCAAACCTCTTCCCCGTGCCTACCAAAAATGGAAGTTTAATGTAACTGGTGCTCATGGAATGCGGGTCAATATACCTTTACGCCGAATTCACGCTGAATAAAACTGCAAAGTAAAAAATCTTCTTAGTATGATTAACAGGCAATGCATTATGAAACGTGTAATTTATTTTCCCCATTATAAGTAGGAACCTGCTAGTCCCACAATGCTGGGCAGTCGCCAGGAGAACAACGACTTGTCGAAAGTCATCATCCACAACTGAAGCATATAATTCCAGGGTTAGATGCCGTTTTGAGTCTGCACAAACCTACCAACTTGCATGTTTTAAGGGTTTTCAACAACTCTTCTCTAATGTTTTCCCATATTTAGAAATGTTGGAAATTTACTCCTGACAATGGCAGGCGTAAACCTTCTTGCAGAGTTGGGAAAAAAGTGGTTGGAGGGAAAGTGGACTTGCAAACACTCAGATTTTCGCATGAGGAAATCTACACATGCATATTTGCTCATGCTAAAATGCAGTTTTCAAATATTTTCTAGGAGTACTAGTTCTTGTCCTACTTCTGTAAATTCTTGGGAATTCATGAAAGCTGTATAGCTGCACTTAATGCAAGGACATATACCATGGGTGCACTTTTGAGACTTTCTTTAATAATTGGGCCCCTAATTTGGTCTGGCGTTGACCACAACCTTTTGCGTTTATTAAAATTCTCTCTCTCCATCGGTTGGCTTCACTGTGAGGGACAGCATTCTGCTCTTTCACAAGCAGCATATTGGCACACAAAGTAGTTTTGTTCAGTGCTAGTACCTACAGTGGCAGTGTGTGCTTTTGGAGACCACAAACAGTTACTCCTTTTGCAATGTTTGTTATAATGGTGAGGGCCCAGCAGCACCCACACCAATAACGTTTTACAAAAACCATGCCAAAACAAGTCACACATTGACCAACCAAAAAGTTGACCACCAATTTCAGACCTACTGGCTTTGCCAATGCTTATTTATTTTTATTTCTAATAATCTTTTTGAAACTGGTTATACTGATTTTACATAATTAATATTTTTGGGGAAATTCTAGCATGCATCAACGCATGTTACTAAATGATGCTGCAGAGAAATGGTACCGGAAATTTTACAGTTGTTTAATGAAATGTTTTTTTTCCAGCTTTCATTTTTTTATCATCATTTTATTTTGAGAGCAAAGAATCATCAATCTTGCAAGTTTCTGCAAATATTTGCATCAATGCAGAGAGCATTCTGGGAGCATTATACATAGCCTCATATTGCTAAACTTTGAAAACGTGGGTGCACATTTTATATTGGAACCACTGTCAGTAGTGCAGTCAAAGCTTACAACATTTACTTGGAGCGCTCACTCTAATAATAAAGGGTTTCAATTAATGAACCATAAATACAAGTTTGGACAGCATTAACATATAGACAGAAATATTACCTTAGTGCAGACAGTGCCCTTCCCTGATCCATAATGTGGGACTGCAAACTGGCAGCCAAAGGGTTTGTGCTGCAGGGGATTGGGCCTACTTTTCCCAAGGACAAAATACACATAAAAACTAGTTGCCTTTGACCCCAAACAATATGTTCTGGATGTCGGGCTATAGGAATTCCACATCCCTGCCCGGGGGCTTGTGGCTTCTCTGTTTCATGCTTTTGAGCCTGGGAATGGGCAGACATCAGAGACAACACTTAATGATTTTTAACTTTATCTGCCCAAGGGTGTTCCCTGAAGTCTCATATCTCTGGTATCATGGCAGCAGTGATGGGCTCAGTATCTTCCCGTCCCTCCCTTCAGGGACAGAGCTGGGCTGTAAACTCTGCCAAGGCACACATGCTCATTTGATAGCCCTCTCTCTCACGTCCTAATATTGGAGAGAACACCTGAGCAGAGGCACATGTGGCCTGGCCGTCACTGATCCCTAATCCACTGGTTAGTGGCTTACTTGCTCTACTAGTTAACGGTATCCCCGTAGTAAACCAGATGCCACCATGTGGTACAGTGGAGGTACATTTATTTTTAATGTGGGTGATGTGGGAGACTTCTAATTGTGACATTTTGCAGAGAAATGTTAGTTTACGTTTCATGCAACATCCTTCAAAAAATTACTTATAGATCAATACTATACCTCACACACACGAGAAATGGGAGGGCGTCAGAGATTATTTGCATTAATATTAGTGAGCTGCTGTTGTGTTGCAATATTGAAAACACGTCATCACTATCCATGAATATTATAGATGTAAACGCATTTAGAATTTTGGAGGAATGGCTGTGCACGGTCACTGACCTGGTCAAAGAGGGCATGAAACAGCTGAAACTGGACCATATATTCAAAGTTGTTCCTAATAGGGGCCGGGGGCCTCCTAAATATGTTTGGCCCAGGGCCCCCAAAATCCTTGAGATGTCCCAGTTTTCCCACTCTTTTTAAAAAGAATTCTCAAGGGGGAGAACACCCCCGAATCCCTGTTAGGTTGTTCAGGCTCGCTCACCGCGGTGCACTCACACACACATTTTACACCTCACCACTTTCAAATGTCACCAGCCGCCACTAACATGCACAATTGTTTCACACTTAAATTGAAGATGAAACACCAGAGGAATACTTTCCATATGTGGATATAGCAATTCCGTTAACTTACCAAGAACACACAAATTGGTTTAAAAGCATCCTCCCCCAAACCTTTGAAAATGTGAGACTTGGTACGCTCAGTAAAGGAGGAGTGACTTAGCTCGCCCTTGTTGTTTATACACCACATCCTGATCTTGTTAATGTAAATGCAGCAGAAATAACACTATACGAAGATCTAGTAAAAATTAACAGAAACTGCACGTAGTTCATTGTGGGAACACTCACAGTTAACCCTGCGCAGACTGCTCAGGATGCACAGCCTCAATTGGCTGTCATGGGTATCAGCCCTCAAACGGTGAATGCCGTTATAAAAGTTCCCACCACTCATGAGCAAATTACGTTCTGGATAGCACAGAAAACAAGTCAGATTGAAGCATTTTTTTCCCATACAGGACCAACACAGAATATTAACAATTTGCTTGCCAATGTGGATGGCTCCCTCGGTGAAAGATTGTGCCACTTGGGGTAGTGTCTTTGCTGCAGTTTACACCGGAACTCATGGTACCCCTTCAATAGCAGTTTTACCGGAGTTACTGAAACAAGTACAGAATGAGTATGGGGCACGACCTGCCCTGGACCTGTGGATGAAACTATTGGGCTATTTTGCTGTGGTATCAACCATTATGTTATGTAACATAAAAGGGGAAGCAGCAAAATTGGTGATACAGCAACGCTTGAGGGAATTCACTCCTGTGCATCAGGAGCAGAAATTGCCTACAATTATCGAAGAAACTTTTGCTACTCTAGGCAGAGATAATTTGGGAGCCAGACCTGGGAAAATGCAGGTTAAGGGTAATTCTGAAAAGGATAACTCCAAGCAAGCACTCGATCCTTTCAAGGAGAAATTGGATAATAAACAAAAAATAAATAAACAAAATAAGACAATCACGGGGTGGGTCTCCACAGCAGGTGCCACTGACCAAAAATATAATTTAAGAAACTGTGATAATATTAGAAAGCCTGACAGGTATGATGATACTGATACACATTCCTCTAGTACCTTTCAGGATTCATCAGATACTTGTTCGGAGAGAGGTTGATGGTCAGAGCGCATATCAAGAACAGCATGTAAAGGCGAAAAGGGAAACATCGCACTACATACTACATCCTTTAAGAGGACAAACCATAGACTCAAAAACCTCGATTCAAAAAGAAGGTAGCAGCTGGGATTAAAATAAGACATGCCCAGACTGAGGACTCTGCTTCTGAACCGGGAATGGGCAGTGACTATGCTGGGCAACGTGAAATAGGTCACAATAGCTCGCCAGAACCTGATGGATTATCTGGTGGGAGTAAAGCTGAATGAGCATATCATGGTGGAAACACCCAATACAAGGGTAAGGGTCCCACTTTGTTTATATGGAATAACGCTCTAAATGGAGGGGGACATACCAAGGAATATCAAGGTTCTCTTTTGGGACAACCTAAGATACGGCTATGATATTCTTTGAGCTGAAAAAGATAGGCCACTTAAGTTCATAATGGTATGCCCACTAGGAGAAATGGTCATTTTACCTGCTTTCTCTGACTTCGTTCGGGAATCAGTAAAACATTCATACACCAAGGAGTGGGCATTAGCACTAGCTCCTGGAACTTTATCACAATCAAGTTGGGTGGGATGCTGAGTCTCCTCATCACGAAATCTCATTAAAATCAGTTCCTCTACCCCAGAGACAGTAGACAATATAGCATGAAGCTAAGAAACAAGTTAGTGAAATACTAGAACAACTTGAATACCAGGGTGTAATAGAGAATTGCACCTCATCCATGAATAATCTCTTATTTACCATAATGAAACCGGACAATTAATACGTCTAGTCAGACTACAGACATTTGAACACTTCCACAAGCACATTTGCAGTACATAATCCACATTGTGCCGCACTAATGAATAACATTGTGCAGAAGAAATACAAAACACTAGATATCTCAAATTGACTGGAAGCAGATGCGACACATTTTCAGAGTTGGGTTCACAAATTCAATTTTGCCACTTACCTCAAGGGTATAAGAACAGCCCTGTGCCGTTTATCATCCAGGGTAAGTGATATTTTGAAATTTTGATGAGGAGGAATTGCCCTATGTAGATGATATTTATCTAATGGATGATGATGATTTAATGGAACCCTTGGCTAGAGTGAACCACATAAATCTTGGGTTCTCTCACCTGGGTTACAAATTTAATTTAAAAAAAATGATCAAAAACTGCTCACCTCAATGTCCTGTTTCTGGGATACGAGTTGTCAAGTGAAGGCAAAAGCCTGGCAACACATTGTTTTTTTGTTTCAGAAAAACGTGCACTGCACCAACTTCCAACGACTCTGAAAAGAGTACAATTTTGGCAGAACATACATTTTGGATTACGCAAAACAAGTAAAATTGGTCAACTATTTAATCAGACCGGGTGTTTTGATCATCCCATTTGATACAGAAACACACAAACAATATACATACCGTACAAGCGGATATGATAGCTTCCAAACATCTGCACACACGGGTAAACTTAACTAATAGGGTAGGTTATAGGGTACCTATAGCATACAAATCACATTTGTACACCAACACTGGAATGCGTTTTGCACCCACTGAGAAAATTCTCACAGCGGTACACACTGCTGTAGTGAGAGCACACTGGCTCAGGATAAGCACACAATTGTCATTACCCCAGTACCGACCTTAGAGGCTGTTACAAAAGCGAGCATTACAAATGTCAAAGCATTACATCCACAATGGATTCAATGGACAAACTCTCACTGCAACAGATGTGGACTACAGATTAGATTCTATACTACAAACACAAGCATTCCCGCAGTATGAACAAGAATATCCTCTGCTGAATGAAATAATGCCTCTAGATTGATATGAATACATCATTAGGTCTCTCCTGCGTTGCAGCGCATGCGCTGCTTTGCCTTGGCGAGAACGATTGTTGTTGCTTTTGTGTCCGGCTTCTGTGGAAGCAGGATTGGTGTCCGCCCTGTCGGCATTAGGCCCCCCCCACCTGGACTGGAGATTTCGCTCACGCACGGCGTCTCTTCCAGACACGCGTACCGGAGGCTGCTTCCCCATGTTCACTTCTGTTATTGCTTCTTATAGTGGGCTGGAAGGATCAACCCCCCCGGTTAAAGGGTGTCTTTCAGGCGGGGAGTCTGCTGTGGGTTAAGGATCTATCTGTTCTTTGGGTGAGGGTTCTTTTCCTATGGTGAGATCCTGGGATCTACTCGTGTGGAGGAACCTGACCAGTGGCCCCTACTCACTCTCTGAAGCCGGAATCATCTCCTGCAGTTAGACACCCTGGTCCTCTTCCCGTAGTAGGGGTGCAGGTGTACGCTCCAACGAGTGGCTTGCACTTCAGGGTTCGGAAGATCTCAGGAGGGATCTCTTCTCAACGCATCTGCCTTCGTATCGGGAATCTCTATACAGAGGGAATCTGTGGAGATCAGGTTCTCTGCGGTGGTGTCTGCCCCACCGAGCACCCCCTCTCTTCGTACAGAGTGAAGGCTGCTCCCCATAGCCCGGATCCCTTCGAGCAGTGGGGGGGTCTGCCCCTCGGACCCGGGGTCTCTCCGACCCCGGGGTGGAGAGGACGGCAGCCCGAGCAGGGATCTCTGTCCCGTGAGTTGGTGAGGTCGAGGAGGGTCTGCTTTGCGCGGTAGAGATCTGCCACTTCGGTCAGGGTTGAAGGATCTACATCTCTTTCCGGGGGGGGCGTCCTGGGATCTGTTCCACGGAATAAGGATCCTGTCCACCGAGCAGCGCGCTTCCAAGCTGGTGATCTACTCTTGATGTAGTGATCCCTGCTTTTGGCCTGGGGAGCCACCGACCCCCTGCCAGGATGGGTGCTTGCTGCTGCTCGAAAGAGATTACTGATAAAAATTGGGGTGGGAGGTGGGGGCACTTGCGGTGGGGTACCTCCTCCATGCGACCGATCTTTCGTGGGGCAGGGAGCTGACTAGGGGGTGGCAGGTACATGTGCCCCAGTTAGGTGACACATCCAGCTGGAGATACGGTACCCAGGTGCGGGGGTCTGTGCAAACAAGCAGGGGTTGGAGACCTGTCTTGGTAAATGATTCACAATAGCTGCGATCAGAGCAGGGGCAGTAATCCTTTCTGGGGCTGGAGATCAGCTGTGGGTCTCCAGGGGGTGGAACGGTGTGCTGCGGGAGGAAATCTGTCCGCTGTGGCTAGAGTGAAATGAGATGTGGTAGTGGGGAAAGCACCCACTGGGGTGATATGACTTCGAACCAAGCCCTGGGGTCTGTCCATGGATGTAAACATGTTTCTCGTGGCGGGGAGGGGCACCAAGATCTGTATGGGGGAGGAGGGGTGAGGTCTGCCCTCTGGTGTTGCAGGGGCTTGTGATGGGTGAGTGACACTTTACACCTCCCAGACCCACGTCCACATCGCCCCGGGTCTTGAGGCCTCTCCGTGGCGGTAAGCCTGCTCGCAGCGGCAGAGGCAGTACGGGCACCGAGATCTGTGTGCCACGGGGCAGAGGGCTGCCCCCCAGTGAGGCAGCGACATGTCATGTGATGGAAGATGTCATGGGTGAGAGCTCGCCCTGCCGCCTGCCCACAGCATTACTCTCAGTCCGTGGCTGACAAGGGCTTAAATTCGCCCTAGAGCGGAGACACTGCCCCTCCTTCCTCCGCCAGGCAATCTGTTCCCACAAGGGTTGGTGTTGTTTGATTGGTGGGGGCTTACTCCACCTAGCCACCCTGCCCCTTGTGGTAGAGGGGGCGGCCTTACGAACTGATTATATCAGCACGGAGTATCAACTCCAGCTGAGAGGATCGGCGCGCGAGTCTCCCCAGATGCCTGGAGATCTGCCCAAATGTCTATGGATCACCTCACATGCCTAGACAACTGTCCCTGTAAGTGGACCCCGATGTCTGGAGATCTGCTCACAATCTGGGGAGCTGCCTGGATGTATGTAGATCGCCTCATGTGTCAGAGAACTTTCCCTGTCCATGGAAGTCTACCCCCGAGTCTGGAGATCTGCTCGCATGCCTGGGGATCTTCCCGCGTGCAATGAGATCTGCTCCTGTGCTTGGAGATGTCTGCATGTCTGGAGACCTCCTCCCCTGCCCGGATAACTGCCCTCGTCCCTGGAGGTCGAACACCCTGCCTTGAGATCTCCTCGCATGCCTGGAGACCTGCTCTCTTGACTGCAAACCTAACCGTATGTCTGGAGATCTACTCTCGTCTGGCGACCTGACCGCATGTCTGGAGATCTACTCTGTTACCTAGAGAGCTGACCGCATGATGTAAGACCTGCTCTCTCCTGAGCATCTGACCCGCCCCCATGCGCCTCGCTGTTGGCTGCCATATCGTGAGTTTTGCTCTCATGACTCCGGATTTGTGGTCACTTCTCCCATGGCTGGAGATCTGTCCAGCGCCTGGCGATCTGCTGCCACGTCTTGAGATGTTCTCCCAAGCCTGGGTACCTGATCCAGTGTCTGGAAATCTGCCAATCGACCTTAAACTCTTCTCTCGTGGTTGGAGATCTGCTGTCTTACTCCCTCCTATACATTTACCGTGGGTCGATCTGCTCAGACAGCTCACCCCGGGGTTGGTGCTCTAGCCAAGGTTTGTAGATCTGTCACCCGACACCTCCCATGCCATTCGAAGTACTAGCATGCAGGGGGGTAGAAACCAGCTCCAGATCTCCCCGAGAGACTCCACTGTGGGGACAGGATACTTTAGGGACCGGGCTCTGCTGCTTTTGGGGTCCAAGCTGGGGCCAGCTGTTGGGGATCTAACTAGGGACATGATTCGCTGTTGCTTCCTGGGATCGATACATTGACACGGTTCTCTGCTGTTCATCATCATATCTCTTTATTCGATTATTTAACAGCAATCATAAAAGAACAACAGTAATGAGACGCGTCATAAAAATATCAAAAATCTATATATAGCGATACACAGTCATAACATATCCTAAGATTACTATAAAAAGCTAAAAAGGAGTCTAAAAATTCTATAAGTTGCACCAGCGCAGAGCACTTAAAAAAATGATCATACAGAATGGCAAACAGCTGGTTCATTCGGAGAACATAAAATGCCGGTTTGTATTGGTGCTATCCATAAGCTTTAAGAATAGGTAGTAAGTGTCTGCGCCGGAAAGGCTCATAATAGCAAAAAATAAATCCCAATATTTCAGCAGCATCCGTCAGATCAGCTCCATATATTTCACCAATGACTTTGTTTCCTGTCTAGGGCTTTCATGTTTAGCCTAAAAATTTCTGGGTGTTGTAGTTTTGGTTTGCTTCAATTGAGAAGGTTAGACTAATACCTGCAAGCACTGATGTCTAGGTTTAGAGCCCAGGGCTGGAAACAGTGCCTGTGATGACACGGATGGCCTGCTATAGAGGGCTGGAGAGGCTTCATATTACAAGTGTGCTGTTAGAATCTGTCACAAACCCCACAGGGAAGAAATACCCTTACTGCATGATAACCATATTTCTCCCAGCAATTCTTGCACCCATTTCTATGTTTTTCCAATGGGAATGGGGAATAACAGAGAAATGGCCTCTGTGACTCGTATTAGCAAGCAGTGACTCATATGTGCTAACACATTTTCCTATAGACGCAGAATGGGTGCAACCCTTTGATACATCAGGCGCGATATTTCTATTTTCACACTGTCTTGTCGGTTCAAATTCTTCCAGTTATTACCAGCGGGAACCTGCACGTGCAAAAACTGTTATGGAAGCTTAACTTGACAATATCTGTCATTTTGAATTGTGAAAAAAATAAAGTTTGTGCACAGTTTAACAGTTAGACCGTGGTGCTTGCAATAAGAGCATTCCGTGTAGTTCTGGTTTAAAACACCGCAAAGTACCCAAAAAGAAAGGTATAACGCTGCCTACATTTCAACACAGACACATTTGCCTGCTCTCACTGGAGTGCTGGGGAGCTCTGCGAAAGAGAACGTGGTGAGATGATTGTGGAATACAGGCACAGTGGTTGTGATCTGAGAGTGCAGGAAGATTATAGTGCAGAGTGGCATTTCATTACAGAGCTTGATGATTGAGTCATCTGCCTCAAAGTGATGCCTCTAACCCATTCATGTAAAAGGATGCAGCAAAGTTAACAAGCATTGAAAATGCAATAGTTTTCGCCTTTGATTAAGTTAAATCCATTTGCTTTTCTAATGGTATTGTATAGCAAAGCAAATGGCTTTAACTTAATCAAAGGCGAGACCTATTGCATTTTTAATGCTCGTTTATAATGATGGATCTGCTTAACCTGCCGTAGGGACACAACACCGATATTCCATGGCATGCACACTTTTAAAGGGGTGCATGCATGGTGGAAGGCTCCATCCTGAAAAAACACACATGCAGTCCTTAGGGGACTGTACAGTGCAGCTGGCAGAACTCAAATCCCCGTTACTGGCACTTCAAAGTACGGATCCTGAATTTCCCACACTTATAGTGTGTGATTTATACTACTGTGTCTAGTCTTATAATGACTATCTTCACTATTGGGGCCTATATGCATTTTGAGATTCCAAGGCTTGCACAATCAAGCACAAGATGCTTTGGGGACAGGTGGCGAAGCTGAAAGAAATCTTGCCATGGTCTCATGTTATCCATACATTGAGTCATCGCGTTGGGTTTTAAGTTGAAGGGAATTCTATGGCCTATGAGGCCGCAATGGCAACAGTCCGAACTGCTGCCATTGCTGCATTCAGTCGTTCTGGTTTGAGATTAGACAGAGACATCATGGTGGCCGTCAATGCGGCCCGAAACGACACCTACCTGCTGAGAGGCTTTCCACTCAAGTACTCCCACAAGTTAGATGCACAAAATATTCTGTATGCTCAGATCCCAGGAATGGGGGATAGAGTAATACCAAACACTGATCGCAGATTGGATTAATACTAGCTGCACACAAGGGTCTGGGTTCAGCACACAGGGGTTACTGCAACAGTCTTGTTACTGAAGTAGCGAGCACTATTGGTGGCCAGGTCTAACAAAACAGACCAAGGACTTTGCCCTGAAATGTGACATCTGCCAGCAGATGAAGGGCTACACTGTAGTATATCCACCTCTAACACCTCATTTGATCTCAGACAAACCTCTGGTGGTTGTTTATTTGGATCACTGTGGCAGTGGATTCATGCTCCAGATTCCTGTTGGTTTGGCCACAGCGCTCGGCTGATCCTCGAACTGTTATAAAGGATTTGCGAGTCTTCATCTGGAAATACACAACTGGCATGCTACATTCTGACAAAGGCCTGGTGTTTAGCTCTCGGGCTTACGAAGAAGCCGTGGGAAGTTTGGCTTTGCAGTACTCCTCCCTCTACCATCCAGAGGAGAGTTCAGTAGTTGAGAGGAAAAACCGTGACTTAAAGCAGTCCTTAACAGCAGTGGGATTAGGCTCGGGTGGCAGTTGGGTCAATCACCTATATGTGGTCTAAAGGGTACTCAATAACATGCCCAGAAAATCCCTGGGAGGTCGTTAACCTTATGAACTCCTGTTTGGTGTGAGAATGTAGGTGCCAGACCTTGATAATGTCAGTGCAGTGGCGGCGGAAACACCATTTGACATCAATGAATGTTTGGCGGTTTTACAGGAACTCAATGACTTCCAGGGTGTACAAAGCAAAGTCTAAGTAAAACACACCGCCACTGGAGAAGTAAAAGGTGGTACCAGCAAGACCTGCCTGGGTACCTGGTCAGAGAAAAAAATGTGGACAATAAAATTTGGGCCATCTTGCAGAGCGCTTGTACCGCCTGTCTTGGCTGTCAAAGGTACTAGAACTGTACTTCTTCCGATCCTTGCCGGTCATGTAGACAAAAGGTTTGTCTCCATTGATCAGATCAAATCACACTACGTGGCCGATTCTCAACAGTAGGCTGTGTGGGTTCCTGGGTAGCCACCGTACTCCTCGCTACCGTTCAGGGAGTTCAGATGGAAGCTTTAATACCTACAGAAGATTTCCGTCTGCAAAGAGAAGCTGTATACAACAATGAAGTGATCCTGCTTCTTATTGAAACAACTACAACTGTACAGTCAACAAGTACAGAAATCTCTAAAATTGATGACGTCTATGTGAATGTGCCACAGATCGAGTCATCTCCTGGTTCTACAAAACCTGCTGAGTTGCCAAAAATAGACCAGACGGCTTCTGGCTACTTTGTGCACTATGACTAATTCTCATCGGATTCAAGTGAACCTGAGCTGCCACCACCGTCTCTCCCTTACAAACAACGAGTGTATGCTCTCTATATTTGGCTGGAAAAGATGTACTTTGTTGTTCCATGGATACATCTCTGGATTACAACTGTATTACTTTTCCTGGTCCTCTTGATTTGTTTGGTAACTGTCTTTTTCCTACTTCTGAATGGACACTATCTCCCAGAACGCTCTGCAGTACAACTTGTGGACTTGGTGCTGACGCCACATGCATCATCGCACTGTGAATTAAGGGACCTGTCCCTTGTGAACATTGCAGCAGTTCCGGAAGGAATAGTTTGGGACCGGGTATCGTATGATGTGTATGGTCCTACTGAACTTTTACAAATTGCATATTTGTTTAAAATTTATACGAGATCATCACCTCTAGTACTTTCTCTGATGATTGGGAAAATGAAACTGTGCATATTTTGCTTGCAGATCTAGAACAATCAGCTGCATTTTCTAATGATGAATCGTATAATGATGCATCTAAGTTTGGAGATATGTTTTGTTATCAACTTTATAGTCACCATTTCTTACACCTAGCTAGTATCCCACATGCTGTTTACGCTTATTCTCAATGGGACCACTGCCCAATACTGCCAAAAGGTAGCTAGAAAACATTTGCACAGAAGTCTAATTACTTTTCTAGCCTTGACACATCAGAACCAGCCTCTCATTATTATAGGCTTGCACCTACACCTGCAAAGAAAAATATGCTAATGAACACCAAGCAGATATATTTTGCTCCCTTTATTTCCCAACTGTCTGAACAGGGTTGTGACTTTTGGAAAGACACCGTAGACACAAAATCTGCATGGGGGACAAAAGATTGTCTGGTTCAGAGAACTAGGGCCTTATTTAGAGCATGCCTTATACCACATCAAATGATTTTCCTGAATAAAACTGTGCAACAAACTTCCTGTCTTGTGTTATGAAAAAATGAAGGATTTAAACACACATTGTATTCCCAAATTCTCACGCTTTAAAAACTGGCACCACTTAACACACTTCAGTGAGAATGCACTAGATACCATGATAAATAATGTATTTTTTTACTTGGGTGTCAGTCTAGATTCCTGGGTAACACCGAAGGGTATAGGGTAAATAGGCCTGATCAGCAATTTGTAACAGAACATTCTAGGGTGGTGACATCATATAATGTTGGGAAGTTGTGTCTTGATTTGTTGGAAACCTCAACAATTTCTCAGGTGAAGCAACACTTCTCTTTTTTCTGATGACGTATCTCAGAGATTTTTTATTAGGTCCTCGAAACCCACATCAAAAGTGCTTCTTGTATGGAATATACAATGAGCTGTGGAAAATTTCTCAACAGGACGCTGCTCAGAGTTTGCGCAAGATTGACTGGGTTAATTTAGAAAAGGGCTTGGCTGTGGTTGACAACAGTATGAAAACATTATCATCCAGAATGTATTCATTGAGCAACATATTGTCTTCTGCAATTGACATAATAGAGCAAGACATTTCTATTTTACAGCATGGACAGTTACATCTACGGTCCATTGTAATACTGAGCTGGAGGTTGCAAACACTACAATCTGTCCACGTGCCATGGCGTTACATCAATAGTACAATTCTGTTTTCTGCGTATGATCTAACAGAAAGGCAGAAAGTAATGGCACGAAGAGATGCGAAATATACCAAGTTGCACATTGAAAAATTAGACCAAATACCTTTTACCATGGCTGAGACACCATCCACAGACTGGATAATCCATGGCTATACCGCCCTGCCGATTACGACCTTTCAATTCCAATATGGTCTCCAATACCAACAGGTAGGCAGATACGAAGTGCTAGGGGAAGGCTATATGCACGAATACTAGGAATTACCATTCAGGTTTAGATGCAGGAATGGGGACACAGAAGTTTTCCTTAGTGGTTCTGACTGGGAGGATGCTTTAAGTGGGTCCTTAGTTTGCAAAGACATTTCTCTTCATGGACAAAAGAAACAATTGATGGATGGAATGCTGGACAATGCAAACATTCACCCCCAGTCACAAGGATCTGGGTTAAATCTATCATTCTTTTGCTCACCACACCACCCCAGTTTGGACCCAGCCATATGCAAATCAATCTTGACCCTGTTCCTTGTGGGAACAGTCCAGCCTGAACTGCCAAGCCAGATCCTCTCTGGGCCGAAAAAAGCATCCTTGGACCGGTTTCAGGGCTTCACCCTTCATCAGCCAGGCTAGCTTGAATCCAGTTGTGTAGTGAGCATGGAACCTGCCTCTGGGCATACCCTTCCCACTTAGGGCGACATATGCAAAAGAAACAATTGGACGGAATGCTGGACAATGCAAACATTCACCCGCAGTCATAAGGGTCTGTACTGAGGTGAATGTATGACATTGTTCTGCATTCTGTCCATCAATTGTGCTTTTTGCATTTCTCTTCATGGAGCATGCAATGTTTTAGTTACAAACTTGCCTTGTTATCAGAAGGGTACCCGGCTGCCGTGATTCATTCAGTCTTCAAGCTTCCATCAAATGGCATCTATTTGATGCTGAATGATCAAAGTTGCTGTGGTATGGAACCAGGCACTGCTTATCTGGTGACGATTAATTCCATAGTCACTTATTGCGCACAAGTAGTTTCCACCTACCAGCTCAGTTAAGGAGGCAATGCTAAGGCCTCAATAAATGTTACCAACATACGCTTTGATTCCCTGAGCAAACTGAAAGCCATACTTTTTCAAAAGGATGCGGCCTGAACTTCAGCCAGAGACGTTTGATCTCCAGGTTGCAAGGTCCTCGCCTGAGATACTGACACTACTGCACACTAACTTACCGCTGCATTTTGGGGAACACGTTCAGCATATCTTTAATATGTCTGATATAAAGAGAATAGTGCACATTTTTTAATGTGTCGGCTCTGGGCTAGTTAGCAGCTTTCAGACTATTTTTTGAGTTATACCATCTTTTATACGCTCTGTATTGGGAAGCGTTTTTGGAGGGCTTCCGCTTGTCCTGCTACTTATGTCGGGAATTTTTCTGCTTCACAATGGATGTTCCAGTTCAACCAGGAACGGAGACAGCACTGCTTGTGCAGCGGTGCCATGAACACATGGTACACTGCTTTGGCACACCTCGGCTTCGAGAACTAAATGAGCACTTGTTCTTGTCCTTCAGGGCTGTTAGGCTTCAATGCGTACAACGTGTATTCCACTGCCTGCTTGGCAGCCACAAATGTTTATTGGATCTATGCCTAGGATCACAATCGGTTGCGCCACTAGACATTGATGTACTGATAGACCCTTTAAAGGCCCATAGGTATTGTTGTCTCCAGTTTATTCCATTGCTGATAAATGCGTTTTTAGAGCCACCCTGGGATGCTTTGGCTCCAAGTGAAACGGACACCAGCTCAATGATAAGCGTACAGGATGCAGTCCCTCCCTCAGCGGCTGCTGTTGGAACCGTATGGAATCACCTTTCCCACCATAAACATGCTTTGAGGTGCACCACTGGGACAGTCGTCTGCAGGTGTGTATATTGAAAACGTCCCACTGTGTATTCTCTGTATATGTCTTTCTCTGAGCACGAGTAAGCACGAGTGACTGAGCGAAAGGTCCTGATCTGTTTCCACGATCCCTGAGGGGTCAGGGTTGTCATGTTCAGTAGTTGCCGGAAACAATTCGCTCCCTGGTAAGGTTAGGAGGGCTTATGGTGGCAGTGTGAGCTAGCTGGTGTCTAGGCCAACAAATCCTGCAGGAGCCTGGAATCAGCCTAGGCACCTTGCCCACAGTTTGTTGGCCCACAAATGCACAGTTCCTATGGATTAGAGGGAACTACACGACAGAGGGAAGGAGGGATTAAGTTGACACTCCAGTGCATGGCTAGGGAGTCTGGGATCGTTCACAAATATGTATGTTTCTGGGTAGTCCCATTTGGTCAACCAACCCCTCTCTACTGTGGGAATGGTTGGAGATTTACTTCAGCAGAAAACTGAAGTAACTCCCATTCTAGGGTGGGAATGGAACAGATAATACCCATATTTGGTAGGTGTGAGCGGATGGCTTTCTCAACAGGGAAAACGTAATGACCAGAGTAAAATAAAAAGAGAAAAGAAAAAGTGTGAGTTTGCATAGGGGCTCCATTCTCCATGTGCAGATTTCCCCCCTAGCGTGAAGTTAGTGAAGGAGAATTAGGAGCCCTAGAGAGCAGCTTTCCAGCCATATTTCTGGCAATGTTTCTAAATTCCAAAAAGTAGCAAATCCGCATGTAGACAAACCTATGTGTCAAAAAGTACACATTTTTTGTGACTTGGGCCTCTAGTGACACCTCCCAAGCTGAATAGTGTAATTGTCCGTGTCTCTTGTGACCGGAGTATTGGAATTTAATGAAGCAAGGTACATAGAAAAAAATAATAAAAGAAAGAGGACCGCCTTGTCTGCATTTCCACAAGATTCTGATCCACTTCCTATCATACTTAAAACATGCATGTTTATTACCAAACTAGCAGAGTGTGATCAGAAATATATAAAGGGAGGTGGGGGGGGGGGGGGGAGAGACAGTGAATAGTTAAATTTCTGCAATAATTCTAGGGAGGTGCAATCAGAATCCAAATCCTTCCGTATTGTCTTTGGCTTCTACCTTATATAGCTATTCGGAGCCTCTTCAATTAGATTAGGAGAAATGGAGTAGAAAGGCATTCTCTCGTATGAACCATTCAACTCCAAATGCTTTGGAACTCAATATAGCCTTGTAGCCCATCCTAGTGTACTCTACCGGCAATTAAGGGCATGCTCCAATGTTATAGGCTCAAGCTAAAGGGAAGGCTACTACAATATTCAACCCTATAGGAGTGAAGAACAAGTTACTTACCCTCTAACGCTTTTCTGGTGGATACCGTATCTGCCTGTGGATTACTCACCTTATGAATTACCCCATGCGCAGCATTCCACTGAAACATTTCTCCATAGCTCCCATGTCGACATCACAATGGAATGGCTCCGTATGAGACTCCGCGTGACGTCATTGGAGTCATAAGTAGACCTAGTCGGTGTGCTGATGTCAGTTCCACCCATTTTTTCCATGCATTTGAGGCGAGGGGTGAACCGACAACATTTCCAAAAGTATACAAAAACCAAGAAAAAAACGGGATATTCTCAAATATAGCCATTTTCAAGTGACAAGTATCACCTCATCAAATAAACCATAATAAAATACATGAATGGCATGCCAGATGTTTTTCGGTATAAACGGGCAGGCAAAGGGGAGGCGGCGGGTGGGTCAGCGAGGAATCCACAGGCAGATACTGTATCCACCAGAAAAAGCATTACCGAAGGCAAGTAACTTCTTCTTCTGATGGACACATCTGCCTGTGGGTTCCTCACCTTATGAATTGAATCTCCAAGCAGAACCGCTCCTGGTGGAGGGTGCCTGCCTACTTATATCAAAACAACTTTGCAGCACAGAACATGAAAAGTGGCCGTCCCTCCTCACCTCTGAGTAGAAGCAATAGTGCTGCACAAAAGTGTGGCGGGAGGCCCAAGTTGCTGCCTTACAGATGTCTACAATAGGGAAACCTCTAGCTAAAGCCAAAGAAGAAGACAGCTCTAGTGGAATGAGCTTGAATACCTTCAGGAGGCTCCTTCTAGGCCAGGGAGTAGCAGGTCTTGATGCAGAGGATGATTAACCTGGAAAGTATTCTCTTGTGGACAGCCTTGCCCTTCATCTTGCCCACATATCCAATGAAGACTTGGTCATCCAACCTGAAGTCTTTAGTCCTGTCCAGGTAGAAACTGACCCCCGTTTGGGGTCCAGGCGGTGAAGTCCCTCTTCCTCCTTAGAAGAATGAAAGGAAGGATAGAGTGTGGGTAAAGTGATAGATTGCCCAAGGTGGAAGTGACCACCTTAGCCACGAAAACAGCTTTGGTCCCAAGAACTGTCTTATCCACATGAAATGACGTAAAAGGGGGCTTGTAGTTAAGGGGCTGCAGCTCACTAACCCTCTTAGCGGAATTGATTGCATTCAGAAATATGGTCTTAAACACTCGGTATCTCAAGGGACAACTATGCAAGGGTTCAAAGGGAGACCCAATCAGAAAAGTAATGACTACATTCAAATCCAACTGAGGCATGATAAAGGGAGTGGGAGGAAACCTATTTGTGAGACCCTTAATGAATCACATATATATAGGAGATTTAAATAAAGAGGGTTGGTCTGGCAAACAGAGAAAAGCAGTCAAGGCAGACAAGTAGCCTTTAACAGTAGCTACTGCACAACCCTGCTTTGCTAGGGAAAGAGAGAAACTCAGAATATCAGACAACCTGGTGCACAATAGATCAAATGATCTCTCTCCACACCACTTTACAAACATGGTCCACATATCAGAATAGACAGATTTGGTGGAGTGTCTCCTGGCCGATAAAATAACATCCACCACATCCAGTGGGAAAGAGAAAGAGTTCAGGACTGTGTACCACACCCTTCTCGGCCAATCCGGGGCGATCAATATGACTTGATCCCGGTCTTGGCGAATCATCCTCAGAACTCGAGGAATCAAGGGTATGGGGGGGATTTTGTCCATCAATTGTGCTTTTTGCATTTCTCTTCATGGAGCATGCAATGTTTTAGTTACAAACTTGCCTTGTTATCACAAGGGTACCCGGCTGCCGTGATTCATTCAGTCTTCAAGCTTCCATCAAATGGCATCTATTTGATGCTGAATGATCAAAGTTGCTGTGGTATGGAACCAGGCACTGCTTATCTGGTGACGATTAATTCCATAGTCACTTATTGCACACAAGTAGTTTCCACCTACCAGCTCAGTTAAGGAGGCAATGCTAAGGCCTCGATAAATGTTACCAACATACGCTTTGATTCCCTGAGCAAACTGAAAGCCATACTTTTTCAAAAGGATGTGGCCTGAACTTCAGCCAGAGACGTTTGATCTCCAGGTTGCAAGGTCCTCGCCTGAGATACTGACACTACTGCACACTAACTTACCGCTGCATTTTGGGGAACACGTTCAGCAGATCTTTAATATGTCTGATATAAAGAGAATAGTGCACATTTTTTAATGTGTCGGCTCTGGGCTAGTTAGCAGCTTTCAGACTATTTTTTGAGTTATACTATCTTTTATACGCTCTGTATTGGGAAGCGTTTTTGGAGGGCTTCCGCTTGTCCTGCTACTTATGTCGGGAATTTTTCTGCTCCACAATGGATGTCCCAGTTCAACCAGGAACGGAGACAGCACTGCTTGTGCAGCGGTGCCATGAACAGATGGTACACTGCTTTGGCACACCTCGGCTTCGAGAACTAAATGAGCACTTGTTCTTGTCCTTCAGGCCTGTTAGGCTTCAATGCGTAGAACGTGTATTCCACTGCCTGCTTGGCAGCCACAAATGTTTATTGGATCTATGCCTAGGATCACAATCGGTTGCGCCACTAGACATTGATGTACTGATAGACCCTTTAAAGGCCCATAGGTATTGTTGTCTCCAGTTTATTCCATTGCTGATAAATGCGTTTTTAGAGCCACCCTGGGATGCTTTGGCTCCTAGTGAAACGGACACCAGCTCAATGATAAGCGTACAGGATGCAGTCCCTCCCTCAGCGGCTGCTGTTGGAACCGTATGGAATCACCTTTCCCACCATAAACATGCTTTGAGGTGCACCACTGGGACAGTCGTCTGCAGGTGTGTATATTTAAAACGTCCCACTGTGTATTCTCTGTATATGTCTTTCTCTGAGCACGTGTAAGCACGAGTGACTGAGCGAAAGGTCCTGATCTGTTTCCACGATCCCTGAGGGGTCAGGGTTGTCATGTTCAGTAGTTGCCAGAAACTATTCGCTCCCTGGTAAGGTTAGGAGGGCTTATGGTGGCACTGTGAGCTAGCTGGTGTCTAGGCCAACAAATCCTGCAGGAGCCTGGAATCAGCCCAGGCACCTTGCCCACAGTTTGTTGAGCCACAAATGCACAGTTCCTATGGATTAGAGGGAACTACACGACAGAGGGAAGGAGGGATTAAGTTGACACTCCAGTGCATGGCTAGGGAGTCTGGGATCGTTCACAAATATGTATGTTTCTGGGTAGTCCCATTTGGTCAACCAACCCCTCTCTACTGTGGGAATGGTTGGAGATTTACTTCAGCAGAAAACTGAAGTAACTCCCATTCTAGGGTGGGAATGGAACAGATAATACCCATATTTGGTAGGTGTGAGCGGATGGCTTTCTCAACAGGGAAAACGTAATGACCAGAGTAAAATAAAAAGAGAAAAGAAAAAGTGTGAGTTTGCATAGGGGCTCCATTCTCCATGTGCAGATTTCTCCCCTAGCGTGAAGTTAGTGAAGGAGAATTAGGAGCCCTAGAGAGCAGCTTTCCAGCCATACTTCTGGCAATGTTTCTAAATTCCAAAAAGTAGCAAATCCGCATGTAGACAAACCTATGGGTCAAAAAGTACACATTTTTTGTGACTTGGGCCTCTAGTGACACCTCCCAAGCTGAATAGTGTAATTGTCCGTGTCTCTTGTGACCGGAGTATTGGAATTTAATGAAGCAAGGTACATAGAAAAAAATAATGAAAGAAAGAGGACCGCCTTGTCTGCATTTCCACAAGATTCTGATCCACTTCCTATCATACTTAAAACATGCATGTTTATTACCAAACTAGCAGAGTGTGATCAGAAATATATAAAGGGAGGTGGGGGGGGGGGGAGAAGACAGTGAATAGTTAAATTTCTGCAATAATTCTAGGGAGGTGCAATCAGAATCCAAATCCTTCCATATTGTCTTTGGCTTCTACCTTATATAGCTATTCGGAGCCTCTTCAATTAGATTAGGAGAAATGGAGTAGAAAGGCATTCTCTTGTATGAACCATTCAACTCCAAATGCTTTGGAACTCAATATAGCCTTGTAGCCCATCCTAGTGTACTCTACCGGCAATTAAGGGCATGCTCCAATGTTATAGGCTCAAGCTAAAGGGAAGGCTACTACAATATTCAACCCTATAGGAGTGAAGAACAAGTTACTTACCCTCTAACGCTTTTCTGGTGGATACAGTATCTGCCTGTGGATTACTCACCTTATGAATTACCCCATGCGCAGCATTCCACTGAAACATTTCTCCATAGCTCCCATGTCGACATCACAATGGAATGGCTCCGTATGAGACTCCGCGTGACATCATTGGAGTCATAAGTAGACCTAGTCGGTGTGCTGATGTCAGTTCCACCCATTTTTTCCATGCATTTGAGGCGAGGGGTGAACCGACAACATTTCCAAAAGTATACAAAAACCAAGAAAAAAACTGGATATTCTAAAATATAGACATTTTCAAGTGACAAGTATCACCTCATCAAATAAACCATAATAAAATACATGAATGGCATGCCAAATGTTTTTCGGTATAAACGGGCAGGCAAAGGGGAGGCGGCGGGTGGGTCAGCGAGGAATCCACAGGCAGACACTGTAGCCACCAGAAAAAGCATTACCGAAGGCAAGTAACTTGTTCTTCTGATGGACACATCTGCCTGTGGGTTCCTCACCTTATGAATTGAATCCCCAAGCAGAACCGCTCCTGGTGGAGGGTGCCTGCCTACTTATATCAAAACAACTTTGCAGCACAGAACATGAAAAGTGGCCGTCCCTCCCCACCTCTGAGTCTAAGCAATAGCGCTGCACAAAAGTGTGGCGGGAGGCCCAAGTTGCTGCCTTACAGATGTCTACAATAGGGAAACCTCTAGCTAAAGCCAAAGAAGAAGACAGCTCTGGTGGAATGCGCTTGAATACCTTCAGGAGGCTCCTTCTAGGCCAGGGAGTAGCAGGTCTTGATGCAGAGGATGATTAACCTGGAAAGTATTCTCTTGTGGACAGCCTTGCCCTTCATCTTGCCCACATATCCAATGAAGACTTGGTCATCCAACCTGAAGTCTTTAGTCCTGTCCAGGTAGAAACTGACCCCCGTTTGGGGTCCAGGCGGTGAAGTCCCTCTTCCTCCTTAGAAGAATGAAAGGAAGGATAGAGTGTGGGTAAAGTGATAGATTGCCCAAGGTGGAAGTGACCACCTTAGCCACGAAAACAGCTTTGGTCCCAAGAACTGTCTTATCCACATGAAATGACGTAAAAGGGGGCTTGGAGTTAAGGGGCTGCAGCTCACTAACCCTATTAGCGGAATTGATTGCATTCAGAAATATGGTCTTAAACACTCTGTATCTCAAGGGACAACTATGCAAGGGTTCAAAGGGAGACCCCATCAGAAAAGTAATAACTACATTCAAATCCAACTGAGGCATGATAAAGGGAGTGGGAGGAAACCAATTTGTGAGACCCTTAATGAATCACATATATATAGGAGATTTAAATAAAGAGGGTTGGTCTGGCAAACAGAGAAAAGCCGTCAAGGCAGACAAGTAGCCTTTAACAGTAGCTACTGCACAACCCTGCTTTCCTAGGGAAAGAGAGAAACTCGGAATATCAGACAACCTGGTGCACAGTAGATCAAATGATCTCTCTCCACACCACTTTACAAGCATGGTCCACATATCAGAATAGACAGATTTGGTGGAGTGTCTCCTGGCCGATAAAATAACATCCACCACATCCAGTGGGAAAGAGAAAGAGTTCAGGACTGTGTACCACACCCTTCTCGGCCAATCCGGGGCGATCAATATGACTTGACCCCGGTCTTGGCGAATCGTCCTCAGAACTCAAAGAATCAAGGGTATGGGGGGAAAAGCGTAAAGAAGCTCCGAGCCCAAATCTAACTAAAACGCGCCCTCCCCCAGTGCTCCCGCATCAGATACTGGAGACTGCAGAACGACGGGCAGTGCACATTCTCGGGAGTGGCAAATAGGTCCAAACGAGGAAACCCCACATCCTGAAAATGTGATGGACCACCTCTGGATGGAGCCGCCAGTCGTGCTCGGCCGAGAACTGCTGACTGAGACTGTCCGCACACACATTCAGCACTCCTGCCAGATGATCCACAATCGTGCAAATTTGATGGTCCTGAGCCCAGGACCAGAGCCGCACAGCCTCTGTGCAGAGACGATATGACCCTACTCCTCTTGGTTTGTTGATATTCCATATAGCAGTAGTGTTGTCCGTCAGGACCTCAACTGACTGACCGTGAAGGGAAGGAAAGAAAGCCTTGCAAGCCAAACGTATCGCCCACAATTCCAGAAGATTGATGTGAGACAATCATTCCTTTGAAGAACAAAGGCCTTTGACCTCCAAATCCCCCAGATGAGCTCCCCACCCTACAGTGGAAGCATCCGTTATCACTGTGGCCACCAGAGAAGGAGGCTGTAACGGCTTCCCTTGAAACAGGTTGTCCGCAAAACTCCACCATAATAGCTCCGCTGCAGTGTCTGTGGAGATTCTGACCACCTCTTTTAGATCTCCGATGTGCTGAAACTACTGTCTGCGGAGGCACCACTGGAGGGCCCTCATGTGCCAGCGTGCATAGTTGACCAACCGTATGCAAGAAGCAAACATACCCAGCAGGTGGAAGACCTTCAGGACTGGAACAGCTGCTCCATTCTGAAAAAGTAGAATCATAGCCTGGATGTCTTGAATCCTTGAGAGAAGGTACGACCCACAGTAGTGTTCAGTACTGCCCCTATGAACAGGTTGCGCTGAGAGGGCACCAGGTGAAATTTGGGCAAGTTTATCAAAAAACCCAAGTTGAACAACAGACGTGTTGTTACTTGCAAATGATGAGCACCATCTCCAGCTTTGCTTTGAGCAGCCAGTCACCCAGATAAGGAAAAACAGGAATCCCCGATCTTCTGAGATGTGCTGCTTCCACCGCCATCACCTCTGTGAAGACCCGTGGTGCGGATGTAAGACCGAACAGATGGATCGCAAACTGGTAGTGTTGAAGTCCCACCGTAAAAAGGAGATACTTCCGATGCAACTTCAGGCTGGGTATGTGAAAATACGCATCCAGCAAATCGATCTATACCATTCAGTCTTCCTGCTGCAACGCCAGAAGAACCTGAGCCAGGGTCAACATCTTGAATTTCTCCTGCTTGAGGTAACAATTCAAGACACTGAGGTCTAGGATCGGCCTCAATCGACCGTCCTTTTTGGGAATCAGGAAGTACCGAGAGTAGCATCCCTGACCCCTTTCCTGCTCCGGAACCACCTCTATCGCAGCAAAGATAGAACCTCCTGTTGTAGAAGCAACAGGTGGTCCTTTGAGCACTAACCCTGGCGAGGGGAGGAAAGGAGGGGAAACTCCCAGAAGGGAAGGGCATACCCATTTTCTACAAGATCCAAAACCCAGAGATCTGAAGTAACACACCTCCAATTTCGTACAAAATGTGACACCCATCCTCCCATGGGACCAACATGCTCTAGAATGGAGGATCTAGAGCTGCTTCCCTGTGGTATCAGTTGGAGGGATGGGAGAGGAAGAGGAGGAGACTTGCTGCTGCGCTGTGCCTCGTAGACGACCTCTACCTTTTCCTCTGTATGACTTATACAGAGGGTTCGCCTGTTGCGACTGCTGCTGTTTGGCTCGAAAGGAAGGAGTCCTGCCAAACCTGCGAAATCTGTGATGCCCAAAACCTCTGGGCTGGGACTGAAGACCCAACAATCTCGCTGTGGCTCTACGATCTTTAAAGAGCTGTAGCGCTGAGTCTGCTTCGGCACCAAAAAGAAGAAAGCCATCAAAAGGCAAGTCCAATAGGGTGGCCTGTACAGAAGATGAAAACCCAGACCTCCGTAGCCAGGCGTGCATACTGGTTGCTATCAAGGAACCCATAACTCTGCGACAGAGTCCGCAATATCAAGTCCTGACTGAATGACTTGACAGGCCGCAGCTTGGGTGTCTGATACAACTTCAGCGAGATGGCCCTGAACATCTTCCGGAAGCTTGGGGAGCACCTCCTTTGCCGAATCAATCAGAGCGTGGATATAGCGACCCAGCAGACATGTTGCATTTGTCGATTTCGAAGCCATACTGGCTGAAAAAAACCCTTTCTTTGTGTACTGCTCCATCCTCTTGGATTCCCTATCTGCAGGTGTAAACTGGAAAGAGCCTGCAGACTGTTTAGTAGAGCATGATGCCTGGACTACTAAGCTCTCATGAAGTGGGTGTGTGCAGGATCTCCAGGAGCCATCTTATATCTCCTTCAACCAATCTGGACACAACAGGGGCAGTCATTGGCTTTTGCCACACCACTAAAATGGACTCAGTCAAAGTCTCATTAAAGGGAAGCAGATGAAGGAGAATGAAGCACTTCTGTTAAAATACTGGATTTAAGCTCTGCAGTAGGTAACGGCAAATCCAGAATATCAGCTGCCTTCTTATTATAGAGTGGTAAGAGGAAACCTCCTAAGATGGAAGGCCTTTGGGTGAACATTCAGGAGCTGTGTCCAATTCACTAGCCTCCTGCAGTCACATAAATTCCAATATAGGGTCAACAATCTCATCCTCTTCCTGCTACTCCTGATATTCTTCCTCCTCCAGCAGCCTCTGTGTCTCCCTTCTGGAACTCATCCTAGGAACCGGCATCGGCAGTGCCAGACCCAACGCCGGTGACTTTGGGACCGGCGTTGGAGACTCCACAGGAAAAGACGAAGGCGCCAGGCGAGGCAGAGTCAACACCGGACTGGAGCCAGACTGCGCCGGAGAAGACCCATCCAACTGCACTCTTCCCTCCAGGGATTGCACCGGCATCGAGAACCTCGGCGTTGGGAGAGGCCAACTCCCCGGGGCCATTGGTATGAAAGACATATAAGGTGCCTGTGTGAAGTGAGGTGGCATAACCTCCAAGGGATTATGGAAACGGTCCCATGGGGCCAACCGGCGCACCAGCAGGGTTAGCTGCTCTGGCAAACATCACATTCAGGAAATGCGAAGGATCCGGAGCTGGAAAGGGTGGATCTGGATCCAGATCGCTGGTTCAGAGACTGCTCGAGGAGGCAGTCGGATTGGCTTTGGTTGCGGCGCCAGACACACTGGTGCCAGGGGTGGAGTGGCCGGAGGCGAAGGCGTCGCTTCTCTGGGAGCTGGTGAGACTCTCGGAGCCGGAATCACCTGAGGTGACGGGGAAAGAGATTTCACCCTTGCGGTGACTTCGAAGTACCGGATACCCAGACTTCGGTGTTTCATCCTTCGTCGACTGACGTCTGGATCCATGGCACTGCTTCTTCTTGTGCTTACTCGACGACTTTGAGGTATGCAGAGTAGGCGACTTGGACCTTGACCTCCTACGGCCCCTTTTCTGCTTTTTCACTCTGGCCATCAACAGCTTGGCCTCTCTCTCTTTCAAGGCCTTTGGATTCATGCGCCTGCATGACTTACACCCCTTGACATCGTGGTCCGGCGAGAGGCACCATAAACAATCCTCATGGAGGGCAGTAATAGACATTTGACCCCCCACATTCCCTTCAAGGCTTAAAACTGGACTTTTTCTGGGTAGCCAGGGCACTGCTACAGTTACAAGAAGAACCTGCAACAAAGAAACTCCAGAAATGGAGAGCCCTGGAAACAAAACGTGACGAGTCGACGGCACGGAAGAAAGGGAACTGACATCAGCACTCCGACGAGGTCTTCTTATGGCTACAATGACAACACATGGAGTCGCATTCGGAGATGTTCAATTGTGACGTCCTCGTCGACGTAGGAGAGCTATGGAGGAAGGTTTATGTGGAATGCTGCACATGGGGTAATTCATAAGGTGAGGAATCCACAGGCAGATGTATCCATCAGAATGCTCTAAATATAACAGAAGCCTCTCTAGAGATTCAAGACATTTAAAATCCTCTAGGGCTTGGAATGGGAATATGTTTCACATCTCCTGCTGTGCATGTTTAACAATGCTGCAGTGCGCAGGTCCAGGACAGAAACATGGACAGCAGGAGCTGTGAAAAGAGGCTAAGACCAGCCTCTGAATTTCCTTTGGTTCTGCCAAACTGCTTTTCTTAGTTTGGCAGAGCCATGGGAGACAGAGGAGATACCAGCACCCTCCCCCTCCGCCCGGTCCTTCTGCAGCTCCAATGACATTGTGAACCATGGGAGGAGGGAAGCTAGTGGTTTTCACTCTTCAATAGCCTCTACTTTTCACACTCCCATGTGTAATCCACATATTCTGGAGAAGGAAGGTGTCAGATGCTGTAGAGGAGGATATTAAAAAGTCTACTGCCTGGGTCTTTATCAGGATTCATAGCTCGGTCCTGCTCTTTTGTCTTCAAAGGCGCTGTCAACATTACAATGTTATAATGAAGAATTACAGACTGCTGTTAAATGTAGGCTCCCAAAATGATAATCCTGAGGGGAAACAAAGACAAACAAAGTAATAGTGGAGCAGTTCTATACTAGCCATGATTTGCTCTCTGCCACTCTACTATCTTCACTGAAGCTCCCAAGTATTCAAGTGCAATGAATAAAGTGATGTGGGGGAAGAAGGTGAATTCCTTTTGAAATCAATATTTCTTTAATTGTGGGTTTAGATTGACCGGCTGGGGTCTTGCCAGGAATTGTCAAAGTTTATAAAAACAAATTTTAGGTGGTAATCACAATTAATACTTCAGGTTACATGCCAGTCATGAGCAAAGGGACTTGGGGGTCTTCATACTTCCTTCCATGCTAATATACAGCCCCTTCTCTGAGCCACATGCATGCCCGTTCCCCTAACTATTTTACAATGACAGGAAAGATGAATGACCAGAGATGGATTGCAGGACATTTGCGACATATCGCTAATCACATGTTCGTGACCATGTGCCAATTTACAATACTTTTGTGAATATATGAGCATCTTAGGCAAAAAAAGGTGCAGATTAATGAGATGCAGTGAATATTATTTGTCAGTGTAAATGGGGAATCAGATGCCGGACAACTGGTTACTTACAAGGTGAACAAGTGTGCCAAAGGAAGCCAATATGATGATTAGCGAACCCTCAAAACCTTGTGACAAGACATTTTAACATGAAATAAAACCCCATCATAAAGTTTCTGTAAATCCAATATCCCACCATCAAAGTCGAAATACCATCAACTCCGAAAAGTATGCAAAAATTGTTTGAAAATAGTGATACAATGACACAATCAGTTTGTATTTCTCAAATGTTTTATATTAAAAGGCTAAAACGGTGCCAAAGTGCTTCAGTGGCTTCGAAGGAACAGAGAGACCTCTTGTCCTGCCCTGAAACAAAAACACAGATCTTGAGTGGTGGCTTGTGTTTGCAGAAGGTCCTCAAGCGCAGGAAACCAGAACCTGGTACAGTTGGGGGCCATGAGATGTACAAGCCAGACAGACCCTCGGCCCTCCAATGTGTAAACATAAACAGTTGTACAAGTCCAGAGGATTGTTAACAAGAGACAAGACTGCCCCATCAGTGGCTGCTGAAATACTGTGGCCCAATTGGATGTCGTGGCTTTGAAAAAATGAAATCTGGAATAGCGCCTCCAGGATGTGAGCCATCAAGGCCCAAGGGGGCAAAGGGGATAATAGTTTGAGGATCCTCCACCAGTTCAAACAGAATACATTATTTCTGTGTGCTGTCAAACAATGTTTCATTGTCCCCTTCCACATCTTTGTTCCTCTTTCGTGCCCCTATTGCTGTGTTGAAAACTTTCTTTTTCTCACCATCCAATGGTAAAACTGCCGTGGGGATTGAAGAAGCAAATAAAGCATTTCCTATCTGTACAATACACAGTCTATCTCATGAAAGTATGTCAATTACTGAAATAACAAAAAGATACACAATTCACTCATTATTTAGAGAATCTTGAGCCCTATTTGCTCCCCAGCGATGGGAATTGGGTTTGCCTTATCAAGAGGGAAGGGGTGGATTTAGAAGTGGCAATTCAAACTGAAAGGAGGCGCAAACCCTACATGTACACAGCTTAATTGCCTAGCTGAAAGTTAAAATCCTCATTACCCTCACTAGTAGTCACTAGTCAGTGTCCTAAGGATGGGGGTGGTTACTTATTAAAAACACTACAAATTTTGCTTTAATTTGCCTTGGATGCGGTTCGGAATCATTTGTTCTCAGCTACACTCATTTCCCTGAATGTCTTGCCTTCTTTGGAACCCCTGAATAAACAAACACACCTAACCTACAAAGTCTGACTCGCTCATCCTCCCCCTCCAAATACCACCTGGGCCCACTCTTAGGAATCACTTTTAAAAAGTGCACTGAATGAGGTGGCCTTTTTGCCAATTTGCATAGAACACCCATAATAATATGGGCTAATACTGTATTGTGAACGTCAGGATTTTGAGATTATGGAACACATTCAAAGAACTGTGGCAGGGCACACACATCAGGCACTGCCTGCAGTCCATGGCAAGCTATGTCAAGGCAACCTACTTTCCTCCATCGAGGAGCCAGCTCGCCCCAGTTTCCGGAAGCAACTTGGGCATAGCACCGTGAGTGAGAGCCGTCGATCTAAAGATGACGCGGGAGGGACACACTCGCAGTAAACTCTGCATCTTGCTACCTGCGAAGGAGTGGAGGACACCCAAGGTGAAGTATGTGGACTATTCCAAGAGCCAACATGACATCCGGCCATAATGTGCATCTACCAGAGTCAATTTGGCTTGCTAGGAATAAGCACAGCTCACCCTATGCAGACCAGGTGACCACAGCTGGCCTTTTGCTTTTAAAATCAATGCAAATAAAAAAAAACAATTAACAGTTATTTTAGGTTTGGAAATGATGGCTTGGCGGGACTGGAAAATAGCAAAGAAGCCCACTTTGCCAGAACTCTTGCAGCGTTTTCTTAAGTTCCCAGAATTTCTCCCTTCTGTCCAAACCCTTGTTACACACGTTGAAAGAACACGGACACTGGGTCTAAGCATATGGGGATGATGTGGGAGAGTGGCAAGTTGATTTTTTTTTTACCTCTCATTTTAACATAGCTTTCTGTGGAGGATAATACTTGTAAAGCACATACAGGTATATTTTTCCCTTAAAAAAATAAGTGTCTTCCTCGAATTTACATTATTCCTTCATTCACATTGTAAAAACATAATAGAATTATACTTTGTTTTTTAAAAAAGGGAAAAGAATCTGTAGTACAGAAGCACCAATATACCTCCTTCCCCCTCTCCCTTCATTATTTCCCCTCCCACCTTTTTTGGTAGCAGCAAAGCACCATATTGCCGTCTTTGTGTCTTTAAAAAATAAGTCTGTCTAGTGGCCACTGGGTGAGGTCATAGAGGCCCTGGCTTATGAAGGGCACTCCTTAGTGTTCTGTCCAGCCTCCACATGGTGCTTCAGGTCAATGGGCTGGTGAGGGTTCTGGCCCGGCCTGGTGTTCATCAGTACCACATTCTTGATGCACCCAGTGATCCCTGAAGAGTACTTGCCAGCGGTAAGCGTCTTCATATTTGGAGCGCCACCTGTAAAACAACATCTTTTCAGAATTTCGTACATGGCTTTTTCTAGCTTTAAAAACAGTAAACCAGTAAGATTCTTAAAGGTATTCAACACCAGAGGAAGAATGTAGCACTAATGTACTAGATTTTCTAACCTAAAGAAAGTATTAAAAAATGCTACGATATGGCGAGTTTGTTAATGAGATGTCCTTAATATGCCTGTCATATCTCTTCTGTATTCCCTTCCGATCACTTCAGCGTTAACCATCCCTTAAGTGGATGTCCATTGGCCTGAATTTCCATGGACTTTCTCACAACCTTAAATTATTGTAGATGGTCACTTTTCCCCTAGGAACCGATATGAATAGAGTTTACCACACCCTTTTCTTCCAACACATCAACATTGACTGTTACAAAGCGAGCCACTCTCCTCCCCATCCTCCAACAAACACCTTAACATAAAATATGTTTGTTCTTGTACCTCTTTTTCTCAATGCCCGGAGGCTCAAGTCTCCTTTTTCATTTATCTTCTTCTGTTCCTGTATCAATGCATTTCCTTTTCTCAGCTCATTTCCCTTTCTCTCTTGGTGTCTTGCTCCACCACCAACCTTGCTTTTACCCTCCTGGACCTCAGGCCTTTCTTTCCCAATGGCCTGTTTCATTCTGGCGCATACTCCCACAGTGTTTTGTACCGTTTCATTCTGGCGCATACTCCCACAGTGTTTTGTACCGTTTCATTCTGGCGCATACTCCCACAGTGTTTTGTAACTGGATCAAATCCCAACAGGGCTGGCTCACTTTTCTCACCATCCTGATGTTGATCAAATCAGTTTGAAGGGGTGTTGCTAAAGAATGCCTTTCTGTTAAGTGTGAAAAGGCAACTGACACCTTGGAGTGGGAAATGTAATACGTTTAATTTCATCATCATCATACCATTTTTGGGCCCACCTGGGTGACAAGTTTCATCACCCTGCTGACATGCACTGGGCACTTATTCTCCAGTAAAGTTGAACTAAGAGTCCGCTAACAATAATCGTGTCTGGATTTCAAGTTGCGCTACAGTTGCTGTGCAGAAAAGGAAGAGCTGGCACAAATGCTAACACCTTGCCTTTTTTCTGACTTTGTTACACTATACCTTCTGTATGATTCCTACTTTAACACCCTTATGTTCTGGTTTATTCTCACCACTTCAGCAACTTTCGATGAATTGCATACAATTGCGGCATACCCCAGCCCCGGTCATGTAGGAGGTGAGACTCCGTGAATTCCAACACATGGTTGAATCTTACCGAGGTAAATGCTGCCCTTGGTGTTCACCATGATATTATTTCCTGGAGACTGTCCCGTCAGCATCTCCTCTCCATCAATTTGGATGGATCCTTCCTTCCCCTCTCTGGAAAGTGTATACACACAAACAATAGTCAAGTCAAGTCCATTCATTTCCATAGTTACTGAAAACCATTGCAATGAGATACAGCAAGCAATTTAAAATCAAGAATGCACACCCGTTACCAAAATTCCCTCAGCTAGCTGTAGCAGTTAGATAAACTAAAACCAGGTCGCCACGTATATGTGTTTAGATGCAAGGTGAATCAGTAGAAACTGGTTGGCTGAATAACAACATCTAGTAACAGTCGTTCATTGCCCAGTGAGTTGAAATGCAAATGTGGAAAGTGAAACTTGTGGGGGAGCTAGGAGTACTAAAGTGCCAATGTACAGCCTCCTTACACACGAACAGGCCGCAATGTCAATATATCAAGGAGGGACCTTACAAAGCGATTAATATTTGCTTTGATAACAAGTTCAGATGTCCATCTTACGCTGGATCAGTAGGTGCACCAGTTCCCACAAATGATCATGCCATCTGAAGAGGTTTAAAAAAAATTAGTCGGAGCAATGCAAGCAGGTCAGGAAGAGCAGATTGGCTAGAAGTGGAGAGAACCTGACAGCATCTGATATGGACCGTTCTTTGTTCAATGGTTTAAAGTGCAAAATGTGCCTAGTGCAAAAAGTGTGGAAGCTAAAAGTATCAAAGTGCCAACGTGCAGCCTCCTATCACGTGCTACATACAATCGGAAATGTTGTGGAAATATAGCAGAACAGTTTGCAACCAAGTACAACACGTCATAGCCAGGCCATTGGAACCATTCATCATCCAAAAGTGCTGATGAATCAAACGGAAACAAGTTCACAGCAGTTCATGTAGCAAACAGACTAAAGTCTCAGTGTTTGATGACGCCCTATGAAGTGAAGTCCCATTGCGCTGTTTGTGATCCATGAAAAAGAGTTTTCAAAAGCTGTTGGATTTCTTATACTGATTGTAGAACTTACTGTCTTCTTGTTGCACAGGTTAATTATGAAGGTGTTGAGATCCCTGTACATGTATTCAGTGGAGCACATACATTAAGAGGGGTACATGGAAGAACTGAAGTCCAGAACTGCCTGGACATAACTTTCCTTAACACCTTAATGAGGAGTTTGTGCAACTAGAAATCCTTAAGTTCTATCATCAGGGTAAGGAATCCAATTGGGATAGTCTCGACTGCTCACAAGATTGGGAACACACTGGGCTTATGATCAACCAATAGGCTCTCAAGGGACACAGCATGGCAGATATTCAGCTGTGGGAGAAGGTAAGGCAGGACAAGCATCACAATCACTGTGGTTTCAGCAATGCTTGATATGACATGGAAAGGCTTTGGACTGGTGCCGGTAAAGCCAGATGAAGACATTGGCTGAACTAGCTTTTCCAGAAAACTAAACTTAATAGAGCAGAAAGCAAGGCCATTACACTATGGTATACCATAAAGAAACTAAACTCATTCATGGCAAAATTCAACCTATGTCTGAGCGAGGTGCTACAAAAGGAATGAAATCTCAGATACTGTCTCCTGCCTGGAAAGGTGGATTCAGAGAAAGAATCAATTAGCCATAATCGACATCATGCAAAACACTCTCAATGGCAAACTAGAAAAGGCTGAACCAGGCCCAAAAAAGCTGGCATGGATAAGAGTAAGAACCAAAAGACTATGCTAATTTACCGTCTCTACCTGCAGAACTATACTTTTCTATATTCTATTCTCCTCTAGGGAATGGACCTTGTATGGCATTAGTGTATTGTCATCGCCTTGTTATCGATGTCATGCTCATCCTCAGATACCCCCTTACCTGATGGCTGTCACTTTGTGCCATTCCCCATCATTCACTGGGTCCTCAGACATAATGTTTGCTTCTCCGCTACCCAGCTGATAACTGCAAGACAAATTTGATGAAAGAGTTAAACGTGGACTACGGAAGTGGAAGCAGGGGGCCGTAAAGGGCGATTGGAACAGGTGTAAACATTTGGCAAGTTGGGGTATCAAAAAAATATACATTTGTCTCGAAATTATTCTGTTTTTCACCAATGTGTGCCAAATTCCAACACCATGTTAGCCTCCTTTATTCACAAGTATCTCCTATGAGCAGGAATAAAGATTTATTGAGTCCTAATTGGCTTAGAGAATTGACAGTCCTCTATTGAGCCTACAACTTGCAAAAGAACGAGTGACGAAATAACGTATCCTTTCCATGTGTACTAAACATAAAACAAAGTTCCATCTCCCATGACGAGCACAATTTGAGATCTACCTCAGTGGTTTATCACACAGAATGAACTTTCTTAGTTCCATCTGCAGTACCTTAACATCGTCTACTAAGTGATTCCAGATATTCCTTAGTTATTCTGCTGTTAGGATAGATGGTCCAAGATTCTAATCATATGAAAGTCTCCCATCCTTCTACGACTTTTGTTGATTTGAAGGGACTACAGTGGCCATAAGTGGGTACCTGGCAACTTCCTTTCTTCTGTACATAGAGATAGGTTATAATGAGAACCTTGAAACCTATTTGGTATATTATTCATTCCATGATCGTCAAAATTTGAAATAAATAAAATGCTGGAATATATCTTTCATCCAAAAACATCTAATTGTCTTTGGAGACTTCTCACAACATGTGACAAACACTTATGTCCTGTAGGGCACAAACATGTCAAGCGAGGGAACCTAGCATGGAGGGTGCGGCAACCGTGACATTATGGCAGAGAGAGTTACTGACATTCTGAGTTAAGGATGCATAAAGTGGAGAGGAAGGGGTTTGTGACCAACACTCTGCAGATAAACTAGAGAATCTCTATTTTTAGGCTTTTTCCCAAAGCCAAGAGTGTGGAAGAGTGGCAAGTTGTGCAAAGGGCTTTCTGTGACTGGGAACATTTGTTGCAACAAGGGTCGGAACAGAAGCTAAGAAGAGAAAGATGACAAAGATATGGGGAGGAGGCTTTTGTGTACACACATCACATACAAAAATAGAACCCTTTTAAACAAGGCACACTTGAACAGGCTTTAAAACACATCGGACCAATGATTAATAAAAAAAACTAAAAAACATACTGCTCATAAGTGGACTTTCTCCCAAGGCTTGTCTAGTTCTTTCATCAGAGGAAGATCTATCGAAGGAATCTAAAATGCATGTGTCAAAGATACTCTAATACAAAGCAAAACAGATGTTTCTCCTGCTATTGCCAACGAAGAGGTAGCAGCATTGTCCCTGGTATAATGAGCTCTTACTCTTTCCGGAGGCTGTTTTTTGGTCAGTGAGTGGCAGATCTTGATGTAGAGTATGATCTAGAGGGAGATGGTCTGTTTCTGCACGGCCTTTCCTTTTTTGCTTCAGTAAACCCCACAAAGGTCCGATAGTCTAACTGGTGCTCTTTGGTATGCTCGATGTTAAAGGTCAGCGCTCTTGTGGGAGCTAGGCAATGGAGTCTCTCCTACTCAGAGCAGTGAGGCAGAGCATAGAACACCGGCAGGGTGATGGTTTTACCGACGAGGGATGGCATCATGACTTTCAGCAAGAAGGATACTCACACCTGCAGAACCAGCTTATCTGGAAAGAACGTGGTGCCTGGTGGATGGACACAGCAAGCCTGCAACTCACTTGCTCGCCGTGCCAAGGTTATGGCTACTAGGAACACTGCCTTGAGGATAAGAAGCCACTGTGAGAAGCTGTGAAATGGCTCAAAGGGAGTGCACGTCAAATATGTGAGGAGAAAGTTAAGGTCCCACCATGGCATGACTAAGGGAGAGGGAGAGGGAGAGGGAGGAAACAAATGTAGGCCTTTCAAGAAACTCATTACAACCAGTGATTTAAATAATGAGGGCTGGTCCGGCAACCATAAGGCATAAAGAGCCGTAAGGAGCCCTTTAACTGCGCCCAAAGCAAAGCTTTACCAGGCAAGAGAAATCAAACAACAGAACTTCAGCCAACTTCTCCTGGAAGGGGGCAATCTGGCATGTGCACATCTAACCACAAAATTTGTCCCAACAACAGTTGTATACTGTTTTTGTCGAGGGATGCCTGCCTGCCAAGATGACAACCACTTGTGGAGGAAGGTCAAAGGTGTTCAACTGTTGCTGATCAATCTTCATGCATAAAGGTAGGGACTGCAAATTCACTGGTACAGAACCCTGTCCTGTTGCTGCAACAGCATGGCCATCCGGAGAGGCAGCCTGATCCGAGGACAGATACTCATGACCAAGAGTTCTGGATAACATACTCTTCATGCCCAATCTGGGTCCACTAGGATGACTTGGACCCTGTTTGTCCTAATCTTCTTCAGAACTTGAGGCGTAGAAGATTTATTGGCGGGAAGGCATACAGGAGATCTGAGGTCCACTCTCTGCAGAAGTGTCTCACAGCAAGAGGAGCCTTGAAAACTCCAAAATGCAGAACTGCGGATATTGCGTGTTTTCTGAGGTGGTGAACGAATCAAGCCAAAGTTCTCCCCATTTGAGAATGAGACCTTGTGCCTCTCTGAGTGTAACTGACACTCGTGATCGACTAGGTGTAGACAGCTGAGCTTGTCTGCTTTGGTGATCAAAGATCCTGCCAGGTGGTTCACCACTAGGAAGACTTCTTGGAAGTCCAGCAATTTCCAGACATGTGTAGTGCCTCCTGTCCCAGGACCCCATTTAGCACGGCTTGTTCCAGCTCCACATGGTGGTGGTGCTGTCCATAAGCACTTGTATCAACCTTCCTTTGATGGATGGAGGGAAGGCTCCCAACTCAAAGCGGATTGGCTGCAGCTCCAGAAGGTTGATATGGAGCCAGACTTCCACCAGAGACCAGATACCTCCGATATCCTATTTCTCCTAGGTGACATTGGTCACCACTTGGGTGTGGTCAGAATAGGGGTCTGCCGCTGACAAAATCTTGGCCCAGCAATCACCACTGCAGGTCTTTTGCAGTCTCCTCCAAAATCTGGATGTAATCGGAGAAGTTCCCTTGATGTTGCGCTCAAAGACTTCAGATACCACTGCAGAGCCCGCATATGCCCCCTGGCATACTTGACATGCAGGATGTCATCAGTCATAACCGTCTCAGAGGCGACCTCACTGAAACCAAGCACAGAGGCTGAAATATCAAGATCAAAGCCTGAATGTCCTGGACGCTCTTTCCTAGGGGAAAGGCACAAAACCGAACCATGTCCAGAATGGCTCAGATGAAGGTGAGCATCTGAGGAGTCAGGTGTGACTTTGGCATGTTGATAGTGAATTAAAGATGATAGGTTTGACGTTGTTTGGAGGTGGTTGAAGACTGCCTGGGGTGAGCCCGCGTCAATCAGCCAGTCGCCAAGGTAGGGGAAGACGGGAATCCCGACTGCCAAAGGTGCTGCTACCACTGCCATCACTTTTGTGAAAACCTGAGGGTGCTGGTGAGTCCAAAGGGGAGCACAGCAAACTGAAAATGCTCCTGTCCTACCACAAACCACTGGTAGGGCCAATGGGCCTGCAGGACGGGTATATGGAAATTGGTGTTCTGCCGGTCCAATGCCACAATTCAGTCTCCAGGTTCAAGGGCAGACAAAACCCAGGCCAGTGTGAGCATTTTTAATTTTTCCTTCCGGAGGAAGGCGTTGAGAGGGACTAAGGCCTCTGGAATAACAACTACTTCTGGCACAGGCACCCTCTCGTTAGCCCCATTGGCCAAAGGGGCTTGCACCTCCTGCCATAAGACAGACAGATGGTCCTCTTTCAGTCATTCTGGGGGCGATGCGGCGGAGTGGTAATGAAGATATTCACCGGAACTCTTTTGGTTCCTTTCTTTTAACCTTTCGTTATTGCTAATTTGCACTGCCTAACATGGCGCTGTTTTGAAGCGCTCTGTCGCTGACTCCTTCTAGGTCACGTGACTCGCGAGCCTATCGCGGACCTATCAGCTTGCACCGGCCTCTATTTGGACTGCCGGATGCAAGTGCGCAGCGCGAGCGCGCCAGAGGCAAGCCCGTCTGCGCCCGTCCGCGCCCTGCCGTGCTCAGTGTCAGGTAAGCTCCCTCCGCATGTCATTGCAAGGCCTAATATTATTAAATATTCTGCCGCGAACTTGAGGTCTTTAGGAGCTTCGGCCTCTCCCAATTGTACCATAGCTACATGTCTACAACAAAGATTTGTATGTGTTAATTGCCATTTTGCCCTAGGCCGCGGCCTTAAAAAACGCCAGAGGCATTCTGTCTTGTCTATTCCAAAGAATATGTCACTTCCAGGAGCAGACAAGGTTTTTCACTTCTGGAGTTTAAACTGTCGCTCTCTCCCTAAAAATAGGGCTCATATTTATGATTTTTTACATTCAAAGAAACCCGACGCCCTTTTCCTTACTGAGACTTGGCTTCATGATGGCTCTGGGCCGGATATTGTTGAGGCTCTTCCTCCTGATTATGTCTTTGTCAGGAGTGATAGGAGTACGGGAAGAGGTGGCGGAATAGGGATTATTTTTAAATCTATCTATTCATGTAAATTTGAGTCCCAATCCCTCCCAGGTTGCGAGTCCGCCTTATTTAAATTTGCTATTTCTCCGCAATTTACTATTTCTGGACTTCTCATTTATCGCCCCCCTGGCTACGCAAAACTTTGGTCATCCTCCCTGCCAGACTTAATTGCCCCTCTCATTCTACATGCCGCTAACTTTTTGATTTTGGGCGATCTCAACCTTCATTTGGAAGACCTAACGAGTTCAGATAACTCTACTCTTCTAGCCGACCTGGAAGCCATTGGCTTGTCTCTCCATAACAAGGGACCTACACATCAAGCAGGGCACTTACTAGATCCTATTTTTTCCAATCTTTCCTTTGTATGTAACTGCCCTGCTCTGCTCCTAAGTTGGTCTGATCATTATGCGGTCTATTTCCAACTTAAGGTTTTTGATTCTCCAGTGTCCCGGCCAATATTTGACTCGAGGAGTAAGAGACCCTGGCATAAGCTGAAATTAGACACGTTAAATGGTCTTCTTGAAGGGAATCTTCCAGACACGACACTTCCACTCACCCCTTTAAATAAGGCAATATCGAACTGGTTATTTTCCTCTATAAACCTTTGCCTGCCTCCCTCATCGAAAATTTGCTCTTCCCATCGCACCCCAGTTCCATGGTTTAATGAAGATTTGAGGATTCTTAAATCACAATGTAAAGTTTTAGAAAGAAAGTGGCGAAAACTTTATGCTCCCAATTGTAAAATTGACTATAAGACAGCTCTTCATAAATATCATGCCGCCTGTAAGGCAGCAAGAGCAAGGCATATTTCCAAAACCATTACTAACTCATTGAACAAACCTCAAGTTTTGTTCTCCATGGTTAAAAAACTGTCCGGGGCAAACACTCTTCCTCTACCCCCTGCCCTGGATGTTACCAAATGCAAAACATTGCTAACTTATTTACCGAGAAAGTGAAGACTATATATAGTAAATTTGTTCCTACTTTGGCTCAGGACTCAAATACGTCTGACACAGATACGAGGCACATGGATTCCCCCCCGACACAGTGCAAATGGATTCCCATTTTGACACAGTGAAAATCTCACAGTGGCCTCTCCTTAATGAGGAATCATTTAAATATTGTCTATCCAAGGTAAATTCAGGTTCCCCTCTGGACCCCCTACCAGCTAATATTTTAAAACTACTTTCCCCTACCATATTGGGACTCTGTAGAGAACTCCTAAATACTTCAATACGCGAGTCACATGTTCCAATGGATTGGAAACACGCGATGGTTGGTGATTCCTCTACTGAAAAAACCCAATGCTGATCCCTCGGTCCTGGCGAGTTGCCACCCTATTTCACTTCTACTAGTATTTTCTAAAATTCTGGAAAAGCATGTCAATTTTCACTTAACCACTCATATCGAAAAATCTGGATATCTGCACCCCTCTCAATCGGGTTTCAGAACGCACCACTCTACTGAAACTACCATTTTGGGAGTAACTGAAAAATTACGTCACTGCTTAGATCAGGGTGAGACCATGGCGCTCATCTTATTAGATCTGAGCGCAGCATTTGACACCGTGTCTCACCCTATCCTGCTGAATTCTCATCAGTTAGCAGGTGTGGAAGGTTCAGCCCTGCTTTGGCTGTCCTCTTTTCTGAGCGACCGTTCATTTCAGGTCTTTTCTTCTGGGGTTTCTTCCACCTCTCGAGCATCTGCATATGGAGTTCCTGAGGGCTCTACCTTGAGTCCACTACTTTTTAATATCTATGTGCGTCCCCTTGCTACCATCGTTGAGGACGCAGGGCTCACCCTTTACTCCTATGCAGAGGACACTCAAATCATCTTTTCGCTATCCTCCTCTAAAGACAATACAATATCTTCTCTAAGGAATGGTCTGCTCCAAGTTTCAAAATGGATGAACACAAACTACCTTAAATTAAACGGGGACAAAACGGAGGTCATCATCCTGGGGAAAGATAAACATCTTTGGAACTATTCTCATTGGCCTCAAGAAATGGGTTTATTTCCTCAGCCGGTAACCCAAGCCCGGAATTTAGGTTTCATTATTGACAGCCAACTTTCCATGCGGCAACAAGCAGTGAGTACTGTGGGTACCTGTTTATCCATTCTAAGATGGCTGCGGAAAATAATTTGGATGCTCCCTTTTTCTACACAAAGAACTGTAGTCCAATCCCTTATTATGTCCCGATTGGACTATGGGAACATACTCTACTTAGGCTGCAATAGGGAACCTGTGAGGAGGCTGCAAATGGTTCAAAATTCTGCAGCGCACCTTCTCTGCCATATTGCAAGGACAGCCTCGGTTACTCCTTTTTTGCAGGATCTTCATTGGCTCTGCATTAATAACCGCATCAAATTTAAAGCTCTTTGCCATATTTTTAAAATAAAACAAGGTGCAGCTCCAGTGTATCTGCGAGAACTCATCTGCCCTTACACACTGCATCGCGCCCTGCGCTCCTCCACCCAGGGAAACTTGACACTTCCCAGATTTAAACTGACAAGAATGGGAAGACGGTCCTTCTCGTACCTCGGACCGAAACTCTGGAATTCCCTTCCTAAACATGTGAAGCTGGAACCCTCTTACCTAAAATTTCGTCGAGACATTAAGAACTGGCTCTTCATTCAGCAACTGGCCTAGTTACTTAGTCTAATTTAGACTTATTTGCGCCGGGAAACCCTATTAGGGTAGCTGTGCGCCTAACAAATTCAATAATAAGGGCAAGTTGTACCCCTTCTGGACTATCTGCAGGACCTGCCTATCTGAACTTACGATCCGACAACCAAGCAAGAATAACTGCAGCTTGCCTCCACCAGGGTGGCTGTGGCCCACTATGGGCACACTAAAGGATTTTCAGGTGGAGCAGGGAGGGGAGATGTGGGCTGAATTGCTCACTCACTTTGACCATAGGGGTCAATGGGCACCACAGCCTTGGCCACGAAACTGCTGGGCACTTTGCTGAGGCTGAATTGGCTAGCGGGATGGGGTAGCTCTGCCAAAACCGTGAAAGGAATGGTAGGGCTGATGGGGTTTGCAAGGAGGGGCAGACAAGTTCAGGGATCGTGATGTAGCCCTGCTTACTTTGAACCATTCCAAAACGGAATCTACCTAGTACCCAAACAGGCGAGTCCCATCAAATGGCATATCCATGTGAGATGATTGGCCATCAGCTGAAAAACCCATTGACCACAGCCAGGCATGGCGGCAAAAACCTATGCTGGTACCAATGGCTCACCCGATTGAATCAGTGGTGTCCAATGCCACAACAAATTGTGAACTTGGGAGAGGTGTGGCGCAGCGTCCAGGGCGATTGACTACTGCGCGCAGGGCTCACAGTTAGATCCCCAGCGCTGGAAGCAGATCAGCTCAGCATCATGTGACTCTGGGCAATAGTTCAATTAATCTCCATGGCCCCCAGCGCCTTGAGACCCTTACAGGTGATTAGTTTGCACTTTACAAATACCGGAGTATTATTATTATAACTTGGCTGCATCACAACCATCCAGAATAGCTTGGGTGAGGCCAGGCTGGAGGTCTTCCGGGATGCATAGTATGAGTTGAGCCACCGAAACCCAAATAGCAAATAGCGGCCCAGCAGGCAACTAGCATTCGTGGATGTGAAGGCCTAGCTGGTGGAAGAAAATACCCTAATAACAACGGTTTCTACTTGTTTGGACTACCTATCGGCATGAGTTGTTTGGAAAGCACCTGGATTCGTCCGGCTAATCAACTTGGCAGTGGCCCGCGAGTCCTTAAAACGCTCCAGAGCACTGTCGGCCTTATCACCAAACAGGCGAGTGCCGTCAAAGGTCATATCCATGAGCAAGCTCTGGACATCGGGCGAGAACCCAGTAGATCGCAACCAGGTGTGGCGACGCAGAGCCACAGTCGTAGAAATCACCCTGCCCATCGAGTCAGCGGTGTCCAAACCACACTGAATAGCGAACTTATCTGCATCTTTACCCTCAGCAACCGCCTGGGAAAGTATAGCCTGGACCTCCTTAGGACACTGAGCCAACACCTGAGCAACGGTATCCCACAACACGTGGGAATATCGGCCCAACAAGCAGGCAGTGTTCACCGACCGCAGCCCCAAGCTGGCCAAAGAGAACAACTGCTTACCGAACTGTTCCAGCATCCTGGAGTCCTTATCCGGCGGAGCCATAGGAAAAGCACTCTGCGACGTCGAGGCCCGGATGACCAGACTCTCAGGCGTGGGATGAGTGGTCAGAAAAGCGGAGTCACCAGGCGCCGGGCGGTGACGCCTGGCGACATTCTTATCCACAGGGGGCCCCGATGGCCGGCTGCGACCAAGTGCCCAACAGGACCTCGGTGAGGGCGTCATTGAAGGGAAGCAAGGGCTCCGACGAAGTAGACGCCGTATGAAGCACCTCTGTGAGGAGGTTAGTTTTGAGGGCCACTGTAGGAAGATTGAGGTTGAGGACCTCAGCAGCCTTTGTCAGACCAGGAATTGAGTAGCGAGACCTGGAGACATGCTGACACCATTATACCCTCTCTGGAATTTAGGAGGGGTGGAAAAGGGAAGATTCCTGCTTTTACTTCGTGTGCTTCTTTTTAGACCTACCCAAGACTGTTCGTGACAAAGAATTGATGTGGTAACAACTTCAGGAATTAAACCTTTCATTCAACAGCACAGAGTCTTCTAATGCTTGGAGACATTGAATTTCATTTCAAGGTCCTGTAGGGCCTTCAGGTTTATCTGGGCACAGTTGCTGCAGGCGTTGGAGTCATGCCCCGCCCCAGGAACCACATGCATTCCCAGGGGATCCGTCACAAACATTTGTTTGCAACAGTCCCTACAAGGTTTAAACCCTGTCATTTTGTGAGGTGACCTTGTCCCTTGCACACTGGCAAAAGAAAATTGAGGAGAAATTATCTGTCAAAGATGAGAGGAATTAGCTCTGGATCCACATCTAGTGGTGCAGAACTCAAGGAACTGACGTCAGTGTGCCCATGTGGCACTGATCTGTGGCCCTGCTCATCACTTCCGGAGCAGAACTATGTTGGTGCGGAGCCACATGATGCAACCTACCGGCATGCAGGAGTACTGCTTTTGAGTTTCCAGATCCAATCTGACTCCTGGAGGAATATTCACAAAGTGAGGAAACTGCAGTTAGAAGAATCTAACAGAAGCCTGTGGTTTTAGGAGGTGACATTTCCCTTATACACTGAACAAATTGGAAAAAAAGAGATGCAAATTCCAGATCTGCATACAAAGGCAAGGAAAGAAAGGAACTGACATTAGCACCCATGGGTGGAGCTTATGTATAGCTCCAGGTGTCACTTCTGTTGTGGAGTGAATTCAACGTGGAGCTGCACAACACCACCGACCAGCATGCAGGGGCTATGTAGAAAAATCTTCTAGATTCAGTTAGATGCCTGGGAATATTTATAAAATGAAGAATCTGCAGTTAAAAGTATCCATCAAAAATTACATCTTTTGTGGCGAACGGTCATCAAACATCGAAGTGTAAAGTTAGGCCATAGTGTTACGGGGGTCAGAAAAACTAAAGAAATATACGCTGCTGATTCAAAAGATTTTGGCTTAAGTTCTTGTAAAAGATTGCTAGAACCTGATAAAAGGTTTGACCACTCAATGCATTTATTGGTGTGCCCCACCACACCATCATTCGCTTTTGACAACATCCTGGTCCCATCAAGGCATTTACCAAGATTTAAAAACCAAACTGCTTTTCTTACCTAAAGACCAGGTGTCCATCTTTAAGTCCAATACTGATGAAGTCTTTTGCCTTCCCACGCTCTTTTTCCTCCTAAAAAAGAAACATTTGGGTACAGCATGACAGGATAATTAAGAATATAAGCAATGATTAAGCAGGTCATCACTGATTTCAAATGTGGTTGAAAACACTAAACCACTGAATGTACCAATAACCTATAAATCACATGAAAAAACAATTTGTGATGGTAGTTAAGGCAACAAGAAATAACTTGCTGTGCATATTAAACGAGCACCACTCAAAAACTCAAGGTGAATGGTGATACAACATCTAATTAAGTTTAAGAAGCCATGCTGCCACGCTTAAATCAAATCAAATGTTTGATATTCAAAGTGTTATAAAAAGTGGTTTACAGAGAGGTTAACACTACTCTCATTTAGCACAGGAGTCAAGATCTAGGGACAAATTAATGCGTTACACATTTTAGTAAAAAATGGTTTAAAGAACTGTTAGTCTGGTCAAAGAGTTAGGCAACCGACAACGTTAAATAAGACCAGCAGTGAGTGAGACTCTCAAAATGTCAAACAGGCTGGAAGGCAGTAACTTGCACAGTACTTGCAAATTAGGCTACCGAGATTGACACAGACTACAATGTAGGCTATCAGGAGGCAGAGATTGAAATGAGCAAAGGTTCAAAGTAGTAAAGAGCAAGTTCTAATCTCTTACAAGTCTAACTGGGGATTAGTGAGACACAACCTGAGCACATAAGAATTTGGGTAGGTATGGTTCTAGATTTGATACTGAACTTCAAGGTGTTCAATCCTCGTCTTGAGGGCCATTGTCAAATTATTGGTGACTAATCCCAATCGAATCTGCCAACATGCTGCCCCCTCCCCCTTGATGAAGTTAATATTTTTTAAGTGCTAGAGCTATAAATACCTCGTTAGTATCATGCTCATCATGGGTAGCCTCATCTGTTACCTGAAGGAGAGATGCGGAACATGGAAGTGAACTGTGTTAGATTACATGCACATAACCAGCAAGCTACATGCAATAGTTAGAAAAACATAAGCGAAAAACAGCCAAGAGCCTTGAATTACCGAGGCTGCAAGTGATCATGTAAACTTAGTAATATCAAACATTCTCCAAAAATGTCTTGAATAGGGTTGTATGCCATAATTTATTGCCAAAACACTGTCAAATAGTTGAAATGTCATGACACCTACGTCAATTTATGGCATGCTATTTATGGCATCTTATTACAAGACTTATATGATTAAAAGTTCTAAAAAACGTAATCAATATCTCACTTTGCTACACGTATATCACAAGGTTTCAGAAACTATTAGAGGGTCAAGACAACTTTGCTGTGTCCTAAGTGCTGGGCCACAAGCAGGTGAGATCGCCCAATGGGAATTGAACTGGTAACCGAGCAGTCATGCATTCTACAGAGCAGCTAAGAAATATCAGTAGTTATAGATGGTGAGAGAGGGAAAAGGTCACAATCAAATTCTGATGCCCCAGAAACCAAAAGCTCACCAACTTACATTTTCTTTGTGCGGTTTCTACTTTCCCAGCTTGCACCAAAACTCAATATTCAGGGAAAAAACCTGCATGAAAAGTAGCATGAGTTTCTACCTAGGGATTATTTTCTATCCTAACTTTGTATATGAATGATATACTCTTTATCCTCCATCTTCTCTCTGCCTAAGTTCCTCTGGGTGGACTCTACTCTTTTACAAGCCTGCAGCCTTCCTCACTTCTAAACTTCAATAGACTAACCATATCTCTAACCTCCCCACCCTATTTACGTATCCCATGTTTCCACTTGCATGCACTCACTGTAACAATTACACCTAACTCCCATTAACTTAATTCACCATTATAAACTGGAGAAAATGATTCAGTTTCTTTAGAGCACAAGACTAAACTGATAACCAACACATTTCAAACAATGATTTAAAACTACTCAGTTAACCACTATGTTTGGGTTATGGAATAGTGTGCTGCCCACCATAAAGTGATTCAACACTTTGTTAGGGGTGGTAAGTATTATATAAATGTAATGGCAATACAGTATTAAAAGTCATGGAAAACCACTGTGACATTGGCTTCAAACCAAAAAAAAGTTTTTCTGTCATGCAAGCACCTGTCACACCAGACATTCTGGCTAGATAAATTAGCCATAAACAAGGATCCTCATAGTGTTTCCCAAAGTAATGAAGTCTGGGTCACCAAAGCAGATTTGTTCCCAATGCCAAATCCTCGGCTGCTACAATGGCGTTGGTCTTTTTTCTACAAAAGGCAGATTAACAAAAGCATAATCAGCCAGACACCAAATTCGTCTTCAGCGCAAAGTAGAGACTACTTTTTAACCTCCACCTTCTGCACAATGTGCAAACTGTTGAGCTCCAGCTCAATAGCCTTATCAATGTCCTCCCAGTGACCTCAATGTCACCCCCATGTCCTACTCAAAGCTAGTGTGTCTGTCTATTTCACCACTGGCAAACAGACACAATCATATTGTAGCCATACTTTATACAAGTGGCTTGTCTTTCTGCCTTATATCAAACTTAAGCCAATTCACATTGTTTACAAAGCTGTGTGCACAAAGAAAATAGACCACCTAGCAAGAAAATCTGCTTTCACCAATCACACCTGCAACTAACTGCAGCACCAACAACATTTTCCAAGAAATACCAGAAAGAAGAGAGAAACCACTGTTTCTTCTCCACCTCTCTCACTCAAGACTTGCTTCCTCATTTGTAATCTTTAGGACTACACTCCTCTATGCATTATTGCCTCTTTTGACCCCTACAAACGTGCATATTTTGTACATATCTCGATCACTGAACACAGTGCAAAATGTACACATTACACACACACACACACACACACACACACACACACACACGCGCACACACACACACACACACACACATCCCCCCACACCATGGCTACTGTTTACTCAGTAAAGTACACCTAACATATTTTCAGTCCAATTTTTATTTGCGCACAGCTTACTTCGACTGTATGCTCCTCCTCACTTGTGAAAACCTACATGCGTTTTGTAAATATTCTACTGTGCTTCTGCTACTGACACCACGTATTTGAACTAATCCGTGATAAAGAATTATCCCCAAATTAAAAGACCCTCTATTATTATGTTGTATCACCCATCAGTGATCATGCACTACATGACAGTGAAGTGTACTTGGGGGGTCACACGTCATGGGATTCTTACTGCTATGGTAAACAATGAACTACAAAGAACTCCCCATCGGAGACACAACTGAGAGAATGTACGTCTTTGACTAGCTATTGAGAAGTCTTTGAATGTTTGATAATTGGCAGAAGATCGGTTTGAGAGCTAGCAAGCATCATACTGTTACAGGCCTTCTCAATACATGACATCAAGAGTTGAGGTTTTTGTAGGCTTCCAGTACAGCTCAACTAAGCCATCAAAATGTCAGAAGATTTCAATAAGCCATGAGCGGTCAATGTTGGGCATTTCATCCACTGCATGACCCTACCCAATCTTGAATGATGGTCAAAAGATGCTGCAGATGGAATGGTCAAAACGAAGGATGGAGGGTATCAACATATGATTCCCCCCCATCCTCCTATTTATCAATGTTATTGGAAAACATTACCCGCCAGATGTTTTATGCAATGCAATCGATTCTTTTTTTCATTTAAGGTTTATGGCCTTTGTCATGACCAAGGACAGTCGGGATAAGAACTGTAAATGCTAAACTACATTGAGGAATCAACCTAAAAACTGAAGGAGGTCAATATTTGTACTCTCTAGGGTGTCACTGCGTGTTCTGGGGTAACTCATGATAAGCCAATATGAAAACATACAAGCTAACAGAAACTTATGCCTAGCTAAAGCAAGAGGAAAGGTCAGATGGGAATAGCCAAATGGTTAACTCCTCTCTAGTAATTGGAACCTCTGTTACTGTGAGACCTTTCATTGGGATGGAGAAATATGTATAATTTGGGTGCACATAACACACAATGCCAAAAACAATCAGTCCCCAAAACCAAGAGTTAGAGACAACTCCTCAAAACTGACTTTTTGAGCAACACTTTGTTGTACAAATCAGTTGAAGATGTAAAGGGTCACGTTGTCCCTTTAAATAAGAACAGTATTTTGCACAATATGCCCTGTCAGCACAATTATTTTGTAAAAATCTGGCAAATTAGTCCAAATTCAGACATTTTCTGCCTAAAGTACTTTCTTGAAACATATTTTCAATTGCTCAGTTGCTCTCCCCTCCCAAATGACTAAAAGTAGACAATTCTTTGCATTGAGAATGCAAAGCTGAAATGATCATTTCCCAGTCTCTGTAGTTTAGTGAGCTACACATGTGAGTTTGATTTACTTCTAGTGACTTGGTTATAGAGGAGTCACTTGTTATTCTAATTCTGTGAGCTGGATCCAAACTACTCCTCAGTGAGGATTATAAAAATTGATAATGTCCGAGCCACTATCATCAAGTGACTAAAATCTGCTTTCTACCATCAGTATCTTGGACACAATAGGAGGTATTCAGCACTCTATTTTTACACCTATTCCTTTTTGTATTTTACAGAGCGCTCATTACTACTCCAAGTCGGATAGGGAAAGAAGAAGTAGTAGTCAATAACAGTTCTCAGTGATTCATTTGTAAATAACTGCAGGGTCTTAACGTTTTTCTTAGGAGTCGTCCATATGCACTCCTGAATGCCAGGTTACCAAATTCCCAGGCTATCAAGTTTGATTTCACCTTATGCCCCTTTCTTCCACCATCCTACACTTTGTTAATCTTACAGGTTCGTTTTAATCTCTGCATATTCCCTTTGTCAATAATTTTCTATCTTTCTACATATATCATTTGTATTCGTTTGGCACATTTTTATTATGATCCCAAGTAACCAACTGCAAGACTTCTATACTCACCACACCCTGCCACATGATGACACCATTGGATGAGGTGGTACGAACTTCTAGCTCAATTGTCTCAGGAGCTTCCGGCCGGCTGAAACAACAAAGTTTTCAATCAATTTAATAAATAGGCTTATCTACTAGTGAAACAAGCATTTCTTTGCATGCATTGGCATGTGTAAAAAGGTAAACATGGAAAACTTTATATAGAGGTGAAAGGCGGTTACTAAGGTAGATTAGATACAAATTCATTCTCACTTACAGAACTTCCCATTATATTGATACACCCCGAAATACAAATATGCATTTCTATGTTTTCTTCTTGAGATTGTCAACTCAACAAACCTGGCCAGGGGCAAACGTAAATGAGCACTTGATTTTTCATATTCAAGATATGTAATCCTCAACCTAGAAAGTATCAAGAAATTAAACTTCGATATCCTGTAATATTTCAGGCAGTGATGGGGACTCCATGTTCCCATGAAAACATGTTTTAGGGACGGCATTCATTGAAAAACGGAGGCCTACTTATTGGACAAATTGTGTGCTGATAGGGGTCAAACAGCAAAAAAATGCAAATGCACAGTAATATGTTTCTAACTGCATTTATTAACTTTCAGGATCCAGTTAATTGCTCTGTAATTGGCAATGGAATCAAATTGATTAATTGATCAAACTGATAAATGATATATTTGTTAAGTATTCAATTGGATTAATAAAGATAATGGTCATAGAACAAACAAACATAATACCACAGAAAAATAACATATACCCAAAACATACTTAAAACATTCATCATTACTGTAGTAGATAGCACGCAGCATATTACAATCTGTTCTTATCCAGTAATAATCATGCCACATTTTCAATTCAGTTGGTAAGAAAAGGCAAGGGGACACAAGATGTAGCAATCAAGAGAAATGTCCTACAGACGGAAAATATCTTGATAGGTTTACAACAGTCTTTTGGATGATTTATCAGTAAGTGCAGTCATGTAACCAGAAAAAAAACCTTTGCAGGGAAGCATATTCTTGGAACCTTCTCAAAATGCTGTGAGTGGGGGAGATGTTTATTACACATAGATTTCACTGTTAAGCAAGTGCTATATATAAACATTTTGCAAAGTTTTAAATGAGAAATTAAACTGATAACATTTTCTTTTTCTGCTCTTAGTACAGGATGCTAGATAAAAATGGATGCTTCTGTTACACAAATATGGTCTTTGAGAGGGATGAATATTTAAAAGGGTAATTTAACATTCTCCAATAAGGAATTACTCCTCCCAGTTTTTGTTTTAGATAGCGAAAACATTACGTTTTTGGTCAATGGCTAAATTTAGGACTCTTCCTCCACCTGGTTACTATTGTATGAATTACTAATTCAAGTTATAAGGCTTCATTGGTCGTTAGCTACAGTCAAGACATTAAAGGCAATTGACACACTGCAAGGGTTGGCTAATATAGAACATGTAGAGGCCTATTGCTGCTGGTAAATGTTGGCTTTATCTACAACAGTTATTGTTGTATAAAAATTGACTTGATGCGTGCAATTTCATGTCTTAATTATGAAATTAATAATTGGGTCCGACTTTACATTTATTATTATGTAGCTGTTTTTACTGAACGTGTTTCTGAACATTTTATCTTTTCTGAGCTGTTGTCTTGAAGAACAAGTTACTTGGGTCAGATAACACTCTTTCTGGTGGACACTAACTGAAGATTCTACACCTTGTGAATTTCCCCTGAAAACTCAAAAAGTAGTGCTCTTTCACACCGATAGGTGGTGCAGTGCGTCTACGTGCCAAGTTTGTTCCACACGAGAAGTGACTAGCAGAGCCGTATATACGTGCCACCCATGTGTGCTGACGTCAGTTTCTTTTGGAAGCTTGTCTACACCTGCAGACCCATAAACAGACTCAAAGGAGCAGTATGCGGATTCATAAAATAGAACCTTTTCAGATTGAAAAGGAGACATAAAAGAGTTAGATGGGGAAGGTAGGAGGGCGGTGTGGAAACCGCTGTTCGATAGTATCCACCAGAATGAGCATTACTGAAGTTAAGTAACTGGTTCTTCTGACAGATGCTTACGACCAAAGATTTCTCACCTTGTCAATAGATACCAATGCAGTCCCTCCCAAGGTGTTGGGTCTGTGGAATAGCTCAGTTAAAGTCAAAATGCCCATCCCGATGAACCTGACTGATGCCCATGTAACAGCCCAACAGATATCTAGGACAGGTACACTGCATGCCAACGCAGTGGTAGCTCTAGGGAAATTAGCCTTTTGACTTTCTGGAGACTGCTACTGAGCCAATGCACAGCAGACCTTAATGCAGAGATCTATCTATTGTGAGAGGGTCCACTTAAACAGCGTATTGCTGTTCTTTAGTCCACAGAAATTCATAGAGCTGATCTCTTAACTGATGTTCCTAGGTGCGATATATGTAAAAGCTCAGCGCTCTCTTGGGGTCCAAACGATTGAGCCGATACTACCTCTTTTGAGGGATGTGGCAGAGCAAAGATGGCCAGAAGAGTAATGGTTTGTCTGACATGAAAAGGTTATCACTATCTTCGGCAGAAATGCATTTCTTAAAACCAGTTTGTCTGGGAAAAGGGTGGTAATAAGGGGAGGCAGAACCAAAAGGGATTGAAGCTCACTCACCCAGCATGCTGAGGTTATTGCAACCAGAAAGAAAGTTCTTAAGGTCAGGAGGCGCAAAGGAAATTGAGCATTGCTTCTAAAGGGGTACACATGAGGAGTGAGAATCAAATAAAAGTCCCACTGTGGCATCACAAAAGGCTTTGTGGTAAACATAGGTTGCGAACCTATGCTTCCTACAATTGTCTTGTGAAAAGAAAATGCATCACAAAAGGTCATTTGAATAAGAATTGCTGATCTAGCAAACGTAAAAAGGGAGAGAGAGACGATAAGTAACGTAACAGTTAACAGTGCCCACTGCAAGTCCTTGCTGGACCAAAACCAAAATAAACAAAGTATCCAATGTTTCGGCCTGCAGTGGGGAGCGGCGGTTCTGCCGTTAGGGCAGAGGAGCGTCACCCCTCCTGCTGCAAGCGGAACGCAGCAGCAAATATAAATTCATAAAATGGTTATTACCATTTTATCTATAAGTTCTGTGCGTGCTTTATTCTAGCTCAAGTACCAGGGCGGGGATGATTACTGATGATTGTCAGGCTGGCAGCAGAGATAATGACTAACACTAAAGTGCACAGTGCACGTCGAACTGGCCGGCTGTCTTGTGACGGCCAGCCCAACCTGCGCACTTCTGACCACATCAATCCGAGCTGTTTTACAGCTGGGTGGATTGTAGTCACAGGCCCCTAATCGGAAAAAGAATGCTGGGTGAGTCTGCTCCTACCAATGCTGGTGCTTCTCTCATGCTGAAAAGATCATAAGAGCAGCTCCAGGATTTGTTAAGTTCATAGGCTTTTCTAAGAAAAGCTGTCAACGCAAAGTCATCAGTCTATTCTTTGTCTGACAGCCGTGAAGAGGCTGGAGTGGAGGCTGAAGGCAGTGACTGTAGAGAATGCAAGTTAGAGGTTAGATTGTCATCTCATCTCATGTCATCAGCTTTCATTGCTGCGGCAACTGTTATTTCCGTGCAGTTTGGCTTTTTTACACTCATTCAGCCAGTCCCTGATTCCGCGATGGTATTATCAAGACTACTGGATATTCTGATTACCTTGCCTTGGGGTACTTGCACCGAATGCCTTGCTCCCTCTCTGGCTAGTTTGGTGATATGTAGCTGTCAGGCACTACCATAAGAAACAATGTGAACACATTTTCCATAGCAAGTGCACCAGAACAACGGGACGCATTAAAACATAGTCAGGATATTCATGTAAGTGCCAATGCATTCTTTAAAACTGCATTTACCTCCTCGGAAACATCTGGCGGGGAAGGGCAATGTATGCATCATCTGAGAAGAAGGACCCATATTGTCCCGGTGCATCTGAAAAAAAAGAGTTTCACAGGTTTGTCACAGCTGGATAAAGGATTCAGTCACATTAAAACTCACACCCTGTAAATAGCGAACTGTTTGCATTCTACTGTAGCATCAACAAAGATAATATGGGCAGAAAGCATACATGCCCATAAGAATAGGAAAGGAAAACTAAACATAAAAGCAGGAATAACAACCTTCTGACAAAGGAAATTAACACTACATTACACCCAAAGCTTACAGGCAATGTTTTAGGGGACTAAAAAGTAGAAATATTTCATGGGACATGCAATCAAATATTTCAGGTGTTAATGAAAGAAAATAAAAGGCATTAATAGATGAAGAGCAAGGGAACAAATCAAGAAGGATAAAACAATGAATTGGATCATACACTTTAAAGTATAGCTTCTAGGAACTTTATAAAGCTAACTGTGCACATTTTGAAGACAATAGAACAAATAACTACAGTACAGAAAATGAGAAAAATGAAAAAGACCATGACAAAGTCAAAAGTGAAAGAATTATGATTGCGACAGAGCAACACCTTTTGAAAAGATGTAGAAAAGAAATATCTTTGAACATAAAGGAAAATTAGGAAGACAAACAGTATAAAGATGACATATAAAGTAGAAGGAACATTAGAAAGAAAAACAAAGCAGATGAAATTGAGCAAATAAGGATGAGTGAAAGAACAGACGAAAGGGGGAGGACAGATGTATCAGGCAAAGAAGAAAGGTTGAAAATAAAAAGTGTCAGTATACGCAAAGAAAGACCACTAGTGAGATGGGAAAACTAAGGAAGATGCCACAGGAGAAAATACAGAATTGATGAAAAATAAGTAAAGGAGAAAATCATTTGAAGGAAAAGCAGAAAACAAAAGTTCACTGATAGTAAATTACTGCAAGATGTATTTGGCTGTACATTCTGGAAAAGAGAAATGAGGTAAAGAATGGAGGTGTGAAATAGGGAACGAAAAATACACTCATGACAAAACATGACAAAGACCTTGAATGAAAATAAATAATCTGACAGCACCTAGATTATATTAAACAGAAGAAGCTAAAAGACAGAACCCATGGTGAGAAAGGTAGAATACTTTTAGGGTTATTATAAAAGAAAAAGGGAACACTAGTTGGAAACAGCTGCAATACAGAAGAAATAAATTAGCTCAATTTGTTTCACAATGCCTGAATATTCAACTTTTAAGTAGGCACTATTTGCTACATTCTGCTGTTTGGAGGTAGTGTGTGATTGTTTTGAGGGATGTTGGATGAGATAACTAAGTCAGTCTGGAAAGGTCAACACTGTACATCCAGTACACAGCAACTGGATGTGTTTATCTATGCAAGACCACTGTCTTCAAGAGTATACTAAGGGCTGGGTAATCCTTGCATTTGCCTTATCGTCATCCACCATCTCCTCCAATATTTTATCTTTCCAGTCCTGTCCCATCACAACTAAATTTATTTCTAGAGAGAATGCAGCTATCTGATACAATCAGTTTATTTCATTTCTATTCTTCGCAGGAACCATCTTTCAAATTCACTGCCTATTTTTCTCCATCAAGTGCTCAGAAGCACATTAATAGCAACTGCTTAGAGGTCCTTGCAGAGGGAGAGTTGGAAGATGGCACAAGTAAGAAAAATAAGGCAATTTTCATAGACTATGTTAGTCCCAATTTTATTCTGACACAGTTTCTTTGGGAAGATACTTCGTCAACTGTAAAAAATCTAATCAAATGGCAAATTAAAATATGTATGGTGCGAGGGTGAAAGGTCATGTGATGAGCTTGACATGGTCTACTTTTGTTGCACTTTCTTTTTTGCACTCCTTGGTTGCCACCAAATAATTGGCAACGGTGAGTGTTTATGGACCATGTTGATGGAAACACAATCTGTGTGTAGAGTTCTCCTTGCAGCAATGACTGAATTCAGCTCACAATGCGCACCCTCATGCACATGACACCTTTATAGCACATAAGCTAAAACAACTAGGTCTGATTTTCTCAGTATAGCACACAATCCTCTTCATGCATATATATTTGTCAAACATCTTTCAAAAGAATCTGTAGCAACTTTTAAATTCTCTTGCTTTGAAAGATTCACTTCTCTCTTCCTGTTTATCTGCCAGTCATTGGCACATGGATTCCAAATGGCACCATGCCATAAGTTTAACCCATATGTGAAACTTTGAGCTAGACCTGACTTTTTAACCAACAGCACTTTATATATAAGGAATTCTATGTATGATCGAATAGGAAAAAGTGAAACTGAAAATGTCACAATACAAAGTGATGTTGCTTAAAAAACAGAAGTAGTAGAAGGTGTCACATGAGACAGTGTCTGCTCTTCTGCTAATCTTACCTCTTTGACCCAAAACAACTACGTTTTTGGCTAGCATTTATGCCATCATCCCTTTCTATACTAGTTCTCATTGTTTTAGTTCCTTAACCATTCTATCATTGCATATCTTTTTAACCATCCAGCAGCCTATCAAACATGGTCATTTCTTTCTTCACCAAGGTTCTATATTTCCTCATTCTTGGCAACTCATTTTGGCTGCTAAATAATACCTCAGCAAGCAATTTTGGATTGCCGCTGGTAACCTTTGGGAGCTAACGTGTCAATGAAAGAATCATTAAGGCAAGGGTTTGGTTAATGTAAAGATATTAAAAAAAAAACATTGGAATACTGTACCATTCCCCCCACTACCCTCTTCGTGCCAATCTGCATCCGGGTTCGCCGCCGCCGTTCCTGTACAGATGCAAACAGCTTGGTTAATCACAGCAAGGTCCAGAGATCCCCTGGTAACCTAAGAGGTTATACGTCCAACATTGTTTTACATCCTTACATTTAATTTAGCTCTCGTCAGTTTTGGTTCTTTGGAATACAGTTTCATCTGTTAAATACCTTTGGAGTGCCCTGCTGCACTCAAGAATTGGATGCAGAATTTACCTTGCATAGGCTTTCTTATTTTATGTCAATATTTTCTCCCCTTATAAAAATGATTGCCCTCTATCAAGGTAAATGCAGTGTGTCAAAATGTGGTTGCCTATTAGCAAGCAGTAGCGATATATTGTCCTATGCTCAAAGGTAAGAGGTGCGATAAACTACTTCTTGGTGAGAGACACAGAGTCCTAAGCATGAGTACAAGAGATATGGGTAGGTAAAGAATTAGAGCCCTAATATCACTGGTTAGAATTGTGATACAAATCTATGAATGGATGGAGATTCATTGTGGTGCTAGTAAGGGCAAGCAATAATGCAGTCTACCACTGATGGCTACAGACAGTATGCCTTAGTAAAGCAGGCCATAATGGGTCATTCTCATAGCAACAGAAAATAGAGGTCTCAGCGATGTCTTGCTTAGAAAGGCTGAGCTATATTCTAGGATCACGTGATTTACCTGCCATGGTTTAGAGATGCAATATCCTACATGCAAATGTCAGAGTTCAAATAGGGAGCACTACAAATGTGGTATTTTAATAAGGAATGCAACACAGACATTGACCTATGGAATGCTACAAACACAATCCACGTGCAATGAAAAGAAAGTGTCCTAGAAAGTTGATACACTACTAGCGAGTTGTGATACCTTACACACAAGTTCTACAGATGTGCTGTCCTGGTAGAGAAAGCTAGAGATGTGAATGGCATTGTAAAAATAGAGAACTGGTGTATTCATAAGAGTTAAAAAAAAACAAAGAAAAGCAATTCTAATCCTGCCACTAGATGGCAGGATTAAGTACATGTGAATCTACTGCAGATTGACATCGGAAAAGTGGCGTGTCTCATATGAGGAAACAGTGCTGGCGTACTGGAGAAGGTCAGAAATGTGGGTCCTCCTGTCTATTCCCAGAAATGTGGTGTCCACCAAGTGAAGATGATGCAGTAGTTGTAGATTTCATAAGAAAAGGAACTATTTACTTATCCAAGCATTCAGGTATTCACACCCAAAGGCTGGATGAGTTGCCCAAATCAAACAGACTCACTTTTATCATTCTTAAACCTACAAAATTAGCGCCAGCTTTCATCCGTCAGTGCTTGCAAACCAGGCCAGCTGACAATGCATAACGCAGGCATTGAGCAACAGGAGGTGGTTTTCCCAAATCAAACAATACAATTTGACATCTAGTCCATTTCTGAGGACTTGTCAATGAACAAACAAATCACATTCTGCACGGTTTCACATACACATGCACTGGGCAGTTACCAGGTTCAAACCTCACGTGATGTCATTGGGTGGGATCAGGTCAAAAGGCATCTGATTGAATTTCACCTAACAGGACTGACCTCACTGATTGCTGTTTTGCATGTCAAAGTGTATAAACTGGATTCTACTGCAGCTTTTCAAGCATAAAGAAAATCTAACAAGCCAGTGACTTCAGAGGTCTTTTGTCTAAAATTAACATATTGGGAGACAGGGATAAAAACTGACCAACAATTTAGGATTTTATTTTTATTTGACAATGTTAGTTTTTCCAATCCAATAACATCTGAAAATTGGGTATTTGGAACGGAGGTGCCACTCAAGTATTTTAAGTATACCTGTCCCAAAAGAAGCCTGCCAATGGCAGGGTATTCCTAGGAGGGGACTATATATTTCAGGCAATGCAGAGAAGCTTAATAAAACCAAAAACAGATGATCCCTGAGAAAAAGCATTTATAAATATGGCTGATTGTTGATTGTTTTGGTTTTCCAAGCCTATTTTAATTATCTTAAGGCATAGGGGTTTCATTATGAAAGCATAGTCATGACCAACAATTACCATTTTAGCTCCTTCATATGCTATAAGTAAATGAAGTTCCTTTACAGACTTCATCATACTAGTAGGGCTCTGAATAAGTACACTGCTCTATTTTCTACTCCAGTTTAATTTGCCTTCTTAGCTCTCTCTCCCCCGCATAATCTTACCTAGTCTCAATTCTCCCTCCCAATGCCCTCTACCATATATTTCTCAAATGTACTTGTTTATCACTGAAAACCTACCACGCTTTGAGTTGAAGCCACCTTCATTTGGGAAAAAAATATTTCTTTTTCTACATTTTAACCTATTTTGAGATTGCCTTGTGTCAGAGCTAAACTGTTCGGTCTAGAGTTCAGATCTTGTTGGCAAATTCAACTCATTTTAGCTAGTCTTGCTGTTCAAAAAAGGCACCTTTCTGCAGTTATACGTCTTGAGATACCAAATACCCTGCAATACATTAGTGATTCAACTGCTGGGTCGGGATTGAAATGCAACATGTCATCAGTAAAAGACTCTCTCCCACTTTTGGGAGAACAAAAGGCCTTCTAGTCTCAAGCCAAACCTCAATTACTCTCAAAACACACCTGCAGCTTAGTTGCAAATATTTCTAATCAACCAATGTTGCTCTATTGAGGAACAAGTTAATGCACAGCTACAAAGGCCTTTATGCCCAGAATGCATAATAGTCCTTTTCTGACTATACATTAGTGTTAACCCTTTCTTTGTCTTTGGTCAAGTCTCTCAGTCTTAACTGATTTTAATGTGTTTGAGCGGTTGTTAGTGCAGGTCATGAAATGGAATGAAAAACTGTCAGGAGAAGGAGATCTCATCCACCAATGGATTATTATAGGTTACACAAATTTTAAACCTTTGAGAATGCTAGTAAACAATATTATATAAACTACAACAAACGGTGGATAAAGGAGTGTATCAACATAATTCTGGTAGGGTATGTCTAGAAAACCAATGTTAAATATAATGATGACTAGTCACTTGTTACACCAAAATTAAATCCATTAAAGTTCCCTGTAAATAGATATACAGCCACTGGTTACGTAGAACCTCAAAGGCCCCCAAGTTACAGAATGTTTTTTTGAGAATGAAAATAAAAATCACACTTTCACTATTTGATATTAACACTAACAACTGATAACAAGTATACGGAACCTCTTCAGGGCAGCAGAGAGAACATCAAACCCACAACTTTACCCACCACAGGAATGAGGCCTCTAAGTTGGGTACGTAGCGGCAGAGTTCCTTTTAGAAACATTGATACAATGACTGGGAGGCAATCCTACCTTGTTCACAATGTGTCCCTGTGAAGCCAGGAGGGCAAATGCAATGGTGGCCTTCACATGTTCCACCATTATAGCAACGGCTGCCAGGTAGGCACTGGTGCACCTTAGTTTCACAGCGATCACCTGCAGTGAAAAACAACACAATCAGACCTCCTGGAAGATGCAGGGTTTAAAGAAACCTAAGTCAGACATGACTCGTAAAACATCCGTATGGAACCAAATTTACAATGGAGAGAGCTGAATATTAGTAATTTGTTGCATATCACTTTAGCGCACAGAGCAAACGCATCAATCAAAGCTACAATATCAGGCCCCAGAAACCAAATGAGCATTCCTTTGTGGGGGGTAGTGGGGTGTCTGTGAAGTGAGTTCAGGTTTCCTCAGAACTTTGGCTATTTGGAGGAAACTGCCCGACTGCACTCAAAAAGGTACTAGTGCGTGTAATCAACATAGATTGTACTAGATTCCACTTCCAAAAGTTCAGGAAGAAGAGGGACACTAGAGGCACAATTGGCTGTTTGCAAGGGGTGTGAGAAAGTAGAGGAGGTTTGGTCGGGATGTTTGGGTTGATGTGTGGGATTGGGGTTTGGGATTTTTGTCCGCTGCCCCAACCTAGCACAAAAAACATGGCAACTTAGTTTCCTGGGTACAGTTTGCCTTATGGTTGATGGAGTCCTTGCTAGGTAGTTGTGCTACAATATTGCTGCAGGCAGCGACTTGATTCTGGATTCCCTCTACTGAGACCAGTTGCCTATACAGGATTGTTTGTTTCGACAAGGGGATCAGGACACTTGAGGTTGTTACAACATAGAGCGATCTATAGGTACATATCACTTATGAGATATTTACATTTGTTAAGTTTTCAGGACTTAAGTTTCTTAGAAACAGTGATCTGGTTACATAGAGAAAGAGTTCAGGGGGGTTTGTGTGTGTGAGATGTATATATTTATTTATGTAAAGTTATAGAACAAGTTACTTACCTTCGGTAATGATGTATCTGTAAGAAACATTAGTTAGTTAGATTCCTCACCTTAGAATATCCCCAGGCGTCAGGCTGGATCCGGGTAGATTTTAGTAGCAATATCCCTTGCGCGTCGCTAGGCGTCGTATGCGGCTCCGCGTCCGTCGTCGTGCGCCGGAATGATGTCGTCGGAGTACTTAGACGCCGCCCTCGCGCGCTGACGTCAGTTCTTATACATAGCTTTCCGCGCAAGGGACGCTGAGCCATGCAAGAGAACGACACTGGTGCCAAAAAATCTAGGGCCCTGAAAGGGAGAACCTTAACCCTAGATGTCGGTTCGCAGAACGGGGAGGCTGGGTGAGGAATCTAACTAACTAATGTTTCTTACAGATACATCGTTACCGAAAGTAAGTAACTTGTTCATCTGAAAGAAACACGTTAGTTAGATTCCTCACCTTAGAATAGATACCCCAGCAATACCAACCCCGGAGGTGGGCCTGCGAACCAAGATCACACCAGAAAGTCCCGGAGAACAGAACGGCCAAAGTGACCATCTCTCCGGACTTGGCTGTCCAGGCAATAGTGCTTGGCGAACGTGTGCAGTGAAGCCCACGTCGCCGCCTGACAGATGTCCTGCAAGGGGATTCCCCGTCCCAGGGCAGTTGTCGCCGCTGTGGCCCGGGTGGAATGGGCTATCAGCCCAACACGAGGGACCTTTTTCGCCAAAGAATAGCAGAGTTTAATACACAACACGACCCATCGCGAGATGGTCCGCTTGTGCACAGCTTTACCCTTCTTCGCACCTACACCCGGAACTGTTTTGTGCAGTCCAAATAAAATGACAGCGCACGTTTTGGGTCCAGACGGTGGAGCCTCTCTTCATCCTTTGAAGGATGCGGAGGAGGAAAGAAGGTGGGCAGCGTGACAGATTGCCCGATGTGAAAGGGAGTCATGAATTTAGGAAGAAAAGAAGGACGTGTCCGGAGGACAACCTTATCCGGATGAACCGAAAGGAAGGGAGGCTTAGCAGACAGAGCCTGGAGCTCACTCACCCGCCGAGCGGAGGTGATAGCCACCAGGAAGGCAGTTTTCAGAGTCAGTAGACGAATGGGACAGTTGTGAGGGGCTCAAAGGGAGCGCACATCAGAAAAGTGAGAACAAGGTTCAAGTCCCACTGAGGCATTACGAATGGAACAGGAGAGAACATATGAGTAATGCCCTTGAGAAAACGGGAGACAACAGGGGACTTGAAAAGAGAAGGCTGATCAGGAAGCCTTAAGAAAGCAGAGATTGCAGCAAGATAACCCTTCAAGGTGCCCAGAGCAGAGCCCTGCTGGGCTAAAGAAAGAAGAAAGAGGAGAACCTCAGAAAGAGGGGCAGAAAGGGGATCCACAGCCTTTGCTGTGCACCATGCCACAAATTTGTTCCACTGGCAGGCGTATACCGTCTTTGTGGAGGGACGCCTGGCTGCCAGAATGACATCACAGACTTCAGGAGGCAAGTCAAATGGCATCAACTGTCGCCGCTCAATCTCCACGCATGGAGGTGGAGGCTGGACAGGTTCGGGTGGAGGACCGTCCCCTGCTGCTGCTGCGACAGAAGGTCCTCCTGAAGAGGCAGTCGTATCGGGGGATCGATGGACATACTGAGTAGCTCGGGATACCAGTACCTTCGTGCCCAATCCGGAGCCACCAAGATGACTTTGGACCGGTCGCGCCTGATCTTCTTCAGCACTCTGGGCAGAAGTGGTATAGGCGGAAAGGCGACGAAAAGCGTCTCCGAGCGAGTGCCGGCTTGGAAATTCCAACGCGCAGAACTGCTGACATTGCGCGTTCTCTTTGGTGGCGAATAGATCTAACCAAGGCTCTCCCCACTGCAGAAAGAGACCTTGCGCCACGTCCGAGTTCAGACGCCATTCGTGATCCATCATGCACCGGCGGCTGAGTTCGTCTGCTCTGGCGTTCAGAGAGCCCGCCAGATGTTGAACCACCAGGGTGATGCCCTGATGTTCCAGCCATGTCCAGAGGCGCAGAGCCTCCTGACAAAGGGTCCACGACCCCACCCCGCCCTGTTTGTTGCAATACCACATGGCAGTGGTGTTGTCCGTGAACACCTGCACGACACTTCCCCGGACAGAGGGAAGGAAGGCTTTTAGTGCAAGTCGGATCACCCTCAGCTCCAATAGGTTGATATGGAGCCGAGTCTCCGCAGGAGACCAGAGTCCTCTGATCTCCACCTCTCCCATATGGCCCCCCATCCCAGGAGGGACGCATCCGTCACTACGACATGCTCCGGTTGGGGTAAGGAGAGGGATCTGCCGCTGACCCAATCGCGATTCGTGAGCCACCACTGCAGCTGGTTTGCAGTGCCCTCCGAGATGAAGACATGGTCGGACAGGTTGCCTCGATGCTGGACCCACTGAAACTTCAGGTCCCACTGCAGAGCCCGTATCCGCCATCTGGCGTGAGGTACCAACAGGATGCAGGAGGCCATCAGCCCCAGAAGCCGCAGCACCAACCTGACCGAAACCCAGGACAGAGGCCGGAAGATGGAAATTAGGGCCTGAATGTCCCGGACCCGCTGTTCCGGCGGATAGACTCGGAACTGCGCCGAATCGAGAACCGCCCCAATGAAAAGGAGATTTTGGGAGGGACTCAGGTGCGACTTGGGCACATTGATGGAGAACCCCAGCGAGTGCAGGAGGTCGGCCGTAGTCTGGAGGTGGGAGACGACTTGCTGGGGCGAGCCCGCCTTCAACAGCCAGTCGTCGAGATAGGGGAAGATTGGAACCCCTGATCGGCGCACATGAGCTGCGACCACCGCCATCACTTTCGTGAACACCCGAGGGGCACTGGTGAGGCCGAAGGGGAGCACGGTGAACTGAAAGTGCTCCTGACCCAACGTGAACCGCAGGTAACGCCGGTGGGCCGGCAGGACAGGGATGTGAAAATAGGCGTCCTGCAAGTCCAACGCTACCAACCAGTCTCCAGGGTCTAGGACAGCCAGAACCTGAGCTAGAGTGAGCATCTTGAACCGGTCCTTCCGGAGGAAGGTGTTGACGCTCCTGAGGTCCAAGATTGGGCATAGGCCCCCTTTGCCCTTCTTGGGAACCAGAAAGTAGTGGTAATAACAACCACGACCTACTTCTGGAGCAGGAACGCGCTCAACGGCCTCTTTGGCCAAGAGGGCGGAGACTTCCTCTCGTAGAAGATGCAAATGATCCCCCGACATACGGTGGTTCAGCGGTGGCATGGCTGGAGGGGTCGTCTCGAAGGGGAGGTAGTAGCCCCTTCCGACGATTTGCAGCACCCACCTGTCAGACGTGATGGAGCACCAGTGGAGCAGGTGATGGCGAACCCTGCCGCCCACTGGCGTTGAATGGGCCTGAAAGCTCGGACTAGGAAGGCTTTGAGGCGGATGCTGCCGGGGTGGATGTGGACTGACCGGCACGTTGACCTCCAGAACCGCCTCAGCGGAATCCACGTCTGCGTGCAGGTTGGTTCTGCGGCCGGTGGCTGGGCGGACGTGAGGAGGCGCCCCTTCCTTGGCCACGAAAGGCGGAAGTTTGCGGCCGCGGGCCGAAAGACCCAAAGACTTGGCCATGGCCCGGGAGTTCTGGAACCGAGCCAGCACACTGTCCGCCATCTCACCAAAAAGGAGAGTGCCATCAAAGGGCATGTCCATGAGGGAACTCTGGACATCCCCCGAAAATGACGTGGACCTCAGCCAGGCGTGACGCCGAAGCGCCACCGTGGTGGAAATCGCCCGACCCAGCGAGTCCGTGGTGTCAAGTCCACACCGTATGGCATGCCGTGCTGCATCTCGACCGTCAGCAAGTGCTTCAGTGAGTCGCGTCCGGGCCTCCACCGGGCACAAGGGCAGCACGTCCTCCACCGTATCCCACAGAGAGTGGGAATAACGGTCCAAAAGGCAAGCGGTATTTAAAGACCGCAGCCCCAAACTCAGGGACGAGAACAGTTTCTTGCCAAACTGTTCCAACCTCTTGGATTCCCGATCCGGAGGAGCGGACGGGAAGGAGGATTGGGAGGTTGAGGCCTGGATAACCAGACTCTCGGGTGGTGTGTTGGGAGAGGAAACTGGGGTCGCCCGGAGCAGGGCGGTGGCGCCGGGCAACGTTCCGGTCCACAGGAGGGACTGTGGAGGGCTTGGACCAAGTGCCCTGCAGAACGTCAATGAGGGCCTCATTAAACTGCAGCAGAGGCTCAGTGGAGCTTGCTGTTGGTTGAAGGACCTCTGTGAGGACGTTAGTCCTCACGGCCACAGCAGGCAACTCGAGCCCTAGGGCTTCGGCCGCCTTGCGTAGCACCACTGAGAAGGCTGCACCCTCCTCCGAGGCCACATTCGGAGGAGAGATGAAACCAGCGTCCGGGGAGGTATCAAGACCGCTGGCATCTCCCAATTCCTCTGCCCAGTCCTGAGAAAGTTGGGCCTGAGCGGCCATAGGGTCTTCAGACCCCTCCCAGTCGCCCTCGTCATCCGATTCCTGATAAACAGGAGGAATGATCGGAGCCGGGCATTAAATGAAGCGTTCACCAATCGGCGCTGGTAGCGGCGCCGCGCCGGCGTCGGGCCCGGACCGGGGCTAAACTGGGGAACGACGTCGTCCGGGGACAGCATCGGAGGTGGAACTGGTGTCGGCGCCGGCGGAGGAGGCGTCGTGAGGTCGACCGACGCCGACCGAGATCCAGGCCTGGATCCCTCGGGGACCTGCGGCGTCGGGGCTGGACCCGTCGATGGCGCCGGGGCCGCCGGCACGCGAGGTCGCCCAGTCGAACCTGCGGGGCCCGAAGGCGCGCCTACAGGCGTTGACGGCGGAGCCAGGCCTCTCATGGCCGAGAGGAAGGCACTGACTTCCGCCGGAGTCGCGTCAGTCCCAGGGACCGGCGGGTATGGGGACGGACGCGGCTCCTGCGGCTCCGACGGAACCGCGGGGGTGGGACCACCCTGACCCTCAGCCGAGTCGCGCGACCGGCGAGGGGAGTCCGAAGAGCGATGTCGTCTCTTGGACTTCTTGGAGTGCTTCGACTTACCCAAAGACCCCGACGAGCGATGACGATGGCTGGGGCTCCGCGACCGGTCCTTGGACCTCCTCCTGGACCGGGACCGAGAGCGGCGCGGAGCCGAGTGCCGAAGCTCGAGAAGCTTACGGGACCGCTCCCGCCTAGCTTTCGATGTCAAGGCCTGGCAATCGAGGCACGACTCCGCGTCATGGTCGGCCCCCAGGCAATAAAGGCACCGGCGATGGTGATCCATCACCGACATCAGGCGATGACAGGCGTCACAGGCTTTGAAACCAGGCATCCTAACGGCACCAGAGTCGAGTCGATAGACCAAAATAAGTAAAAAAAGTTAGTCAAAAAATGACTAGGGGTAAGCTCTTCCCGGATCGGCGCTTATTGGCGCGGAAAAAAGAAGAACTGACGTCAGCGCGCGAGGGCGGCGTCTAAGTACTCCGACGACGTCATTCCAGCGCACGACGCTGACGACGGACGCGGTGCCGCAGATGACACCTAGCGACGCGCAAGGGGTATTGCTACAAAAATCTTTCCGGATCCAGCCTGACGCCTGGGGATATTCTAACGTGTTTCTTTCAGATACAACATTTAGTGCTCTGAAACTCATAACACTTAACAAAACTGTTTGTCAGGCGCTCACTAAATTCTGCAGACCACAGTGATCAGCTGGGTGACAAGGTAGAAGTGGTGGAGCCCTGTTTTTCTGTTTTCTCTCTTATCTCATTTCCTTTTCCCTGCCTCTACCGCTGCCCTTCATATTCCAGCATATGTGGTCAGTATTAGCAGAGGTGGGAGTTGTGGGATGGAGAATAAAGACTGCTCTTGAGACCAGTGCATAAGGTTGGTGCCAATCTGGCATGAACTTAACCCCATGGCTGTCTGGTTGCTAATCCTCAGAGCAACATGAAGAAAAACTGAAACACCAGCGTTGACAGCAAGAAGGAAGCACATGTTGCTGGGGTGGCTGCAAACTACCTGTGGTATTACAGCACTGAAAGCATCAATCTAGCATTAATAGACTCTTGCTGCTTCTAACACTAGGGGGCTCAGTCTACATGCACTAAGCAGTCCTAGTCTCTTCTATAGAGCAGGCCTGAAGGCCCTAGTGACTGTAGTGTTAGTGGGTTTCGACAGTATGCAGCATATATATACAATGGTGATTTACATACAGGGTACAATATGGATAATGAATGGTCACTATGATTTACAAAACAAGGCAATATACAGTATGGCACAGCTGTGATCCTTTAGTTGCCAGGACAATGTGGATCCAGGCATGTCAATGATGCTTTTACATAGCTTGGTTAGGCAATGTAGATTAAGCTTGCCCTATAAACTTTAAAGCTGGTGTGACCATTTGTGCCAGGGTTGTTTTTGGTTTATTTATTTTAGAGTTTTATAACGCACAAACGCATCCCAAGGGCATCAGAGCACTGTACATAGAACAACCATCGTCCGTTACAGAACATATATGGTCCAAGGAGTTTGTTGTCACTTGTCACTTTCCAGAGACTCATTTAAGAGGCTCAAGACTCCTATGTTTCAGAAGGAGTGTGTCAGATGGTACCTCAGGCCATCCTTGTTCTCGGTCCTTACGGGAGGAATCTGTTAAATAGCATCATTTTAACCTCTTTTCTGAAAGATATGGCTGAAGGGTTCGTTTGAATCTCACATGACAGACAGTTCCATATTCTCAATGCGGACCTGAAGAAAGTAAGGTAGTAGGTCTTTATCTTTCTGAATCTCAGGGGTTCAAGTCATAGGGACTTGGCACTCCACAGGGAGCAGCTACCTCCCAAGATTGTGAGCTTCCGTTTAAATTACAATAATGCATAGTTCTGCAGGGCTTTGTGCTTGAGGCGCGCAATTTTCAGCTGGATCCTGGCTTCAAAAAAGAACCAGTGGAGAGTCTTGAGAGATGGTGTGATATGACCAAAGCATTGTGTTACTGTTCTCAATCCTGATGAGGCGTTAAGGGTTGCTTTGTGTGGAGCGGTGTGTGATTTTACTAAACCCATCAGGGTAGCACTCTCGTAGCCCAGTCTGGATACGACTAGAGACAGTACTGCAAGTCTGGGGGCAGGATGAACGGCTTCACCTTCTTGAGTAGGTAGAGTTGGTGGACCGCACAATGAGTGGATGCTCTTATGTGTGCTTGCTTGTTGAGTTATTTGTCCAAGGTTAGATTTCATTGATTTGATAACAGCTGGTTGGCAATTGAGGGCTGCGTCTAGGTTGTTGATCAGTTCTGCTAGGTGGGTGGGCTGCTGGGTGTGGAAATGATGAGGAATTCCACTTCAGCGAGTTCAAATTGAGGTGATTTCATGCTCACATGATTTGGGTTTAAGAGAGTTGGTGATATCCTCCAAGGAGGTAATTCTTACATACAGCTGGGTGTCAACAAACATGTGGTAGGCGAGGTTTACATTCTTGAGTATCTCGCAGAAAAGATGTGAATCATTTTAGAACATTACTAAATAGTCCCATTCTGCCTCACGTAGTGCTGGAGAGTGCCATGATTGACCATGTTGAATGCTGAACAAAGGTTGAAGATGACGAGTAAGCAAGAATCGTTATGGTCCAAGACTTTGAGAGCATCGCCCATGATGTGCAGGGTAGCGGTGTCTCTGCTTTTTACTGGTCTGAATCCAAATTGGAACTTGTAAAGTATGTTGAACTGTTCATTGGGTGGACAATGTGGATTATGTATGCATTTTTACAGTTGTTTTATGAGGAAGGGGATGTTTGAGACCGGACGATAATGGTTTAGGTCAGTCAGATTGGTGCCTTTTTTTCCCAGGATCGGAGTTGTTTGTCCAATCTTCAAGCAGTCTGGGATTTCACCTTGAGTTAGTAAGATGTTACCAATCTGCGTCCCGAGGGGGAAAATAATTGTCTGAGGCCCTTAATGATTGTAGAAGGGATGGGGTTCATTGAAGTGCACAGTTGATTTAATTGATGCTATGAAATTACTGTTATCCTCTTCATTTAAGGTTTTGAACTCACTCCAAATAACCTCATTTTTGGATTTCTCTGGGAAGTTGAGTTTGTCAAGCTTCTCAAAAATTGACATTTCCCCCTGGGATGATTGCTTATTTAGATTCAGCTGTTGTTTTGGGTCTATGTAGATTGTGAATGTCTCTTCGATTTTTATTTTCTCTTTGAAAAAAGAGAAGCATGCATCATAGGACTCTGCTGAAGTGTTCATGTTATGGTGGGATTATCTGTTCCCGTTTGTTGCTTGACAGTTTCAAAGAGTTATCCCCGTTTTTTTGGAGTTGTCTAGCTAGAATCTGAAGGATGTTTTGGCATTCCATGTGCTCTTTTTGTATTTGTTTCTACTCTCCCAGAGTCGTTTTAGGTGCATCGCAGAGGAATTATATCTCCATGATCAATCTGCTAGTCTGAGAGCCCTCCTTTCTTCGTTTACATGTTGATTGCACCAGGGGTGTGCTATTTTGGGTTTGTGTTTTTTGAGGTGCAGTGGGGCCACTGCTTCCATTATGTCTGTCAGTGTTTGGTTATAATCATCAGTTAGTTCTTGCACTCGGAATAGGGGGGAGGAGGGGTCTCCTTTGGCAAAAAGAGGCAAGGTCCTCTCTGTTCAAGTTTCTTGTGTCCCTTGTCCAAGATCTGGGTTTCGCCCTTGGCCTCTAGACTTTTGTGTCTTTGATGGGATGTGGAAAAAGATCTGACAAGTCAATTGGGTTATAGAGTCAACGTTTAAAGCTCCTTCCTTGGATATTAGATCGAGCATAGCACCTGTGGTGTAATTCCAATTCAGTGAAGTATGTAGGTAAATGATTAAGTGCATGTGTGAAATGGCTAGTAATTAATGACCAGTGTTTCACCAAATAGACCAGGATGCTTAGCAGGTGCAATAGTGCAACACCTTCTAAATCCTGCACTGGAAGGCCAAATGACTTAAAGGAACCACTGCACGACAGCGGAACATCTAAATGTGAATGCCTCTGTGAAATTTGTCTAAGGATAGCAAGATGTCAAAGTTTAGGGCCGAGGCAAGTGAGCAGTGGAGGCATACATCCCTTTAAACGAGGGAAGAAATGTGTGTTTTACAAACAAACATGCATTGCAAATTGGTGAATAAAGTACATTTTCCCCACTGAATCAGGAATATAGTTTTCTCCACCATGAACAGAAGGTGACTAGCAAAGGTAGAAAGGGAAATGTATTCCTCGGACTGGAGTGTTCAGTGAATTGAAAGGATTCATAAACTTTTACCTCCAAAACAGGTTGAATTTAGTTGTGCAGTTACAATATCCAGAGTACAACCTCACAAATGTAAAACATTTGTACGTGACCACTCTGCATTAGCTTCTTGCTCTGCTGCAACAGCCAACTCCCTGTATGTGGAGGGTGAATAGGCGGCAAAGCGCACAGTGCAAGCTTTAAAAAGTACATCAGCTTGGGAATGATAGTGCAGGTGCACAGAGGATGAGGTGTACAAGTTATATGATTCTCCTGCATTCTGTTCAGCTATATGTCGCTTTCTCATTGTACTCACCTTTAAACCCATCTGGGCACAGACACTGGAACTCATACTCTCCCGCTGGCATGCAGCGACCACCATGCAGGCATGGCATACGGTCACAAGGTGAGCGGTCATAACACTGGTGAATTTCTTGGCTGTCTAGGAAACTGTAGGAAATATCCACCTTCTTCCCATTCACAGATACCTAGAAATGAAAGAACACTAGTTTCATCTCAGGGTAGTAAAACACTATAAACCAAGAAGCAGGCACAGGAAGCTAAGCTAGGTGTTTGTCTCCAAGACAGAACCAGAGCTAAATGTCCCTAGAACCAAAGACAGATTTTACATTTGTATGTTATTTGGACTGTTACTTCAAAGTGGTAACAAAAGACTCCGACTAAGAACAAAGTGGTGCATATTTGTTTTTTTCCTTTTAATAGCACATGTCCCGAGTGGCTAGAGTATTGAAATGTTATTAACTTGCTTGTAGTACTGTTAATATTGTTAAAATCGATGCCAATGTTTATAATGATACGTTTGCATGTATGAGGAAAATCGCATCCCTATTAAACTCGCCCGTCATGAACTCTCTGTCAACCTTGACTCAGAAATACATGGTCAGGCAGGCTCTGCGACATAGGCCTGAGGTTACTGATTGACACATCCCAGGTGGGGTGGCACGTAGCCTGCAGTCAAATGTGCTATAGAAATCTCAGATCCATCCCCCAGAAGAGAGCAGCAACACCACAATGGTCTAGGAACGTTGGCCATAATAAGCACATATGGATGGGACGGTTGTGCACATTCCCAAAACATCATAAAGTCAGATGGCACACAAAGTTAGGAACACACAGCCAATCGGGATGTAGAACACACAGTACACGCAGTGATCACATGCCCCTCATGCCGGACATCTGGACACATTACACACTTGTCAGAACTACCTGAATTGCAATATAGTAACTTTCTGGAAAATAAAGTACTGATGTTTTTCAGTAACGTCCTGACATTTATGAAATGGAAACTGCCTGAGAAAGGTAACTGCAATATTGTACTATACCAAAAAGAGGTAAACCATGTAGAAAGTCCAGACGACCCATATTGGCTTACAGGGCTTAAATTAATAATCCCAAATTCTCTCTTTTGTGGTACTGTGGGTGAGCAGCATAGGCTTATCAGAGGATAGTGTTAAGCATTTGTTGAACACAGAACCAATAAATGAGACACACACAAGAAGAAACTCGAGACCAATTTAGACCAAGTATTTGCAATGAAATAGGTCTCGCATTTGTGAGAGTTTGAGCTTGGCATTGTAAATGACAATGGCTTTTATTTATATGTTTTGAAAGCCTGCAAACTGTGCATAAACGTGCACTTTTTACTTATAGTCCTTGCTTATGAGAAGCAAGGCAGGCAAAGAGGCGCAGTTACTACCAGCCTTGTTTCTAGTAAGCAACGACTATAAATGTGTGTTTACGCACCGCTTGCAAGTTTTCAAAACACATGAATAAAAGGCATTGTCATTTACAATGCCAATAGCTCAAACTCTTGCAAATGCGAGACCTATTGCATTGCAAATGCTAGTTGAGTTCTTAGACGGAGGCGGCAGCAGCCATAGGAGGACAGGGACAGGGCCAGCAGGCTGTAGTTTCAAAAGCAGGAAGCAGCTGCAGCCAAAAATGACCTTGGTCTTTAAATGCACAGCAAATGTGGCAAGGTGAGAGCACGATTGACAGCTCTGATTACAGAGCTCTGCAAAACATGAGCACTGGTCTCCACTGCTTCAGCTTGAAGAAAGAAATAGTGCACACCAGCTCTAAGTAACAACACACGTAACAGGGACAGTCCAGTCCCTGAAAATGGGTGGAGCTTTTAAAGCCCATATCCTGAATACCATGTCTCTCAGAGACCTAAAAATAACAGTTATTGTTATACATATTTTAACACCAAGAACTTTGTATATCGGGTAAGTACTTTTCGAGATATCATTTTTACAGTTAAGTAAAAATGTAACACAAATGCGTTTTTACGCAGTAATGCATTCTCTTTTTTTCTTTTCTTTTATATTTATTTTTCTTCGACAAAAAACAACTCGTGCAGATATGTCCTCACATGTAATATAATTCACCCTGCCTTAGGGCTATAAGGCCTGCTGTAGGGGCGACTTACATATATTGCATTTATCGTCTGTGCCATGTCGTGTTTTCACATTTGTCTGCACCATTTTACACAGTCTGCGTGAGTTTGGAGGTGGGTTTCTTAGGGTGGCACAATACATGCTGCAGATCTTAGGGACCCTCTTTAGTACCTATGCCCAAGGTACTGGGAGTAACATTTACTAGGGACTTACAGAGGTGCTAAACGTCTTGCCACTTGGGGAACAATTGGACAGTTACCTTGTTTTAGGGAAAGAGCACTGGCGACCTGGTTAGCAGGAACCCAGGGCACTTCAGTCAAAATTGCATGAAATACCAGGCAAAAAGTGGGGATTACCATGTCAAAAAGGGGCACTTTTCTACAAATATCAATTAAAAACACATGTTTCAAGCTAGACTTATCATTTCAATCATCCTTTATATTTTGCAGTTGAGACTAACCTCCCCAATGCATCCATGGAATCGGTTGCTAATGTTGGCAGCTGCTGGCACTGTGACTGCTTGGTCTACACCACCCAAGAACATGGCTGTGTGGAGGTTGAGGCCCTGGCTTTTGCCAGGAGAGGATCTCTTTATTGGCTTGCTCGTGTCCACCTGCAAGGTCCCATCTTTGTTCATACGTTCTGCAGATATCTTATGCCAGTGGCCAAGGACGAGAGGTTCAGCACTGCGGAGGATAGCTTGACCTGTGGATGGAAAAGCAAAGACAAAATGAGAACCAAGCTGTAGATCAAACTCAGAGTACACCATAAATAGTGCTTATGGAACCTTACAAAGCCATCATTTTTAAGGAAATTCTCAAGCATATGAGTTCTTGTGTATATTTCTTAAAAGTGGAAGGAAAGTGGTTGAACATATTGTGTCTGAAAACATTGACTGCCCAAAACAATGAGAAGCAGGGTGTTTCAATACCTTTAAATTAGACAAATACATTTTCTTAGCATTTCTCAGGGAACTCTGTGAGGAGTGCAATATAAGTTAGTATGACTAAATCTCAACCTGGAAAAGGGAAGTACCAGCACTGGGCACCAGATGGCAGGAATAAATTACAGACCATGTTGCTGTTTGGTTGAATGTCTTAAGAAGGAAGGTGTGGCTAAGTGAATCACAGTGAGGAATGTGTGCAGTGGCCATGGCAGTGTGGCCTTAGTGCTGAGAGTAGAACATTGAAACAAGAAGGCTGGATTCACAGAGAAACTGTATGGGTTTTATAAAGATGGGTTTGTTGCACATCATCTGGGTCTCGCCACATGTCCAGGTGTGTAATGTGGGAGGAAGCTGATCGAAGTAATAGGAACTGGAGACCCAAGGTCAAGATGGTGCCAAGGGACAAATATTTATAAAAAGGGTAGGGCTCTGGGAAAGCCAAGACTACTAGAAAATACAGGGTGTAGGAAGTAAAGCATGGCACAGTAAAGTGTGAACAAGTTTTTCACACAAAACAGACATGTATGTCTAGAAAATGGCTAAATCCTCCATAGGGCTAGAATGGAAATGGAGAAACATCACCCTATGCGATTTAAGTATTACTGCTTAGATGAAATACGGACTTATGACAGGTTAGTACTGATATAATGCTCTATTTAACAAGAAGAATTCACACAAAGTATGTGTGTCGTGAAAGTAACAAAATGAGCCAAGCACTGCTGCCATTTGAGTTGCAGAGTACTAGGAAACTCTATGTTAGAGTGTTAATGAATATAGGAGACCAGAGGAAGTCTTCATTATTTGTACTAATTCACTGGACCCACCTTGGAATAATGCTTCAGGCCTATTAGCCATGCCAGATAACAGTTACAGTACTAGCACAATCAAGCTTTTTTTAGTACAAGTGCCTTAAACAAGGTCTTATTAGGGCACAGCATATCACTATAGCACATTAGAATAATACATAGCCGCATTCATAACATTTGCTGGAATGTGGATACAAGTAAACTCAATTTTAAGTAAAATCAACTTTGTCAACTACAAGAGTACATCTACCCCTGGTTAAACAATACCTCATATCATCAAATGCATCATATTGTCCTTTTACCTTAAATGTACATCAATTTAAATAATACGTAAATAGATACCAGAACTTAAACTCCAATGCTATAAGCAATTTAGTCAACCATCTTCCCAAATAGAAGACCATATGTGATAATGTTTGAAAACAAGTATAGTGTTTGATCAAACATTGCCAACATTTCTCTGTTTCGTACAATAACCAGTTTTTGCAAAGATCACAAGCGCTTACCAGATCCAAGTTCATAGCGGAATTCCATGTGTCCATTGACCATCGCCAGAGTCACAAAGTCCTCTCTGGGGGCTGGCTTTCCTCCACTGAAGAAGAGAAGCCCATTGGGAGAAAAGGGCTTAAACTCCATGTCCACACGTAGTTCATAATGAATATTGGTGAGGGGCGGATAGGAGATAAAGGAGTTTTCCCCATTGAAAGAGGGTGTGGTCACCATAACTCCTATAAGGTGTTTCATTAGAAAGAAAAAAAAGAGAACATTTAAACAGGAAACCCAGTGAGTGGATGACAATTGATGCCAGGCACATTTTACATCAAATGCTCCTTGAGTTTCTCAAAGAAGTGTCTAAGGTCAAACTGATCTACAACCAGCAAATGAATAGACAGGCATCAAACAGCAGTGATCCTATAAGGTAATCAAAGGAATGACAATCACTGTATTTAAGAAAAAAGGACTCACTCAAGAGTATCACACATCTCAAACGACACGTGACTTTAAAAGTGCCAATGTCAGTATTTCATCAATTTGACCAGAGTAATAATGGACTGCATAGATTTTAGACAGAACGCAAGCAGACAGATGTGATCAGTCTTTAATTTGCTAATTTTGGGCCCATTTGCTTTAGGGGTCCCCTCCAGGCCCATCTACTCAACATTTTTACTATTTTCAGATCTTTGTTGCCATCTGCTCTACCTATGTTACCTCCATGGGCTCACACTTGCAGTCCGATATACCAAGGGACCTCTGTAGATTATTTATCTGACTGAGCTCAATCAAAGTTGTTTTTTAGGCTTCGATGTCTGATACCCCACTCTATTTAATTTTACCTGAAATGCAGTGGCAAAATATTGCCACTGAATGCCACTAAGTAGGGCACTTTGATAAAATATTTTTTACTGCATTCTGTTCAGTGGCACCTGTCGGTTTGAGAAAATCACAAAACATGCAATTGTATTTATTTATTTAAAAGACCATTAATGTCCCTCACATTCACAAACAACTCCCAATTTCTGCAAACTCTCACATGTGGAGTAGTGTGGCTCACTGGTTAGAGGCAGCAGACCCGGAAGCAGAGGACGGCCCGGGACCAGGGTTCAATTCCCGACGCGCCAGGGTCTTGGACCAGGGCCAGCGGACTCGATAATTCTCGCCTCGGTGCCTACTCTAACCAGGGATCACACTCGGCAACTCTGGGCATTAGCTTGCCTCATCTCCACAACGGCCCCCCACATTCGCCGGGGATGCCTGGTTTCACCTTGGAGATACCCATGAGGGACCATCTCACAGGGATAGCCAGGACGGGTTCCCCAGCGGTCTACAGTGCCAAGACGCCTTGGCAGCAGTGCGCTTTACAAAAAACACATACATACATACATTTGGCCTTATTTGTACCCCCTCCACAGTGGCTGGACCGGCTGACTACTAAGGTCAGAAGCCAGTGCCTCTGATCTCAAACACAGAAGCCACTAGCGGGCGAGGCTATAGCAATGAACCTTCCAAGTAGTAGTAAGCCCACGACAATTTACTCAAAAGATATGTAATCAAAAATGAAAACTAAATGTTTACTTGTAGTTTGAACCTAAGTGATGCATACAAAATAGAAGCATATTGCTTGACCAGGTACTGGAGTTATGTGTTTCATCCAGCTGCCCAATAAAGAATGAATAGGTTATTAAAAACTGCATGCAGGTCAACGTACAAACAAGGTTAACAACAACAGGCCTATTAATGCTTTAAAAGGTATTAAGGGCCATTTTCTGTGCAAACTGGAGCAATGTAGCAGGCAAAATAAGTCTTAAACCAGGTGGCCAGTGACAGAAAGACATTTTAGGAGTTTAGGGGGAGGGCGTGGCTAGCAATCGCCGGGAATGGTCGCTCTCTGAGGCGGCTCTGCAGCCCTTGCCGAATATACGCTAACTTCTCAGTTTCCAGCCAGGAAGATCTCCCTCTAAGCTTGGGAATCTCTCATACAACCGATCCAGCACAGAAGCTCTGCCTCTGGATCGCACAACAACGGCTCCGAAGTTGAAAGGAGCTGCCGAGTGGAGGAGCTCCTTGAGCACCAAAATGGCAGCCTGAGAGACCATCGGCAGTGCCTGGGGGGGATCAGTGGCTCCACACCCGGAGACGAGATTTCCTTGCCCGGGGCTCTGCACCCCCCGGGGACCAACGAGAAGTAGAGGCGAGGAGGTGGTGTGCGAGCGTTGTGGCGGGCGGCGGTGTGACTAGGAAGACTCTGCAACCCACGGAGGGCTGACATGAAACCGGGCGGCCGTGTGTAATTGAGGCCCCAGCTTTGAGTCCTAGTGGCGGGACCAACAGAAAACGGCCTAATATCCCCGATTCTGGGTGACAATTGTGGGCGTAGGTGACGCTGAACCCCCGCCCCTCCTCTAGTTCAACAACGGCTGACACCAATTGGCAACTCGGCCCCCTACATCTTTTGGCCTCCTCAGAAGCTCCTTTTTTGTGAGATGCCATTGAAGGAGGGGCTATCACCAGCCAGGGATTGACCGGCTCCCTGTATTGGGCGGCTCCTGCGGATTCCACAGGTGGCGGGAAGGGGCCCCCTTGACGGACACCTCGCAACGTGCCCAGTAGAAAGTTCATTGAATGGGGGTCTTTGCAGCAGCAGTCCATGGGCCGCATATACACCGTCTCAGGAACAGGACACTCTCACCCAGTTGTGGTCACCCAACAGACCCGGTGCCCTGGCGGGCAGTGGTGCAGGCTTCCCCCGCTCCATCCTCTGGGCTGAAAAGCTGAAACGCTCTGGGGGAGGCCTCGGCATTGCTTTTCCACATGGGCCCAGAGGGACTCCGCGACTGACCCGACACAGCCTTCCTGTGATTAGCCTGAAGGCGCAAGACGCAGTGTATACACCCCACATGCTATCTGTTGGACCCACTGAAAGTCATCACCCATCCGACACCCCTATTTAGCTGAGAGAGGCCTACAGCAGTACGACACTACAGGAGATGATCGGGCTCATTGTCTAGCTACTGGAACCACCTGGAACACCGAAAGGCCGGCGTTGGGCAGCTTTCCCCTCCGTGCAGGCGGCGGCGAGTACAGGTGTGTCCTGCCGACTTCTTGCAATCTCTTGTCTCCACATACCAAAGATGGCCAGCAACAAGGGACTTAAATCACAAGTCCAAAAACAGCTGGCAAAATTTGGAACAAACCAGGAGAGGACACCGACAACACCGGGAGACGACTCCAAAGCCTCGCCCTTCAGCCAAAGGACCTCACCCTTCAAGATGTTATGGAGGCCATAGCAGGAGTGTGGACATCTTTAGAGACCTGTATTGACTCAGTAAATATAGAGGCGACTCTCCTGTGGGCAGACCTAAAGAAAATGGACTCCAGGGTTAAGAACGTGGAAACCATTACAACAGCTCTTGTGTCCGACACCTCTAATCTACAACAGCAGGTAGCTCAGCTCCAGGATCAGCAAAAAAGAATGGAGGAGCTCCTCGATGGAAAATTCACAAAATGTCCCTCAACAAAATGATCAGGATTACTTATGGGCATAGACAGAGGATTATTGTTGTTTACCACGCTATCAAGCTCTACAGGGAACACTGTGTCTATCGAAAGCACTTTAAAGAGGCTCTATCGGAGGCATATTACTTAAAACATCATCATTTATTTCAAATCATAAAGGGCAAATAAACATATACCTACACCTCCCAAACTTGGGTTACAATCTATAATCCTTAAAAATGAGTTGATACAATATATTTAAAACATAAAAGTTAAAAGTCGACGCAGCGTTTCGGTGTTATGTGCAATATTTCACCTTCTTCAGGACTAAAAAACTGTTTTTTTCATCTCGTCTTTTTGAATTGAAAATGTATTCGGAGATGGAGTATGACCTTCCAGATTCAAATTTCTGCTGGCTAAATATTATGCCTTAATAAAATTCAGGATTATATACTTGTACCACGAGAAGCCACCGGAATTGTGTATTTTTTTCACAGGAAGACAAAGATCTCTTTAAATCATTGGTATTTATTGTCTCTCGTTTTAGAGTAGATCAAAATTATTGTCCTTGTCATAGACCTTTAAGAAGAGGTCAATGCATCAAGTGGAAGATATTTAATTTTTCTTCAGTTTCATGAATACCTCGTAAACATAATTCGGCCTCCCTGCTCTCGTGGTCCATCAAAATAGGGAGCTCCTCGATGATTATGAAGGGAGGGCAAGCCAGAACATCATCTGTATCTTAGGAGTTCCTGAACGAGCGGAGGGGCCTGCAATAGACCTCTACGTGGAAGATATAGTGCTCAACAAACTCCAGCCCAAACCTCTCTCCAGCTATTTTTCCATCGAACCGGCCAACAGCGTTCCTGGGGGGCGTCCAAAGCCCGGAGCCCCTCCCAGGCCCATAATTGCAAGAGTCTTTAACTTCCGCGACAGGGATGTCATTTTACAAACTGCAAGAGCAGCCCTCCGCTGAAAATCGGCAACGCGACGGTTACCTTTTTCCCGCATTTTACCATCAAGGTTCAAGCACAAAGGCGCAGCTTCACAGCGGTTAAAAAAGCTCTACGTGACAAGGACATAAAGTACTCCATGCTGTTTCCGGCTAAACTTCGTGTTGAATTAGAGGGTAAGGTATGGTTTTTTCCCGTCCCCGCAAGCCCTAGCAAGTGAAAAAACCCAGACGAGATTGCTCCAAACTCGCCATAGGGCGTACGAGCTCGGAGATAGAGCCGGTAAAATGTTGGCGTGGTTGGATCGACAAGATCAGGAGGCCCGATGGGTGACAGATTCCCGGGAGGTGGCGGAAGCATTCGCAACCCACCTGGAGGCAGTAATACACCTCCTCGGACGACTCACGTCAACTCTTAGAGGAAATGGACCTGCCCACACTGTCGAACAGTGACCGGGAAGCGCTAGACGCAGATATAACAGCGGAAGAGATATGTAAAGCTATTTTCGCCATCCAAGGCAATGGGGCCTAACGGGATTCCAATAGAATTCCTTAAAGGAATGGCCTTAAAGGTGGCCCCACATCTAAAACACATGTATGAGGAGAGTCTGCAACAGGGTATCCTTCCTTCAGATCAAAGGTTGGCCTCTATAGTTGTCATACATAAACCAGCAACCAACTGTGGCTCATATAGGCCTATCTCTTTAATAAGCTCAGAAGCTAAGGTGTTGGCAAAACTTCGCGCGTCAGATTGTGGTCCTCCCCTCACTGGTCCATGAAGACCAATCTGGGTTTGTGCCAGGGCGTAATACCGCTTTAAATATTCATCAGGTCCATAATGGCCTGGGTAGGCAGCCATATATACAAGAAGACGTGGTCATATTGTCATTGGATGCCGCCATGGCGTTCGATTCGATAGAATGGCCTTCCCTCTTCGAGGTTTTAGCTAGGTTCGGCTTTGGGCCACGGTTCCGACAGTGGGTGGCGCTGCTCTACCCTGCACTGCTAGGTCAAGTCAGAGTAAATAATCACACGTTGCGAACATTTGCCATACAAAGGGGGACCAGGCAGGGATGTCCCCTGTCCCCCTTACTGTTTGCGCTGACTCTTGAACCGCTGTCGACATGGATACGACGTGACGTGTCACTAAGTGGATTGCGCTGGAGCAAAAACAAGGAAGACAAAATATCGTTATATGCTGATGACATCCTGATATATTTGGCGTCCCCACGGGCCTCTATTAACAGCCTGCTAAACGTCTTTACTAATTTCAGCAAATATGAGGGTTACACCATCAACTGGTCCAAATCCGTCTTACATGGCCCCCCACCTAGGTTGCCTCGTGGGTACACAATTGAGCTGGCCACAGAGGGTTTTAGGTACTTGGGTATCTTTTATCATGCCTGACCCCAAAATATTCTATGATGAGAATCTTCTGGGCCCCCTCAAACAACTGAAAGACGACATCAAGCACTGGAGATCGCTGCCCTTATCCCTCCTGGGAAGGGCAGCCTTGTTCAAAATGCGCGCCCTACCTAGATTCCTATATGTACTTCAGAATTGCCCGTTCCCGATTTCTGAAAATTAATTCACCACCATTGAAGGGGAAATCCGTACCTTACTATGGGACGGGGGCGCACCTCGCATCACCCTCCAGAAGCTGACAAAGGGGTGGTATGATGGAGGAATTGCCCTTCCGGATCTTCGCTTATACTATTGGGCCTCGCAACTGGTGGCAATTAATCAATGGATTTATGGCTCCCCATCGAACCCATCTTTCCAAATAGAAAAGTATCAAATAGGGCGGGAGGGATATTTAGGCGCCCTCTACACTAATATCCGGTGGGGATGCTATTTGAGGCCCATGTCACAAACCGTAGCCATTTGGCACAAGGCCACTAAACACCTGGGGTGGGCAGGTATATTCACGAAAGCCACACCTTTGTGGTCCTCTCAACAGTTGGGACTACTCTGCTACCACACAGTTTGATAAATGGGACACCATTGGCATAACAAATGTAGGCGACTTGATCTACAGGGGCAAACTCCTCACGTTTAAAGAACTATAAACCAAATATGCTCTTGCGCCAGGGGAGGTTTTTCAATATTTGCAGACTAGACACACCCTTATCACGAAAATTCCGGACCAAACTTTCTTACCAGACTCCTCCCCTTTAGAGGACCGCTTGCTCTCAGAAACTCTCTTGACCAAGGCTACCTCCTGCACCAACGGCAAACTCTGTAACAACCCACCTGACTCCTTTCAGACTCTTCGTGATCGCTGGCAGGTGGACATGGGACCAATAGATGACTAGAACTGGCAGTCAGATTTAATGTCCCCCAGGGAGACTGCAATCAACCACCGCTTTTGTCTCATACAACTAATAATTCTACATAGGTCCTCCCTTCCTGGGGTGCTACTAGTCAAAATAGGCAGTCGTGGAGATGCATACACAATGCATCTGCACGACTGCCTATTTTGACTAGTAGCACCCCAGGAAGGTAGGACCTATGTAGAATTTTTAGTTGTATGAGCCGAAAGCGGTGGTTGATTGCAGTCTCCCTGGGGGACATTAAAACTGACTGCCAGTTCCAGAGGCTGCCGCCAATAAAGCAAGTATTACCATACCTTGTGGGACTGTCCCGAAATACGTCCTCTGTAGGGTAATGCAACCAAGAAAATGCAAGACACATTGGGTAAACAGATCCAATTAACACCAAGGTTGGGGATCCTAAACATATGGGAGGCCACAGATCTGACGGAACTAGAGCAACAATCGGTCGCACTGGGGTACCTGCTGGTAAAACGGGCAATAGCGATGCTTTGGGGATCCAATAGACGGACCTTAACAGTTGGCTGGGTGGCAGAGATGGATAGATGCAGGATAGCGGAGAAGGAGGTCTACAAACTGAGGGGCTGCCCCAAGAAATGGGACAAGAAATGGGGTGGCTTGGAATGCCTATAGAGGGGAAATTTGTACCTCACCAACAGCAGATATGGCAATGCAGAGACGACCAGAACTATAGCCTCCCACAGTAATGAATGTACACAATCCATGAGTATTGTTAAACTGTATTTTGCTGCAATGGCAAAATGATATTGTGTTTTTCAACTTCAATTAAAATTGTTTTACAAAATTTCTTTTTAGTAGTTTAGACATAGGACCACTATCAAGTTAAGAACATTATCAAAGGTTCTGCCTATTTCACCTGACCTTTCCTTCGGTTAGTAATTGTAGGTAGATCAAAGGTTTAATACCTGACAAAATCAGAGAACTGATTCCAAAAGCATGATGCAGAGGAAATTGTGCTAACAGTGACATACTATAATTTTCAAGCCATCAGGTCTGGATATACTCATCTTGATATCATAAAGTACACTTTATTGATGCTGATATTTTACATATGAATTCCAAGAAACAAAAACACCATGCTTACGTACCTGTCATGCACTTATCACCCGACTTGCCAAGGTGGCAGCGACAGCTGTACCCCTGTCCATCTGGTCGATTAACACAAGTGGCATCTGGGCCGCATGCCTCTGTCAATCGAAATGTTGAATGCAAAAATAGGAACATGTTAAAAGTATGCATGGCTGGTTATTTCCATCAAACATCCATCTAAAGAATGGCTATTCCCAGCAGTAGGGTGTTACATTACAAAAGGCAAATAACAATATGTTGCCACTTGGCAATAATGCAAGGCTAATAAACGATAGTGGTAGACAGTGAGGCACGGTGTTCATTTTAGTTTATATAGCAGAACTAATCAAACAGGCAATAATGCAAAGTGTGCTTAGACGTGATTGTCTTTACAGAGGAAACAAAAAAGTGCCATGACCCTGTTTTAGGTTGGTTAGTGGGGGGGGGGTCTGGGGGGTGGAGGTGGGGGGGGGGGGGTTGGAGGCACAGATGAGGAGAAGTAGGAAGCAACCAGTAAGTACCTATCTAACAATACCTTCTTGCTTCTGTGAAAGTGTAAGATGTTAGACGGCTAGAAAATAGTGCAATGCTATTTCTCTATTGAGAGGACTTGAAATAGTAAAGGAAGCCTGGGTGACAAAGCTAAAAGTTTACACAGATAACACAAAAAAGCTGGAAAGTTATAATTGAGCTGTTAAATCATAGGATTTGTTTAGTCCACAGCAAGGAAACCATCCTAAAGGAGGAAAGACATACCCTGTCAGTATGTAGGTATCATACTTTACCATTCCCTTAGTAAGGTAATAATATTTTTGATATAAGAGCTTAATATTGACTTTTTAACAATATGGTACGGACAGAGGCTTATGTGCCTAGACCGGTATTGGGGAAAAAAATGGCAGAACTTGCTCAAATAAGATAACATTTTGCCTCCAGGCAGAACTCTTATATTAGGAGGAAGTGTTTAATTGACTACCTTTGCATGTGGTCAAAAGAACTGTTTTTTTAACTTCAATATGCCAATGTGTTTCATCACAGACTGAACTCTTACTTTACATGATAACGAATACATTTAGAACCACAGGTTATTCGATTCACTGAGAATGCAAAGGCCACAATTAGGTATGTTCTGGAAAAAGTGATTGGAAATCTTAGAATCTAATCTGTAAATGCATATTTAGTTATAAAATAAATAATTCAATTCATACTTTGGTAGGAGGAAACGGAAATAATCTGCACAATTCTACAACCCAGTCTCCATACAGGGTAAAACACGTCAAACCTATTTAGAAATGTATTCAAATAATTGAGTGCACTAGTAGTAATAGGAACATTGCATGGAAGAGTGAGGGCCTGTGCCCCTTACCTGCATGACAGTGGTGGGCTTGGGAGTGTTCACAGTTGCTACCAGTAAATCCACGTGGACAGATGCATTTGTAGCTGCTGCTTTCCGAGTCCTGGCAGACTCCTCTGTTCTGCAAAAAGCAATAACACAGGAAATAGCAGCTATTCTAATTGTAAGGTAATAGAAGAAAACCACAGACGGCACTTCTATCAAGTGCTATATAAAACAAGATATGAAATTGAGGAAATCAGGGCTCAAGTGTGTCTCAATACTACTGTTAGATCTGCCTAAGCAAATTGGTTCGAGCTGCTCCCTTTAGGACATGGGGACTTAGGTTTGAATCCAAGCCTTGGTGCTAGACTCAACATCATGTGACTGTGGAAATCACTTCATCTCCCTTTGCCTAAATGTGAGTAAAATGTATTTCAATCATCCCAACTTGATGTATGCCATCTTGAAGAATCTCCCAACCCCTCATATAATGTACAGCACTCGATTTCACAGCTAGGTATGTAATACATAAATACCAGCCGATGCATATATACAAAACATCCAGATTAACTACCAAAAAAGGCCTTGCACCACAGGTTGGGCAATTTGTTTTCGGTTCGCTTATCGGATTTGTGGGTAGGTTGGGTCGTTCATACTGTTCTTCTGGCTCTCACAGGCCACATTTTTCCAGGGAGAATCACATGTACAGCTCAAACCACACGAAACTGACAAAATCCACCCACTTCTCTGGGTCACCTGTAGAGCAGTGGTTTTCAAACCCCATTTCATTCCATATGTGGATTGAAATAATTGCCAGCCTGCACCCATTTTGAAATTCTTAACTAAATACATACTTCCTCTTAAGAATGACAATTAACTAGGAAAACATTGTAAATGGATGTCAAAACAACCCCATAGCAAAGACCAGAGTCAGCCCTGTCCACCTACAATCTAATTAAATTAAGCTTGATTAGGGAAACCTTGGCAAGCTGCCTGAAAATACAACTTTAAGCAAGTAGGTCCTTAATAGACTGCCAACCAACACATTGCAAGCTGTCTTGCATTACCTCACCACATCAAATCCCAGCCAGAACTGTCAGTGGGGAGTTCTCCTGTAAATTGTTTACCTCTTTCTTGCAGTATCAACAGCCTATGAAAAACAGTTTTTAAGTTTATACATTGCTAAATGTTAATGGGAGGGTCTGGATCTTGAGAAGACGCAGAAAAATCAGCCTCTGTACCACTGCAATCCATGACCATTTTACGGGAAAGGCAACGTCAATCTGATCTGGACTTCATGCCAATTCTATGACAGTGGTGGTGCGGCTTCTTTTACTGGTCACTGGACACGGTCTACACAAGGTGGGGCCAGGGTATTAGGAAGAACAAATTGTAGCTTCTTTGATGGCACTAGGGTGGTGGAAGGATCATGATAAAGCAGTTTGTTATCTATTTGTGGACCTAGAGATGTTTTGATTAGGTTCCGTGGTCAAATAATAGGTCATAAACTTCTTTTACTCAATTGGCTGGAGTGCTGGAAGCTTGCTTGAATTTTAAAAGTGCCAGACTATTTTAAAGATGGATTCATCTTGTGTGGAGCTCGAGATTTGTGCCATAAGGATAATGTTACTTACTCAGTAAGCATCCGTTCTTGGCATGTAGAGCTGTAGATTCACATGCTGTGCATACTCCTGCCATTTAGTGTTGGGTCCGGATGTTTGTAAGTTGTTTTTCTTCGAAAAAGTCTTTCCAGTCACAAGGTAATAGTGCAGATGGGCATCAACTCCATTGTTAGATTGTTTTCCCACAGAGGGTGAGAATGGAGTTAGTAAGTGTAGAACAGAGATGTCCATATTCCATAAGACAGTCATAGTAGCCCCTATTTTGTGAGTGGAATGCGCTCAATTAGGTATTTTCAAAGTTCTTTTTGATTTGCATAACATGTCTGGATACATTTTACAATCCATCTTGCAATGCCTGATTAAGATATGGGATTTCCTTTGTGTGGTGGATCAAAAGCAACAAAGAACTGCTTTATTTTGTGAAATTCTTTTGTTCTTTCAAAGTAATATAGTAGAGCTCTTCTAACATCAAGGGTGTGTAGAGCTCGTTCTGCTACAGAATCATGTTGAGGAAAAAACACAGGTAACTCAACTGATTGATATGAAAGGCAGAAGCTACTATAGGGAGAAATTTAGGATTGGTGCAAAGAACTACTCTGTCTCTGTGAAACTGAAAGAAGGGCTCTAGTATAGTTAATGCCTGGAGTTCACCAACTTGTTGCGATGAGGAAAACAACTTTCCATGAGCGGAGTTTTAATTGGCACTTATAATGGTGGACCCATTAGCCTTGTAGGGACTATGTTTAGGTTCCACACTGGTGCAGGTGGGACTCTTGGTGGTATCACTCGTTTTAATCCTTCGATAAAGGCTTTAATCACTGGTACTCTGACTAGAGATAAATGTTGTCTGTTTTGTAAGTGATGTAAGCGAATGGATGTGTAGGCTAGTCCAGATTGCTGTAAATGTAACAGGTAACATGTTCTGTACAGAAGTATTAGAGGATTGATATTGTTACAATAGATACCAAATTGCTTCCATTTTGCTGTATAACATGCCCTGGTAGTAGGTTTTCTAGCCTCTTTTAGGATATTCATACAGTCTGATGGTAGGTGTAAACCAAACTGTATGACTTCAGGAGCCAGATCGCCAGGTTGAGTTCTTTGGGATTTGGATGCCTGATTTCTCCATGGTTCTGAATGAGGAGACTGGAGGTGAGATGCAATTTTGGGTGTGGAACTACTGACTGCTCTAGCAGGGTGGTGAACCAAGATTGACGTGCCCATGAGTGAGCTATGAGAATTAGTGTGAGGGATGTTTGCCTGAGCTTTCGAACTACCGGTGGAATGAGTGGGCGAGGTAGAAAAGTATAGGCAAATATCTCTGACCAGTTTATCCATAGGGCATTGCCTTCGGAGAGCGGGTGTGGGAACCTGGAGGTGAAACTTGTGCATTTTGCGTTTTCTACTGTGGCGAACAGGTCTATCAGAGGAAATCCCCATTAGTGAAAGTTGGGGTGGAGAACCTGAGAATGAAGTTCCCACTCCTGGATTAGCAAATCGGTCTGCTGAGAAGGTCGGCAATTTCCAAATGGCTTGTGCTAGGCATGACAATTGGAGAATGTGTGTGTGTGTCCCCCGTTTTTGTATATAATAGACAGCTGTCATGTTGTCCGTGCAGACTAGGACAGCTTTGCCTATGAGGTAGGTTTGAAAGGCTTTGAATACTAGAAACACTGCTAGTAGCTATAGGTGGTTTTTATATAGATTTTTGTGCTTTAGACTACACAAGCCTTGCATTGTGCGATCCTGTAAGTGAGCACCCCATCCATTGAGCAATGAGTCAGCTGTTAGCACTGTCTGTGGAACAGGGTCAATGAATGGTTGCCCTTTGGATACATTTTGTGGATTCCACCACTGCAGCGAGCGATGGGTGCGGCCGTCTACCAACACTAGATCGGTTAATCGACCCTGCAACTGGTTCCACTAACTTGCTAAGCATCCTTGAAGGGGACGCATGTGAAGTCTTGCATGGAGTACAATTATGATGCAAGACATCATCATTCCCAGCAGTTGCATGAAGACTGGCTGGTAATGAGTGGTTGGGCTGAAACTGAGTGAGAAGAGACTTAATACTGTGAACTTTGGCTGCATTGGGAGAGGCTAGAGCTTTTTGAGTGTCTATGGTGGCTCCCAGTTGAGGCTGTGTGTTTGAAGGCTGCAGAAGGGACTTCAAAGCATTTACTGTAAACTCTAGTTGATTTAGTAGGTGAATTGTGGATTGAGTGTGTTGGAGATTTATGATAAGTGTCGGCTTTGACGAGGGAAGACGTGGATGTACGGTCTTATCAGATGGGATGCGACTACTTCCAGGCATTTGGTAAATACTATGGGTGCAGTGGTGACTCCAAACGGTAGTACTTTGAATTGGTAATGTTGACCCACTATCACAAATCTGAGATATGTGCGATAAGCGGGGTGAATTAAAATGTAGAAATAGACGTCCTTTAAGTCTAGTGTTGACATAAAGCCATCCTGTTGTAAAAGTGGGAGCACTTATTGAAGTGTCACCAAGTGGAAATGTTCTGACAGTGTGTAGTGGTTCAGTCCTCCGAGGTCCAGAATAGGTCTTAAGGAACCGTCCTTTTCAGGAATTCGAAAATACAGGGAGTAAACGTCTGATCCTTGATATTGTAATGGTACTGGCTCTATGGCTCCTTTCAGCAAGTGAGACCGGACTTCCTGTTTGAGCAAGTGCAAATGTTCTGGTGACTTTTGTGAGAACAAGGTGGAATGTTTGGAGGATTGGTGGTAAGCTCCAGACAATAATCATGTTGGATAATTCCTACCACCCATTTGTCCGTTATGGATTGCCAAATGGGGAGGAATTGTAGAAGACGTCCCCGACCGGTGTGAAATTATCAGGGGAAAAGTAGGTAAGTCACTGCTTATTAGGGGAAGTGGAGTTACAGGGTGCAGAACCCTTTACCTTGTTTCCTCTGTAAAGAAGCCTCTTGTGGCCGAAGATTGATTGCTGTCTTTATAGGAGGAAACATTGGTGTCTGAGGGTGTGGTCTTGGACCCCCCATGGTAAAAGGAGCGACAAAAGGAGCCTCGGTTTGAAGGAGACTGTAGGGCTCCCATAGAGTTAGCTACCTCAGTGTCTTTTTTTATTTTCTCTACTGCCTGATCAACTTCAGGCCCGAAAAGATATTCTTTATCAAACTGACTGGTCAAGATGAATTGCTGGACTTCAGGTTTGAAACAGGAAATCCTCAACCAGGCGCGTCTCAAGTAAAATACAGGTATCTGAGAGAGACATCTAGCCGCAGATTCCTTAACTTAGAATATCCCCAGGCGTCAGACTGGATACGGAAAAGTTTTTGCAGCAGCACCTCTGCTTATCGGGGGACGGCACCACACGACCCCGCCCTGACGTCGTCTACGTACGTCATAAGTCCCTCCCGGCGCGCTGACGACAGTTTTCTTCTTTTCCGCGTGCAACGCGGATCCGGAGTAAGCGGTTCCTCTGGCCTGTTTTCAGGCCCCTTTTGAAGCTTCGCATTTGGAACAGTGTGCGATGCCTTCGGGCTTTAAAACCTGTACCTCCTGTTCGCGGCAAATGTCCGTGACAGAACAACATCTTATCTGTATGTGGTGTTTGGCCGAACACCACGAATCGACAGATTGCGACGCCTGCCAACACCTCAAGCCTAAGTCCCGGTGGGAGTGCCGGATGAAGCTCCTTTCGGCTTGTCTTCCGGCCTCCTCATCACCGGCAGGCCCCTCTGGTTTCCAGTTGCCGCGTTACTCGCCCTCTGGGGCCCGGAGACGTTGTTCACCCCTTCTGGGTAAGTCGCGGCACATGTCGCCGAGGTCCACGACCTGACTTCCGCCTGTTGTTGGGGGCACTAGTTCCCGGAGCCCTCCGGACATGCGCCCCGAGAGTCGCCCATCCCCTATCCGTCCTATCTGGGCGCGACTCAGACTCAAACGGAGGCCTATGCCGCGGCTCTGCTCCTGTCCCTGGGGCGTCCTCGGGGCCTGCGCTACTTGCGGGGTCCCCGACCGACTCGCCGGTGGGTTCGCTGCCGGCACCACTTGAGCCCTTGCCCCCCCCAGGGACGAAGGAGATATGGTGTCGTCAGGTTGCAGCCCGGCTGGGTCCCCCTCTACGACCCATAGCACCCCAGACACGCCGCATAGTCCCGTGGGGCTCCCTGTGGCATCGCAGGTGGTTGCTGGTGCTCAAAGCCTTGCTTCGGGCACACCTCGGCCCTCCGGACAGGCAGCCGGCTGCCCGGAGCCGAGGTCGGCACCGTTCCAGTGCCGAAGGCTCACCTCCCCGGCTCCGACTCTGCTTCCTACTTCGGATTCGGAGCCTGTTGTGGTTGAGGCTGAGCCGGCTTCCGGTGATCCAGTGGCTCGTTCTGTCTTGCACCGCCACCGGCCTGCTACACATGATCCAGTTTGCTTATTTGTTCACCCAGACTTGCAGGGGTTTGTTTTGCAAACTGCCTTCCCTTCCTTGCCTACGTTAATGCTTCCTCCCTCCAGGGAGTCCAGATGGCTTGAGTCCTGGGGTCGTAACATCTTCACCTCCACTAGTGCTGCCCTTTGTTCACTAAATACAGTGTGTGTCTTGGCTCGGGCTACCTCTGCATTGTGGGACTCTGTAGAGTCTCTTTTTTCGGACACCTCTGAAGGCGCTCGTGTTGACCTCCTTCATCTTCTTCGTGATGGCAGTGCTGAATTCACGATCCGCTCGGGCTTGGATACTGCCGATTCCTTAGGCCAAGCTATGGCTGGTTCGGTTGCCTTGAGGAGCTTGGTTGCGGGATAGCGTCTTCCCGGAGAATATCCGGAAGCGACTTGTTGAGCTACCCTTTGATGGGGTTTTATTGTTTGATGCCCATGCCGAATCGACTGTTCGGCGTCTCCTTGCGGGCTTTCGCCCTCCGTGGTTATCCTTTCATTTAGCATCCTTTTGAGGCCTTATACATTTTGAGCTGGCAATAAGCCTACTGTGGCAGTATTCCATTGGTTGTTTTGTCTGGCCTCCGACTGTGGTTTGCCCTAAGTTGGGGGTGTCCTACTCCAAGTGGGGTACTTGTATGCTATTATATAGCTCTGCTTTATGTTATGTGGGCCTAGAGATCCTTTGGGCTCTATGCGTCCCCTGGTGCTCTTATCTTGCCATTGTTCGATATTGTGACTTGGCGCAAAAGTCTAGCTTATATGCGTCGTTCTCCTCCTTGGGCGATTTTCATGGTGTTTTTCACACTTAACCCCTTCGCCGCGGGGGAAATTCCCCCGCGGTGCGGGGAGGGGGGCGGGGGCAGCGGCGGCGCTGTGCTCGTCATGAGGCACAGTGGAGCTGTGCTCATGACGAGCTCGTCACGACTCCGCCCACTAATTGATTCTCCCGCACAGGCGGGGAATCAATCACGCGTGGGTGGAGTGCGACCGTTATGATGAACCAAGCTCGTCATGAGCACAGCTCCACTGTGCCTCATAATGAGCTGGGCTCGTCATAAGCACACAAGGGGTTAAAATACTGATGCCACCTGCCATTATATTCTAGGTGTGCTCCTTTACCACCCATGTTGCAATGTTGCATGGTCGTGGCTCGTTTACCCTTCTTTGATAGATAGATATATATATTTGTATATGTGTGTATATGCATGTTACCTTGGGTACTCTTCTTCTGACGTTTCCACCTCTCTTCGCTGCTACGAAGTCTGGTCCTATATCTCCAGGAATCAGGGAGCTTTTTAGGGCTGCACTAGGGATTTCCCTTTGTCTACGCCGCAGGGTGTCTTTCAGTACATGTAGGTGCACTTCGTTGCTGTTCCTGCATCTTCCGCAATTGGGTCCCATTTGCGTCCCACTACCTGGGGTGGTTCCACGGCTTACACTGCTCCCTTCTTCGTGTGCAGAAACTGAACGATCTCTCTCTTTCTGGCCAAGGTTCATTTTTACTCCCAGTCGGAGGATGTGGTGTACAAATCTTAGATTCTTTCCTACATTTATACGCCTATTGGTACTCACGTGCCTATGCTGCCACTTCCTTCGGATGTGCCCCTATCATTGGGTAAAACCCTATCCTATTTCCGCTGTACCTGCGGAACAGCTCTTCTAATGTCAGTTGTTCTAGGGTCTGCACCCTACAACTGTATTTCATGAGTTGGTTCTCACCTTACCCTCCAAGCTGCCCGGTTGGGCAGTCCTATGCCCTTTTTTTTTTAGCTCCGCCACCTGGTTGTCTCTGTGGCTATGTGCATGTTTCAGCGATGGCCTGCATCAGCGTGCCCTGCTTGCCCCTACCCCTACCCCCCCCCCCCTTTGGTGCCTGGGTGGGCTCTTGGCATCTTTCTGGTTCCCGCCTGTCCTTCTAGGACATTGTTCAGTTTCTACCTCTTGCCCTTCAGTTCCTGGCGATAGCTTCGCCGGCCTTCCTTCCATGGGCTAGCCTGGTAGGCTCTGGTATGGTTGCACCCCTTCATGTTTTTCCCCAACAATTGGTTAGTGTCCACAAAGTGCGCCGTTACGCTGAGGGTGGTCCATCTTTCTCCTTCGTTCCGGACTCTCTCTCTCTGTTTGCTATATAGCTGGTGCAGTTTCTACATCTCATACTTATACAGGTGTGGGGTATCGCCATTATGGCATTTGTTTTGGGACGCCTTGCGTCCCGTTCTCTTTTGCTCTTCCGAGCTAATTGGGTTGCTGTCTGGTTGTCCTGCCACAGCCTTACCCATTGTCCGTCACTCTGTTGCCGGCTCCGTGCTTGAGCACTTTCTGTTGTTCCGTCGCAGATCCACCACGCCCCTGGGGGTATGGCTATGGTATCTATTCTAAGTTAAGGAATCTGGGGCTAGATGTCTATCATATGTACGAGTTATTTACCTTCGGTAACTATGTATCTGGTGGAGACATTGTCTAGCCGCAGATTCCTTAACGCCCACCCATCCTCCCCGCTCTGCGAGAACTTTGCCAGGTGGGCTTCTCCACTTGCCTTTCAGTTGCCATTGGTTTTATTTCAAAGGTGCTCACATAGTTGCGCCCCTTTCTGAGTTACCATATGCGGCTGCCTCCCTCCAAGGGGCTTTTTCCTGTAGGTGGTGCCTTTTCATTCACTCATCAGGAGACTTCTTCTTCTTCTTCTCTGGATATCTACCCTCCCGCCCACCTTCTCCATTAACTAGAGGCTCTTGTCTCCTATATAGTCATCTTCTTTGAAGATCTCTTCTGCTCTGTTTCACACTTCCATTGTTATGAGGAAAGATACCTTCTTCAAGTACATTGCTGTACTTTCTGTAAGGAAGATACCTTTTTACAGTACATTGCAGTTCTTTCTGTGCTCCATCCTTGTTGGAAGGTACAGTTCTACATGGTAATACCAGTCACAGTTCTACATGGTAATAACAGTCTATTTTTTGCTCTGTTGAGATATTCTTCACTTCTTGTTCACACTTTGGGAAGGACCTACACTTCGCTTTGCAGGGTTCTTTCTCACAGCGTAGTTCTGTCTTTTATGATGGTGTTTTGCACCATCCGCCTTATTTGTATTGTGGATTTTTCATCCTTCGCACACTGGTCCCATACTTTCACAGTTTTTGTTGGTGGCACCGCGTTGTGCCGCGGAAAAGTTTCTGAAAAAGAAAACTTCGCCAGCGCGCCGGGAGGGACTTATATGACCTTGCTGACGTCACGTACGTGGACGACGTCAGGGCGGGGTCGTGTGGCACCGTCCCCCGGCACGCAGAGGTGCTAGAATTTTCCGGATCCAGTCTGACGCCTGGGAATATTCTAAGTTAAGGAATCTGCGGCTAGACAACGTCTCTACCAGATACATCGTTACCGAAGGTAGGTAACTCGTACGTTAATCTCTCAAGCTGCGGTATCAGCAGCATCTAAGGCACATGTAATAGAGGAATTAGAGATAAGCTATCCTTCTATTAAATCCTGTGCTTTAGTTTGGTGCTCATCTGGGAGATATTCGAGCAATTGCTCTATTTAGTCTCAGTGCGCTCTATCATACCTGGCTAAGAGGGCCTAGGTGTTGGCACACATCTAGTCAGACTCTCCCTATGCTCTATGCATGCCTAAAGCATGATGAGACATGCCAATGACCTCTTCAAGGACCCTGTTTGTGCTTGTTTTCTGACTCCCAGAATAGATGAGGAGTATAAGCCTCCTCCGTCTGTTCCAGCCTTCATTAAGGGGCAGTGACCTCTAGACACCCTTTTTGTCTCTAATGCCCTTAAACGGTCTAATTCAAAAACCTCTGGGGATGCCCCTCCACCGGACAAGGAGTCAAAATTAATAGATGCCTCTGGCAAACGAATAACTGCCCAGGCGGCAAATCATTGGCGCATTGCCAACACCTAGGCCCTCTTAGCCAGGTATGATAGAGCGCACTGAGACTAAATGGAGCAATTGCTCGAATATCTCCCAGCTCTGTTTCACACTTCCATTGTTATGAGGAAAGATACCTTCTTCAAGTACATTGCTGTACTTTCTGTAAGGAAGATACCTTTTTACAGTACATTGCAGTTCTTTCTGTGCTCCATCCTTGTTGGAAGGTACAGTTCTACATGGTAATACCAGTCACAGTTCTACATGGTAATAACAGTCTATTTTTTGCTCTGTTGAGATATTCTTCACTTCTTGTTCACACTTTGGGAAGGACCTACGCTTCGCTTTGCAGGGTTCTTTCTCACAGCGTAGTTCTGTCTTTTATGATGGTGTTTTGCACCATCCGCCTTATTTGTTTTGCAGATTTTTCATCCTTCGCACACTGTTCCCATACTTTCACAGTTTTTGTTGGTGGCACCGAAGGTTTCTATTCCATGACTGACTCGACCCAAAGCCAGAAGGCTTGACGATGTGTTTCAGTGCCAAGCCAGGAAGCGGGGCGTTGGAAACATGGTCTCGGAGCTCACCTTGACCCGGAGGTGGAACCAAAGCCTTTAGCTTAGTTTCAGTTGTATTTCGGGACAAGGAGTATTCGGTACTCACAGGACCTTGATCCTGCAGTATGTCCTCTTCCATCTCCAAACCCGATTCCGGTACGGATAAGGGCTGCTCTTTCTGTTCCTCTTCGGCTCCTTGTGCATCGAATCCTCTTGCTCTGATCCTTCACCGAAGATGTCCGGCGTATATTTGATGGTCTGGCTTTGCATTTCACCACATCGAGCCAGACTATCGCAGAGAGTTTCTTGGATCGAAACGATCTGCACAGGTCGCAGTCTTGTTCGTTGTGCTTCAGAAATAAGCTCAAGGTGCACACTTTGTGCGAGTCGGTGCACAGATATTTTGAGTGGCACAGAGGACAGAATTTAAATGGAGTCTGTTCCATCGACTGCGAGGTGGACCGACGGGGATAGGCCCGACGGCCTTCCACAAGTTTTCCGATTGAAATAGAAATTTTCTTCGACCGATACTATACGCGGAGAGGTGGGATACACGTACAAAATAATACAGACATGGGTATAGTGGATTGCGTACCAAGGGGAACCCAAAGAACAGTTTTGAACCGCAGCATAGCAATACACGTCTGAACCCGATGGCGGAAAAAAACAATCTAACAATAGAGTCAATACCCATGCGCACTATCGCCGAAAGGAGGAGTCACCTAACTTCGGGACTGGAAAGACTTCTTCGAAGAAAAACAACTTGCAAACATTCAGACACAACAATAGATGGTAGGAGTTTACGAAGCATGTGATCTACAGCTCACATGCCTCAAACCATTTGTTTCTTGACTTGGAAAATAGCCCAATGGTTTATGGTTCAAACATTTTCTAAATTGGAATTGTCAATAGGCTATGTACTATGCAGAAATCAGTGGTTCTGAACACTGTTTACAGTAAAGCAGCCTTCAGACATTCTATATTCAGGAGTAAACTTCAAAGTAAAATGATTTCATCAATCAAGTCAAACTTCAAATCTAGACTAAAAACTTTGGAGGGTGTAGATAAATACATCACTTGGGGAGAAAACACCACACTCCTTTTTTTTTTTTTAAAGAACCTCTGCTCCTGAACTGGCACGGTACAATTGCAAAACACTTTGTCTGTCCCGGTTTCATGGCAATGTGATATAGAGCCTAAGTGTATAATGTACCTCACACTAACATTTTTTATGCTTATCTCCTCAAAGCTTGTGCTGCTTTGCTAAATCCTAGTACAAAAAAGTCACTCACCTGACATGGCCGGTCTTTACACGTTGGACAGTTAGAAATCCCTTGTGTGGTAAGATCAAAGTCCTTAAAAATTACTTCTTCTCCTTGAATTATTAACTGACCAACACAACCTTGAGGGAAAAAATATGGAAATGGAGTGAGCAATGCACTTAGACTCCAAGGTACAGTGTCAGTATTGCTTGCTAAATTTTACCTAGTGCACCTTGTTATGTCAGCACTTAGCAGAAAGATACGGTTATATGCAGACCAAAAAAGTGACCAGAGGAAATCATCCAGATAGAATAATTGAATAACTGTCGGGAATGCAGTTACCGAATGTGTCCTTCACATGGTGAACATCCATGCAAATGGAATGACTGGGGATGCTCAATAAAAGCTATTGCTATAATAAAATACTGGTATTATTGTTTAATAGTTAATTTCAGTTTAAAAAAACCACACACTTTTTACATAAAAACTGAGTGATAAAGATTCAACATTTCTATTATACACAATTCATCAAAATCTTCCCAGGATTTGCAAACTCATCTTATAGAAAACTACACATTTGCTGTGTCATTCCAATACCAGACCGCCCACATGCATCTGTTTCACATTTTCACACGGCCCAGTATTATGAAATTAAGCCTGAGCACAGTTGTTTGCTTTGTCACCTATTAGGTAGGTAAACAATTCCTTTCCAGGAAAACAGCATACTGTGTGCATGATCATTTTGAGCATACGTCTTCCTAGGCCACTTAGTATGCACCTTATGTTTATTCATGCTTTTAAAGTAGACAAAATATACTGTTGTAGTAAGAAAGAAAAGCAAAATCACACTCTAAAGCACAAACGTATTAACTACAAAAGGATAGAAGACTTGGTTTATAATACTTGCTGCTAAAGCCCTAGAAATCAGAAGTCAGCTAAAAACAACCTCAGCTGCTCATGCTACTTTTAAAAACGCAACAAAGTTGTTGGCATGTTATGACGGAAACCATGTTGAGGCAAAATGGAACTCCAGCTGGGTTACAAACTGGAACCATGTTGGTGAGATGGAAACATCTAAGCCATCAATGGAGTATTTGCTAGAGTGGAGCCACAAAAAGCCACTATAGGTTATAGCAGGCTTCACTTTGGCTTTATGTGTTTAATAGTAGTGTAGTTTAGACATTAGCATTCTTACCTTCAGCTCAGCCAGCATATCGCACTAGTGAATGACTCACACTGCAGGACTTTATTTTTTCTTAAATGCATTCAAATAAATAAAGTTAGCAAATCTGGCCCTCATTTCTGGAGACCCGGGAGAGCACCAGAATATTTGACTGTGGTAAGGTGGGCTGGCAGTGAGTTAAGGCTGAGGGGTTGGGAAGGAGTAGGGAGTGGAGGTTGGGAGTTTCAAAGAGCAAACTATAGATGCCCGCAGCTTACTGCTTGTTCCAACACTAATATAAGGAGACACAACCTTTGAAAAGACTGCGGGAGGTGAAGTGGCTGCTTCATCTGAAAAGTTTAAATCTAGCAGAGAAACAAGAAAGTCATTTGTACGTGCAGATGAGAAACTAGAAGATCTGTGTATTTGGGGTCAAATGCAAATGGGTTTTGCTGCACTTTTTAATACAGTACCAACATCAGATGGATAATACTTCTAATTATTAAAATGGAGTATTGTTCCTTATGGGTTCATAGCAACTAAATGAGATAAAGAAAGGAAAGAATGAATGTCTCATCCAATGGCATAGTCTTACAATACTGATTATCAGGGAAAGGGATTTGTTGTATTTGTTATACTTAATAGAATCATAACAATTGCTTAACAACGTTTGCAGAGATGGGTTGTGTTGACATCACTATTCTTACCAACAAATCCACTCTTGAGGCCAGTTTTGGCAACCATTTCATAATCTGGGTATCCTCCAAGATACAACTTCTCATTTAGGTCCAGTCCTTGAAATTTACCCTAAATGTTGATAAACAAAGATGAATCAGTTAGTTTAGACGTGGTGTCACTGAATGATACTTACCCTATAGTTTTCTATTTTTATCCACAGCCTAATTGTGCCTTGGTGTCAAGGGTAACAAAAAACGAAAAAAGCTGAGGCAGGTCCTAGCTCCTGAAGAGCATTTCCGGAGAAGCCTGTTCAGCTGCTTTGGATGGCAGTCCCCTAACATGTCTGCCTCACCCACATCTGCGAGGAGGGGTAACCCTTAGTTACTGATTACACACTAGTTTCTGGTCACTCGTGGAACCCCGATGTTGCTCCAAAATTAGATCAAGACCTGAGAGTGACCAGAATCTTATGAATTTGCCCCTGGATTGTCTTGGTGTTACTCCTGCCAATGCAACTAGTTTGGTCCAGAGAGAGGAGACGGACACAAATTATGACAGAAATTGCTGGAGAAACACAGTTTTAAAAGGTCTGATCTGCAGGGTGATTGTTACTGGGCTTCTCAGTGTGCCTAGATTTGCAAGCAAGAGATGAGGTGTTCTGCAATTTTTAAGCTTAATCAGGACCACTGGAATGATGCGCTTGTGCAGCGATTTTCGCACAATTATAGATTTGGCGCATTGGCCACATAATAAATCATCTGCCTCATAATCTGCAGATTTTAACAAAAAACTATTTTGGTTCTAGTTCAAACGGTTTAAAAGTTACCAAAAATGTAGCAACGCGTGCTGCTGTGCAGTGAAAGGCCATTTGCATAGCTGGGCAGGTCATCTTTGTGTTCCTCATTACTATATTTTGGTCTTAAACTGGTACTAATGAGGTGCAATCAAGGCCAGTGTTACCATGTTTAAAAATGATGAAATAATGAAGTAATACTATTACAAAATGTGCCGCATTATGCAGCATATTTGCCATTTCAAGCTGCATAATTTACTCAACTGCCGCAAAATGTGGCCATCTCGTGCTGTATAATCCCAGTGGACCTGGCTATAATTCTTGTATATCTGACTATCTATGGACCTGTCTGACACTTAAGCATGCCCTAATTGATGAACATAGTTTAATAAATCTTGAAGCAAAGCCAAACTAAACACAAGCTTTCTGCTGCCGCCAAGACTTTTCCATGGAATCAAGCTGTTGGTTGGAGGAAGATGAACATATTACAAAATAATTTAAAGAGTGGACAAAATGGTCTGTACAAGATTTCCTAGGTTTGAGCTATAGCATGTGTGGAACAACAATGCTGGGTAGATGCTGTGGAGATCAATTACAGGACCCAACTAGTTCCAATTGGATCAGGCCCTGCTGGTTGCAATTCCCACTAATCAGTGGCTTGCACACTTATATGGGGAGCAGCAAACAAGTGACACTTAATAAACACCAGTTCAAGTTATAACTTTTACTTCACCCTTGATGAGATTAGGAAAGCCATTAAAGCCCGACCCAGGATCCCGAATCCCACCCCAAATGGGGCTCCCATGGACATTTATGAGACCTCTGGAAATCTTTGAGACACTGCTGACCAGAGTTTTAAATGCCACTTGTGGGACGTTTTATTTTCCAGTGAACAGGGGTTCTTCCATCACATCCCCATCTTTAAGAAGAGGGTTAGACAAAATCCTTTATGTTATCAACATCTCTCTTTCATTGTCTCCACTCATACTCTTGGAGGAGGTTTTGCCAAGTAGACTGCGAGACTGGGCTGCTTACCCAATAATTCAGACAGGTTTTCAATTTGGCTTTTGGAAGAGAGTTGGAGCCGCGTTTTAACTTACTTACATGTTGTCTACTAGTATCCCCTGCAATAAAGCCCACCCTCAACTGACATTTATGGGCCGGTCCTCATCGACTGATTTTGTGAACTAGTCCAAACTATATACAATTTTTAACTCCTTAGGGCTGCACAAAGATACAGTATCTTTTAGCTGCCCTGCATAAAACAGATTTGACTGAATGACTGATTTGCAATTTCTAAAGGGCAGGGTTACCCAGCATCGGTTGTCCCTGCGAACCCTAAAGGTCTACATAAAGGATAGGAGAACGGATCTAAAATTTAAATAGGTGAGTTTTAAGATGCTTGGAAAGGAAAGAGGAGACGAAACAATTAGAAGGGAAGCGGTTTCTGGACCTGGATTGCAGTATGCTAGGGCTTCAGTTAAGTATGGAACGGGGGGCTGGAGGTTGAGCCCATCCTCTTTTAGCGCTGATAGTTGGATCAGGCTGGGATGCAGTTTAGCGCGTTTCCTGTTTTACCCACAATTAGGGAGCAGTGCAGTGTCTTGGGGGCAAGCGATTTGAGACAAACACTGCTTTGATTCTGGGAGGAGACGCTTCATGACTCCACAACCTGCCCATATTTGTCACATGTCTGCTACTCTTCACAAATATAACAGAAGTTTTCAGAGGAAGAGTGGCAGAGAGTTGTATATAAAAAAAAGGCTAGATATAATAAGTACACGTGTGTGGCAATGGCAGAAATAGGAAACAACCACTCACAGATGATATCTTTGGCATACTGTGTGCACGTCTTGATCGATGAGAAGTCTCACAATCTTTGAGGAACATGGTAAGTACAACGGACTAGATTGGTACAACTTTTCACAGACAGCAGACTGAACCAAAAAAAAAAAAAAAAAAGAATCCAAAAGTCAATAGCCAAAAGATACAGCTAGTGTCATAAGGAGACCGATCCACGAGACAGAAATTCAAATGAGCTTTGAAATGGAAAACCAGAACCACAATCAGGATAGTGTGTGCGCCACCTTCACGTGTCTCACAGCAGTAAACATCTGCCCTCTTTGAACTGCAACCATGAGCATGTTTGCTATGGATTGGTGACCATTATTTTGTAAGAGCATGCTGCATTTGTTTTTACGGAGATTCTGCTCAATAACTGAAATGCGTGATTAGAGTGAAGAGAAAAAATATTAGATGGTGCACATTCAAATAAACTGAACGCTTAGAACCCAAGGTATGCCGTGGATACATTTGTAATGATCAAAAAGAGCTGTTGATAAACTTGGAGGGCATAGGGGCTGAAAGGCAGTGATCGGATTTCTTTCACATTAAAAGCTTGCAAATTTGCCAAAAAGAGTATAAAGAAAAAAAACATTTCTGGATCTTTGAGAGTGCTGCTTTGCACTTGTTTAGCCTCCTGCTGACCTGTATTATTGGCTGCCTATAGGGGTTTCACTATTGAGGGACCGCCATTTTGACGGTTAGCGGTCTAGTCTTCCTAGCTCAGGACCCATAAATCCTCACGCTGACGTGACCGCGCAGCGGACGCGCCACCGGCGCGCCGAACACGCGCCTAAGGCAAGCCCGTCTGCGCCCGTCCGCGCTCGGTCCGGGTTTAAGGCATCCCCCCCTGGTCCGTCTGCCCCCAATATAGTAACATACTCAAGGGAACAGCTCTTGAGATGTTCTTATGAACGTGCAAGCCCATATTGCCTTAGAATCATTCCCCATCTGATGGAGGAAGCACAGGATATATCTTGTCCCGAGTGTTCTTTCTCCCTGTCTAACAACTTGGAGTCCCGCAGCTCCCCACAGGTTAACATAAAGACCACTCCTGTCGTTCTGCCATCCATCAAATGTCTTCTGTTGAACGCCAGGTCGTTAATCAAACAATGTCGAATGTGCATTATTTATGGAAGAAAACAATATTAAATTAGCGATGATAACAGAATCTTGGTCCCATGAAGCCTCAGGGCCTGACCTGCTTAAAGCCACCCCCCCTGGCTTTCTTTGTTTCACCCAAGACAGACGTTCCGGAAGAGGTGGTGGATTAGCAGTCCTGTATCATGACTCTCTAAGACCTAGCTTTACTAATGCTTCAAATCCAACTTGTGAAGAGCTGTTGATTAACATTTAAATCTCAAATTATGAGACCTTTAACTGCGTCCTTCTTTATCGTCCTCCTGGGCCCAGAGGTGCGTTCCTAGACTCTTTGGGTTCCTTTTTAGAAGAGGGACTGTGTAATATGAATTTCACTGTTATGGGTGATTTCAATTTTCACCTTGAAGATCTGAATGATCCTGACAACTTAAAACTTCACCAAATACTGAGCGGAGGCGAACTCAAACAGCTGGTTGAAGACTCCACTCACTCTGCAGGCCACACCTTGGATGGTATTTTTTTTCTAACCATCCCAATCCGGTTTATTTAAAATCATTACCTCTTACTTGGACCGATCATACAGCCATTCAGCCATTTTATTCGAACTCAAACAACCTCATCCCAAAAACCACAAAACGCTGGATAGAGTTATTCTAAAATCTAGGTGTTGGAAAAACATCGATCATCTCGCCCTAAGTAATCTTTTACAAGGCTCACTGCTTGCTCCTATAAATGATATTGACGAGGCAGCAACCGTCTACACAGACTGGGTGGACTCGGCCTACAGGAAATTAGTGCCAGACAAATTGTGTATTACCAAGCGGGTACATCCTACTGCGCCATGGTACTCAGAGCTTAAAAAAGCAAAAGCTAGAATGTAAAAAATCGGAACGACTATGGAGAAAAGAGTATAGTAATATCAGCAGGGAGGCCTACAAGATAGCTTTGGCCAAATATAAGAAATTATTATTTAAAACAAAAAAGCACTATTACGGGAAACAGATTAGAGGTGCCAGCTCTTCCTCTAAAGAGCTTTTTAGAACTATCTCTCAGTTAACGACCCTTGCTAGTCCTAAAATTTAAAGTACCATAGAACTTTGTGAATCTCTGGCTGCTTTCTTTTTACAAAAGGTCGAAAATATTTTCTCGTCCTTTACATTTACACCCACACCATCTGATCAGGATGTGCTGTCAGGACGTCAAGAGCATAACGGATCCTGTCTTACTCTTGACCATTTTATACCTCTTGAACAGCCGGGAGTCATAAAACTCCTCTCGGAGATTCGCTCTGGGTCTCCGTTGGATCCTTGCCCAGCCTCGGTTTTGAGGCTGGTCCCGGATATTATCTCTGAACTTCTTTCTTTCAGAAAGGGGCTACAAACCTGGCTTTTTTCATAAAAATCTTTTTCCTACTGTTTTACTCAGCTTGTTGGGCAGATAGCGCACAGCGCCAGGACACCTCAGGGTAACAGTGCGCTTTAGAAATCTTGTTAACATAACATCACTTTTTAGGTAGAAAAAAAACTATTTATGTAAATGAACAAAGTATTTCCGCTCCTCGCTGTGGGTTACCACTCTCTGATGTGGTATCTTCTCACAGCCACTGAATAGTGGCAGATCTCTGCAGTTCAAACTGGTTTAGTGTGGCTCTTTGATTGAAGAATATCCTAAACTACAAGAATGTAGGTCAGGTCTGTTCATACCTAGTATTCAAACTACCCACCTCTGTAACCTGTCTGGCCTGACAGTGAAGAGTCTTAAACATACTACTGGCATGGGCAAACAGGGACCATATGGAGTCAAAATGTCCAGCACCAGACTATGGCTTCTTGAGCACCTCTGTCAGAGGAAGTGAGAAGTCTAAGATACTTATTAGACAACTAACCGTCACTAGTAAAAATAAATTAACAATATCTACTGGTGATATAACTGAATAGTCTGTTGTCGTCCAACATTAGGTGTTAGCTCAGAGGCTACAGCTGTGCTGTTGCCTCAGTTTTGGCAGCTATGTGGGATAAAGGCACTGTCTTGATGGTTGGTCTTCATAACACAATGTAAATCGTGGCTGTGTGCCTGGGCTTGGGAGCTGGGACGTATTGCCACACCTATTGCATTTTGAGACCTTATTTTGACTGCCTGCAAGTGTTAGAATACAATTTAAAGTCCGCTGGATAGTACATTATAAGGTGCTTTGTGATTAATAATGTCCTGCAGAAAGGTGGATTTATTAAACTCCATCATCGAAAGAGAGTTCTGCTTTCTGAAATGCATCGCATGCCGATGGTACCTCATTTTGAAAGTTTAAACATTTTTGTAACCTGTAAAAGTGGGCACTGCTAGAACATCAAGCAACAGGATGAAACAAATTTGTAAAATAGTCCTTGACGGTAGTGTCTACATATCAGTTGACCAGGAACAGGCTGAAAACAACACTGCATTAATAGGGCTGTATAACAGACCGACATGGCCACATTCCTCATAGTGTATGACAAAGGACCACTCATCTAGACAACAGAATGTGAGAAACAAATTGAAATACACCGGCTCTTGCATAACTCTGTCCTTTTGTAAATACACAGCATGTATCTGGAGATGCTCTGAAGGCCTGAATGAGCTTAGTCACTGAGGTACTTACCTGAGAGGTTCCATTTACGGGTGGGTAGTTATCCACTGACAGTGCACCCTGGGTCAGGTCTCGGAAAAGGGTCACTGTATGGAATTCTCCTATCTTGAGAGGTGTGGGGTAACGTATTGTTGCCATTCCAGAGCCAGCATCGAACCTGAAATATAGACAAGCAGCATAGGCGTTGGCAATGGTGCTGCTATTGCTCATGTGATGTAAAGGAAGATAAGAATCAAGCAACACGGTAACGAAAGGAAGGGCACGGAGGTGGAATGTGGAGGATAACAAGGGAAGCAAGCAAAAGTTATATTAGAAGAAGGCAGAAAGCAGCGACTGGGAGCAAGGGAGACTGAGGAAAGAGTAAGGATCCCATTGCTTAACTGATAGATAATGAAATTAGGACAGCTGGAGATAGTAAGAGGTTTAAAAAACTGCAACAAGAAATAGCATTTGCAATGCAATAGGACTCGCATTTTGAGCTATTAGCATTGTAAGTGACAATGCCTTTTATTGACATGTTAAAAACCTGCAATAATAAAAGGGATTGTCATGTACAATACCAATAGGTCAAAGTTTTGAAAATGCGACACCTATTGCATTGCAAATGCTTGTTTAAAAATGTAGTCAAATAGATGATTGCCAAACATAATATTCTGGTCAGGCGGGCCTTACTAACATGTAAAAGTATCCACAAAGTGATTATTAGAAATGGGGTGGCAGGGGTTTTGAGAATATTTGGAGTCCCTTTCCTTTCGACACATACTCCCAGCTTGGATATAAATGACAAAAGTTAGCGATTGCCCATTACAGAGCTGCTACCTGCTGCTCATTTTTTTCAGCACTGTTATCAGCATAATGCTTGTTTTCACCAGAGCCTGGTGCCCCAGCTGTATCACTTGAGGCCCCCCCTAGGGCTCGGCCCTCAGTTTGAAGACCCCTGGCCTGGGCTGAGCTGGCACCAGAGCGCCAGAACAGCATCTCTTGTCACCAGATCACAGGGCGTGCATCTCTGGATGTCATTAGGGCTGGGGTGTGGCTGCATTTTGATTCGCTTATCCTTTGATCTTTCACAGTGGGGGCAGAGCGAGCTGTAAAATCTAATGGGCGTAGCTGTGGGGTGCACTTTTCAGGATAGTGTCAATATGCCGTGGACAAAGACTGTGGAGGAGTGACCCATGACTTCAACTGGCCAGCCATGAACCAACGGTGGCATAGAGGCCCTCAAGACCCTCAAGAGTTGATCCTCTCTCCGTGCTCCACCAGACTGGCCCCCCAAGTCCTCACCTGCAGTCTCTTCCTGCAGGAAAGCAGGAACCACCAGAGCCTTTGGATTGCCGCAACCTGACACCTGAAGACACCACTGCAACTGAGTCCCCCATCCTGAGAAGTGGACCAACGGTGCCCACAGGGTCCTGATACCCTCCACAGCTGAATCCACCTTTGGGTTTGGCCAGACTGGTCCTCCAGTTCCCACCTGCAGACTGTGTTTGAAGGCAACCAAAAACCACAAGTGCCTCTCACAATGCAACCCCGCTGGAGAAAGCACTACTGCACATGAGCCCCCCAGCACGAGTTCCAGTGGATCAATGGTGTCTCTGCGTCCCCTGTGGGTTCACCTTAACTGGCTCCCCCATCCTTACTTGCAGCCTCTTTTGATCCAGACCGTTCCCCATTGATTTAAACGGGGCACCCAAACCTGCACTGCACCCGGACACCACAGAGCCGACAAGGTGACCTGTTAGTGTAGCTTTGGACCTAGCTCCATACTTACCTTAAATCCAGAAGGACAGTTTTGTGAGTCACTGCTAAGTATCCGTATGCAGTACATGTTTCTTTCCCATATGATAACATTACCGCTTTACAGATACAAATGTTAGTATGTTTCTGTATACTGAAAAACCGTGATAACTCACCAAATACAAGTGTATTTCTGTATACTTTCAACACAGTGATATCTCAAAACAAAGCACTTACCCAATTAAGTAGGTCTTGGTGTTAAAAACAAAACATATATATATAAGTATATTTTTTCTAAATTGGTGTGGATCTCCTTTTTGAGTGTGTGAATCATTTATTGACTATGTGTGAACAACAAATGTCTAACACTCCTCTCTGATAAGCCTAAGGCTGCTCGACCACACTACCCTAGATAGAGCACCTTGGGATTACTAGAGCACGCCCCTGTCCACTCATAAGGGATACCTGTACTCTTCACACAGCATACCTCTTTTTGGTATACTATATAAAGAGCCAGCTTCCAACAACCACAATTGATCTGCAAGCAGATCTTTTAGAGACGCCAATATCAATTTCACTAATTCGGTCAGAAGAGGTTATGAACACTTCAATCCATCAATCAATCAGTAGATTTGTGGATAGCTTCTTGTCACCCGTGAGGGCATTCAGAGCTGTCATGGTCCAGTTGATTAGCTGAATAGCCAGGTTTTCAGGGACTTTCGGAAATCTGGAATAGATGGGAAGGTTCTTAGATGAAAGGGTAGCTCGTTCTATGTCTTTGCTGATAGATTGGAGAAGGAGCAACCTCCACATCTGCTACATCGGATGTGGGGAAGTGAGGGTTTTTAGAAAGGGATCCGGAGCAGAGGTGTTTGGTGGGCTGATGGCAGTTCAGGTAGCGGTTTAAGTAGGCGGGTACACAGTTGTATAGGGCCTTGTATGCATGGGTCAGAAGCTTGAACAGGCATCTTTTCTGTACAGGGAGCCAGTGGAGTTCCTTGAGGTAGGGAGTGATGCGAGTTAATCTGAGGAGATCCAGGACGGGTCTGGCTGCGGTGTTCTGTATGGTCTGTAGTCATCGGAAGTGAGCATCAATCCCTGTGTACAGAGCATTGCCGTAGTCCAGTCGGCTGGACGGCCTAGGTGATGGTGCGTCTTGAGCTTTGCGGTAGCCATTTGAATATCTTACAAAGCATGAGGAGGATGAAGAAGCAGGAGGAGGAGGAGACTGAGCTGACCTGTGTAGTCATGGTTAACCTGTTGTCCAGAATGATGTCTGGGTTCCTAGAGTGGTCAGTGGGAGTAGGACAGAGTTCTGAGGGCCATCAGGATGCATCACATGGGGAGCTTTTGTTTCTGAAAATCAGTACCTCTCCGAATTGAGCTTCAGGCAATTTTCCTTCAACCAGTTGGCGACGTCTGTCATGCAGTTCGGGAATTTGGTCTTGGTGGTGTCTTCGGAGAGGCAGAGGATGAGTTCTGTCTTGTTGGCGTAGGATATGATGTTGATTTCCTTGGGTTCAAAGGTGAAGGTGGACTTTTTGCCTTCTCCCTGTGAGGAAAGAGATGATCCGTCTATAAGTGGATCCTTGGATGCTTATGTTGAACAGCCTTGTGATGAGTATCTGGTGAGAGACCATATTAACAGCTGCAGTGAGGTCTAACAGGATCAGACCCAAAGGCCCTTCTTGGTCGAGTAGGGCTTGGATGTAATGGGTAGCCAAAATGAAGACTGTCCCATGCTGTGGTTGCTGCAGAATCCACATTGGGAGGAGTTGAGTAGGAGGATCCATTCCAGATGTGAGGAGAGTTGTTGGCTGATGGTTTTTTCTAATATTTTGGTCAGGAATAGGAGCATGGAGATCGTTTGGTAGTTGCTGAGTTCACTAGGGTCTGCCAATGGTCTCTTTAGTAGGGCGATGACTTCTGCAAGTTTCCAGTCCTTGGGGAAGGTAGCTGTGGCAATTAAGTGGTGAACAAGGTGGTAAGTACGTGAATGATTCTGGATTCGCCTAGATTGAAGATGTGGTGAGAGCATGGGTCAGTGGATTGAGTTCATGGTAGAGGTGGTGCCATGTGGGGTGAGCTGCCTCCATTTGGTTAGTCGGACGTTTGTGGTGGTATTGGGGTCGTAGTGCTGCTTGAGGAAATCAGTGGCCTTAGGCTTGAAGTTTCTGGAGGTGTTGGCCATCTTGTCGTGGAAGACGTTTCACGGTTGTATCGGAGTTCCTGTAAGGGGGTAATGTTTCTTTGCGGTTACTAGAGCTGGATTTGATGAGTGAGGCTAAGTCCTTTTTCTTCGATTCTCTTAACTGTCTGTGGTAAAGATTGAGGGCTGTCTTGAAGGTGTTCTAGTCGGTCGTGTCCTCGCTGGTGCGCCATCTCCTTTCCAGTTGTTTACAGTGTCGTTTAGCAGTTCTAAGGTCTTCAGTGTCCCAGCTAGCCTGCTTGGTGAACCTTCTGTGGGTGTTTTTGCCGATGGGAGCAATACTATCCACACAGTTGGTGATCCAATTGGTGAAGTTTGACATTCTGGTCTAGGTTATAGGAGCAGGTGAGCGTAGGTGGTCTTGAGGACGTTGATCCAAGGGTACTTTGAGACTTTTCTTAAGCTGCAGTGGAGGGGGGGGGGGGTGTTTGGCAGACTGGGGGACGAGGTCCGTGAGCTGGTGATGTTTAAGTGGACGATGGAGTGCTCGGTCCAGGTGAGTTCCGTGGGGTGTCTGTACCTGATGCGGTTTGTGGAGGTGAAGACTTTGTCTAGCGTATGGCATACTGTATGCATGGGGTCATGTACGAGTTGGGTGAGTCCGATGTTGTTCATGCTGTCGAGGAGGATGGGAGTGTTGATGTCATTGTGGTTGTTGATATGGAAGTAACGGTCACTGAGGAAAAGGTAGCTGTCAGTCTAGGAGTGAGGGGGGCGATGGAGTCAGCAATGAAGCTGCAGAAGGTTGGACGTGGTGCTGGAGGACGGTAGGCAAGGGTGCCCCTGATGGTAGTTTTGCAGTCTGTTTGGAGTCAGAAGTTGAGGTGTTCCACAGCTGGGGTGATGTCATTTGTGGTGGTGTATTGGATGAATTCCTGTTGTATGAGGGTGGTCCCTACACCAGGCTTGTTGATGCAGTGGGTGATATTGTATCCTTTGGGTATTGTGGTGGCTATGTTGGGCACAGAGCCAGGTCTCAGTGAGGAAGACGACATTGGTCGGGAGGGTGGAGATGAGGTCACAAACCTTGATGGTGTGTTGACAAGGGCACAAGCGAGTTGGTGTATGTGTTCAGGTGGTGTTTGTGGTGTGTTCTGGGTGGGACTAGTTGGTGGGCTGGTGTGTTTGCTGGGGCAGGTGAAGTGGCAGTGGGTGCAGGTGAAAGGTCCGACTGTGGAGAATAGGTTGGCGCAGTAGCAGTGTTAATTGCAACATCCAGGGTGTAGAGCTAAGCAATGGTGCATCTGCGGGAGCGGGATGGACAGGTGTGGTGGCGCTGGGTATGGCCCAGGCACGGATAGGCACAGACGGGCTTGCCTTCTGTGCGCCCGCTACGCGGCCAAGCTATGGCCTGTATTAAGTAGGTTCTGGAGTGGGCGGAGCTTTTGTTGACCGGAAGATTGGTGAGCGGGAAAACCCAGGCAGAGGCAGTGTTACCAAATCAGGCTGAAACAAGTAGGCGCTGGAGGCCAAAGGGAAGTGGCAAGCTGACTGCCCAGGTGCCTACAAATTTGGTCGCGCTTCAGCCTGCATTAAGTAGGTCCTGGGGTGGGCGGGGCTTCTGTTGGCAGGAAGAACGTTGAGCAAAAAAACCCGGTTGGGAAAATCCAAGCAGTGGTGGTGTCACTGGATCAGGCTGGAGACCACAGGCAAGCTGGGTACCCAGGTGCCTACGTATGATGTCTAATCTCATCAAAAGGCTTAAATCAAATGAGTAACCTTGTAGCCCAACTGACAGGACCAGGGTAAGTAATAAGAGTAATGTACAGTGGTTCTGTGGAATTCCTTCATGCAGGTGTACCAACTTGTCAAAATACTTTCAATGCATAAACAGGCCAACAAATAAAGCAGCCAAAACAATTACAACGAAAAGTGTGAATCTGCGATTCGATGTCAAAATGTAGCAATTTTAAGAGCCACCACTACAATCTACTAGGCAGTATAACAGGGTCAATGCTCAGAACAAGTACTTAAAATGCAAGGCTGTCTATACTTGTTTTTAATTAAAATAAATATTTAAGTGCCTTCTAATATGCTATGGTTTCTTACCTGAGTTCTGGACGGCCTCCCACCAAACCAAAGGAGATGAAATCTCCACCTGTGTTCTTTTTTTGACCATTGTACACCAACATACCTGACAAAAGTAGAAGAGTCAAATTAAAATTAGCAAGCTAGTTTTCTCCAGCTCTCACAGGATTAGAGAACCAGTGCAGACAACCACCTGCTTAAGACAAACGAAAAGTACCAAAAGGACACATCTCAAGCAAGACATGTCCACACACCAAACAGCAGGAGGTATCATAGCAACAGCAGAGCATGGAAGAACATCTATTGCCAAATCCAACTCTATATTTTACTTCTAATGTCCCAGCCTATTTTTTGCTGACAAAGAATTAGAACATAATTTTTCTTTGTCGTGCTGGTTACATTGCGCTCTTGTATCCTTTTGTCAGCATGAAGGTTAACCAAAAATCTGAGGGGAGCCCATATCTTGCATGTCTCATACACTGAACTTGATGGGGATAGTGAACAGTATGATATTAAAATTGTGTTCTTTGACCGTCTGTCACTTGACACTCCATAGACTCAAACAGACAATCCGATTAATATATGTTATCAACAGACACTTATAGAAAATATGGTTTCCTAGATGCTCATTTTAGCATGATTTATTGGCCCAACTTATCAGGTCTTGGATGCACAACCAAGGAATTGAGCCCCAATTTCAATAAAATAAAATAAAAATACATGCATAACTTAGCATATCACAATTAATGATGATCTGTGCTTCATTTCTCTCATTCTATTATAATGTTTATTTACTGGGAACTTAAGGCTTTCACCTCCAATCTCCATCCATCCATCCATCACAAGATAGTTGAAGTATCTTCCTCTACTCAAATCTTAATGCATAAAACTAGGAGGCTAGATAAGTTTCATTCTTCTCCACATGTTATGTTTCAAAAGAATGTATTTGTATTTTTTAGAGAGCGAAAATATACAACATTGAAGGTGGACATTACCAGCTTATAAAATCATTAACTCCATTTCTTCCAGATTTAACTCGCCATCCCACCACCTTTCCCTATTACCCTAAATCTCCTGTTCCCCGCAAATCAATCTACCTACCACCAGCGCCCTCCCCCCCAACACCCCGCCAAGAGTTGATTTAACTAATATGAATGTCTGGGCAGATTGCAATGCATGGCTTACACCAATTTATTGCTACGAGTCTTCTAAAAGGGGTCTTAGTCTTGGATGCTGAGCCCTCTCAGGCTTTTGAGGCATGTCACTTCAGTGCAACCAAGCGCTAGATAAACCCCAAATGATCTCATTTTCTGAAACAATTTTTGTCTTTTACATACCTCAAGCCAACTTTATGATTTCCAGCAAAGCACAGAGACTCAGCAGCAACATTGCGATGGATGGACAGTAAACCTTGCCCATAATATCGAAATAATTTTTTTTGCTGCAAGTTACAAATGGGAGTTTGTATTGCATAAAATGAAATACAAAGGTACTCCATGTATGGCAGTGCTTCAAGTTGGGTTGGGCATGTGGTTCTAGCACACATTTACTTAATCATGAGGGGCTCCAGAGGCCGCATGAGTCTTTTCTTAATTATTTCTCCTCCTAGAACTCAGGAGGCACTGGACAAGGATGGCCTCTAAGCAGATCATAGCCCACTGAAGAGAGGGAAATGCTGTCTTTGCATCCTTCTCGACAGGTGAAGTTGGGGGGATATCTCAAACCCCTCTTAATGCTTCAGCCAGAGTTTCTTCTGATCTTTAAAGGCTGGCTTCCTGTGCCACTACTGATCTCAGCACCCTCCTCCTCCCCACTGCACTATATTCCAGCTTTCTTAGGATCCTGAAGGTGGCTGAGTCACTGAATCATTGAGGCACGTTATGCCTGATATGGAGCAAAACAGGTAAACAGCTGCTTCCATTTAATGCTATCATTTAGTCACCCACTATCCAGCACATAAACCAAAGGGATAGCTCTGACGTGAAAAACAGATAAGCCCCCAACTGTATAAATAGGGGTGAAAAACAATGTTTAAAGGGTTTATCTGTGTTCTTACAGTTGCTAACAGTTTAAAGACTGAACAGACTTGTCTGCAATTCTCTTATTTCATAGCCTGCTTACGAGCTCTGTCAGCTAATGCGACTAATCCATCCCCAGAGAAAGAAATCACGCATCAGATGGTATGCACATTCTACTGTTTGTTTGCAGCTTGATGCTTTGCGATCCAAAGTGCGGCAGAGTGACGAGCAGAATGTTGCAAGTAGAGCATGCCAACAGTTTTATTGAATGATTAAGTAAGATTTACATCTCTAGCAATGACGACTCTACAGCTTAGATGTCTGTGTAGCTGCATAGATAGTTCTTCTGCCTGAAACCCTGGCCTAGGAGGATTTGGAAGCACCACAAATACATGGTGACTATTCAGCTTATAATACACTGCATACCTTTGGATCTAGATAATTTCAAAATATTAGAACCCTGTAGAGTGTTGGAAATCATGTTTCACACAATATAGGGAATGCTGCACTTTGCTATTAAGTCTTCAGGCAAACACTTCAGAAAGGTTTGGCAGTGGCATTTAGACCTTCTAGACCACTGGAATGTATGCTTTCAATCATTTTACAACCCGTACAAAAATATTCCTTGTGGTTTTTATTCCTGTAACGTTTTATTGCTGTAGCATATTAATAAATGATGTTGCTAACTGTTGCTAAATTGCTGGCTACTGATTCAATACAAGGCTAAGATGCCATGAAGTATATAGCTAAAATGGAATTTTAGAATAAATTGGGATCCACTCGCTATTCTAAGTCCATCCCTGGGTCATCTACTAACAAATTGGAAGGCCTTTTAAAGATCTCAACAAAGAACATGAACATAAAAAAGAATCTCTAGGGAAATGAACATCTGTGCAGTACACAGGGCATGAGTTAGTACTGTAACCACCACAAGGACAATTTTGAGTCAGAGCTATGCTACAATTAAGTAGTAAATTGAAACAAGTATTGGAAATGTGGGGCCAGCTAATAATAGAAGTGCAAATGATTCAATAGGCCAGGATCTCAAAATACTATAAAATGTAATACTGAGAAAAGTGCTGTGAAAGAAAAGAAGCAACATACATGTAGCTGATGAATGGCTTATTGAAATTTATAAAATAGCATCATATGAAAAACTCATTTATAGATTGCAGGACAATGTTGGAACTTGCATCCAAATTTGTAAACCCTTTTATTTGCTAATAAATATTCTATTTCTGGCAATATTTCAGATTTCTAATTAGGAACTACAATAAGGGAATCACTTCCTTTTTCATTTCCTTATTAATTAATTACCATCATTATTTATATTCATGCTGTTGATGTTACCATTAGGGCTGTTGATGCTTTAGCCAGTAACACTGTTATTTGAATTAGGACTCACTGTTCACCTATTGGAAATTGTTGAGTTAGTGGGAATATCTTCACTTGAAATATTATATTAGTATGATATTATCGCTACTATCCTCCAACTATCTATAATATATGGTTTACTACATATTGTATACTATCTAAATCATCTCCTCCCTAGTCCACCTTTACGATTTCTTCCTTTCCATGTTTTAGGAGTATCTCAGAAATTGTATCTTTTGATATCTGTATTATTTTTTTTAATGTATTGTTTATAAACTGACATGTACTTCTCAATAAAAATATATATAAAAAAAAAGAAACAGAAAAACAAACATGTAGCACTTGGACAATGGCTTTCTTTATAGGTCCCCTGAGAAACAGTAGCTATAAGGAAAGAGTATTTTAAGTATCCTTGAAATCAAAGTTTAATTGTGCCAGCTCTAAGGTTCCTTCTAATCGAAATAAAATTTGGTAGCTCCATTAGCAATATGCTGTCTCACATAACTAAATTAGTATAGTTTTAGTATACACGCGGTGTGTCCGTGTCCAACAAAAATGGCAACAATATGCACAAAAGAAAAATCTGTCTGTTAGAATTTACATGATTTACAAAACATTCCGTTAATGCATTACAACAAAAGAGACAGGCAAGAACAGAAAGATTCACTTACCAGAGTATAGAAGGAGGGCTAGAGATAAAAGGTTAAGAAAAAGGGGAAAAATAAAAATAAAGAAAGAAAGGCAGAAACAAATATAATGAGATTAAGCAGAACAGAGTGTGACAAATTGGACAAGAAAAGGTGCAGTGTGGAAAAAGTTTCCTAGAGCGTGAGAAGAGTTAAAGGGAAACGTCAGGAGGAACAACAGTAATATGAGACAAAAAAACCAAAAGAAATAAGGGAGACAATACCTTATGAGGACAAAAGGTGAAGAAAAAGTAAGGGAGCGACAAACAAGTGATCAAGAGGAGAGAAGAGAGAACCCCAATGATAATTTGGCAGAAAGAAATCCGAACAATGTAAGGAATTGTAAATTGTCAATTAGAGTTAAAAAAAAAAAAAAAAAAAAAGCAACTAAGAAATTCAAGATGTTATTACATGTCTATTTAAATCTGAACAATAACAAATACAGAATGGCTTGTCGTTGGTAATGTACACCAACATCAGGTATCCAAGTAGAACGTCTATAATCCTCATTTAACTGAACTAAAATACACCGCTGCAAATTGTGACACCTTCACTGTTCAAAAGAGAGAGAACCAATTTCCCTTCAGGACAGCCGGTAACCAACTATGTGGTAAACCAAATTCAATTTTATTGACAAGTAGAGTTTTTCTTGGTGACTACATCAATATAGGGAATTTTCTTTTATCTGGTCTTGTGTTATGATCAATTAAAATTTTCAACTTGATACTCGTATACATTGCCACGATCAAAAATAAAGATTTTTATATTAAGTATGACTATAGGTTAAAGAATCCAATGCCTGTCGTGGTGATCACCTGTTTCATATGCTCAGCAATGGTGAGAGGCAATGGACCAGCAAATACCCCATTGAATTGCAAGCAGAGTTACCAACTTTTGAATCCTCGTATTTAGGTTGTTTTACACTGAAAGTGGCTTCGACTCAACTTCTCCTTCACCTATGTTTTAATGGCTACAGCAAACTAGGTTTCATTTCGACCTACAATGATACAGGTTTGTCTATCAGAGAGCTCTGTGGGAGCACAAATACTTAGCCACAGAGACTTGAGTAGGTGAAAAAAGTAGCAATGACGAGCTGGATAATGTTCGTCGTTATTCCATGTTCTGTGAAGAAATTCCTTGGAACAAGAGGGCATAGACTGTTATGAAAATTGAGACTACGTCTTCCTCTTACTTTCTGAGACAATGTGTTCATAGGTGAGTTGATCAAGTAGACTGTACGGCTGGTGGCAACAAAAACCTTTCTGTGTGAAATTATACCAAGCTGTCCAGCTCTATGGCTGCTGACTTCGGATGAGTCTCGTGTGAAACTGTGCAAAATGTTTTGCAATGTAAAAGCATTTATGGGTAAGCATTATTTTCTATCTATAGCTACATATATATATACAATCTATATATCTATAGCTACATATGTACAAGCTACATATATACAATATTATAAATACACACAAAAAAAAAAAGAAAATTATATATATATATATATATATACACATATATATATATACACATCTATATATCTATAAACTGTTAGCGGCACCATGACAGCATTAGAAGGAATAAACAAATAAACAGCACCACAAAAGAGCATGTATAAGGCATCCAACTTACCATCAGCAGTGTCTGGGCGGAAAGTAATCTGGATCTCAAATTTCTTGTAAGCATCCTTGATGGTTGGCAAGGGAAGGTAGGACTGTGGATTGTTGGTAAAATACGGCATCACTCGTTCTGTAATAATAAGAAGGCCAAAATGAACCTTCATAATGCAGAACACGAGGGCTGGCTGCAATTCTTTCAAACTGAATGAACCAAAAATCTTTTGGATATCGATCAATTGAAAAGATTGTCAGCAATGTGTTGGCCCCTTTTCTTCAAAATTGACTCATTTTTGTCGAAATGAATGAACAAAGAATATTAGGACTTTCATACAAAGAAGTAGTCCTGTGTTGTATCAAGAACTGGAAAGAAATCTTTAAGAAGCTATTATAATTATAAACATCACTTCACCTTCGGACCTCAAATGTTGTCTTTTTATTGTTTTTTTGGTTGGTTAGTGCATGGGGGTAGACACTAAAATAATTTTTGAGGTTGTGTTTGTCTGATCACTAGAGCTCCTTTTTTCCACTTGTTGGGTGCCTGCATACCACTTCTTAACAGATGCTGCAGTGCTTCTTCGGGGAAATTGTACCCACCTAATCCTCTACATGAATGCTCCATTGATATATCACCGTAAATACAAAATTTATAATATTACCTCTGCATGCATGTCTCGCATACTAAGGCCCTCTGAAATTCCCTCTATTGCTAATCACACAGACCACACACCATCTTGTTAGGTCTTCAGTAGTTTCTTCGTTTGATCAACGTTCTTCCTGGATGAGCTAAAAGAACCTAAGATAACTCTCCAGTTGGTGCTGGATTGCGGACTACAGGAGTGTTCAAGTTAACCAAGCTGACTTCAACTGGGAACTAAACACTAATTGGCACAACAGGCTAGCAGATGGATAGCACTTTACTTATAAAGTCTACCGTCAGAAGGGACACAGCATAGGTATACGCTAATTAGCCAAGCAGAGAGCCATCACACCTTGGTCTGCCAAACTACCAATAGGACACCTTTGCTGAGCAATAACATTCTCAGATGTGTCTAAAAGATAGTCAAAGTGTGGAACCAACTAAACAAATTAATGTTCAATCAAAGACATAGTACCCGTGGCATGTATTTTTTCCCTTTCGTTGTCCAGTGGGACTGCTTTCAGTCAGGTAATGTGCCTTTTATTTCTCTTTTTGCTGCTATCAATTGCATTATTTCTGAAAAATAATGTAGCAGAACAACTTATTAAACAAAACAGTGCTGGACATTCACAGCAGACCACCATTTAATATATAGTCACAGAGGCGAGGCCATAAATGTCATACATTGTCAATTTGACTTAAAAACATACATTGTATCTGTAGAATAGGAGTCCTTTCAGTTTACTGCCTGTACATTAAAAGTGTGTAATATTCATGTTAGGGTTGTAATCCTTGAATACTCAAAAGGTATGGGCTTATTTTCCAACACAGAACAGCATGTGGATTTATGAAAACATATTACTTAGAACAGCGATTGCAAAGTCATTGAACAAGAAAATAATTTTGCAGTCCAAAGTTCTTGCATCATACTTGGGATTCATGAGAAAATACAGGTCTTCAAGTTAAGGGTCTGGCACAGGGCATGCAAGGCCAGAAAGACAATCAATATAGGGAACTCCTCTCTTAAATGAGGATGAAGAGACGTTGTCCAGTTGCTATGCTGATTACCCAGGGACTCAGACACCTGGGTTTTAATTCCTTGTCACCAGAACTTAATAAACCTACAGGAATTCTGGGCATGTTACTTTATCTTGCTATGTCTCAAACTCTAGTTTTGTGCACAGTAAATATGCCACTTACAACTGCACAGTGTATGCTCTATTGCTGCTTGGATCACACCCCCATATCTCATCCTGTTTTTTGTCATCAAGTCTATATTAGACATTTACAGCACTGTTTGATGGACAGCACCACATTTTCCGGAGGTTCAAACTACAATAAAAATGGTGTTCATAAGGTGCTTTGTGGCTGCTGGGAGATAGGTTTGCGCTATAGCTATCACCTCAAATGTATTACTATTTACCAACATGTTGGGGGACACATGAAACTATGGAAGAACATACACCAAGAGATTCACTCATCAAATAAATCTAGATCAGAACTGCATGTTCAAATCAATAACCCATCAGTTTGTACCCTGCAAAAACACAGTGCGCTATTACCCTGACCAGACTGAGGGACTGATATATCCTCACCTTGAGCTGACCAACCACTCACAACTACGCCCATTAATAGAGATTAAAATAAATCACCAGGGCAGACAGAATTACAAGTGCCCGTAAAAAAAAAAAAACCACACACAAATTGTTGAGGGCTGCTCAGTCAGAGAATAACAAGTGATTTACCTTCAGTAAAGTTTTTTTCTGGTAGAGATTATCTAGTTGCAGATTCCTCACCTTTTGAATATTCCACATGCATCAGACTAGATCCTAAAACTTTTCAGCAGGACTTTAGCGTGCTGCAAGGTGGCACGTGCAGATTCGCACAGACGCCATTCCGCTCAGAAATGACATGCAGGCTGCACCAACAAGGGTGAAAAATTACTATTGAAGTAAATGTTATCATGCACTGCAATTACTATGTTGCATTGGGGCAAATTGAGTGCTGGGATGCGAGGCAGTGTGTTCCCACTCTCCTGTTTGAAAAGGCGCCCTTGAGCTATTGAGCCGATGAGCTTGTGTTGATGCACCTACACCCAGTGACTGGTATAGAGAACTGAAAAGACTTTGGGCTGCATTTCCAGCACCCCAAAACGAATTGTTGCTCTCTACCGATGAGGATTGTCATAGAATGCAGAGCAGTCTGCACAGGTCTTGCATTTGTCAACTTCTTCAGGAAGACTTCATTTAACACCAAGGTTCACTCACCTCTAACTTTCAGCATGGAGAAGGCAGTCACCCGTCCTTGACGATTGGATGCCGTGCAAACGTAAGTGCCTGCATCCTCAAGTTTGACTGATGGAATGGTCAGCACATTGTCCTCTATGGTGGCTTCTTTTGGGAGATCGCCTTCCAGCTGAAATAATAATGTGCATACAGTAAGTCAATCATTTATGTAGTGCAACAAAAACAATCTCACGTTTATTGCTCAGGTCAAAAACACAATTTTTTTTCTCTCCATGGAAAATAAAAGTGGAGTGTGCTCTACTGGCACTCAAATATGAGACCTGAAATCTTCACACGCATTTACTGAAAGTGTCAAACAAACAACCCATGGGCTTAGCAGGATATGTTCGAGCTTCCCACCACATACTTGGCCTTAGGGGGCTGTTGAAATAATGAATCCTCCCTAAATGCAAAGGTGGAGAGAGGGAGCTTAATACCCCCTCCCAATACTTTCTGCAAGGTGGGAAGAATCAATATAAGAGCCCTTCATCCTTAGCAAAGACAGTTGGGAGGAGACAACTTCCCCAACCCCCTGGATGAGCGGAGTGTTCAAAGAATACACCTCCACTCTTGTTCAATGCAAGGGGGTTACATGTGGCAAATTATCCCACCCATGTCCCTCCTCTGCCATACATTCAATCGTGAATAGGGCACTAGCTTAGCCGGCAAAGGTCCTGCAATAACACTGTTCACAATAGCAAGCAGGGCCTATTTCAAAAGCTTGTCGCAAAACATTCTAAGAGCAATACCTCTATAAAAGCCAATGAAATTCACTGTAGAATTAAAGTTGAAGGAAGTTAAGATTAACAGGGTTGTATTAGTGCCTACAGAACAGATCCCAGAAAGACATAACATGTACAATTTAATACACTAGCTTCATGTTAGGTTCCTGTCCCTTCCTTTTAAGGAAGTAACACACCATTTGACATTTAATTGTATACAGTGGGTGCATAATTAAAGTTATGTTCAGCATCCTCTGCTCACAGACAAAATTATAATGAGAACAAGAGCCTGAATTCGTAGAGGCTTACAGTGCCTGACAATATTAATCTTCTTGACAAACTTGAAATAGACCAGTCAAAAAAACTCTTCTGGGATCAGTTTGGAAGCTTAACCAGGTGGCAAACAATTTTTACAGGCACCATATTTTACTACAGATAAAGACAAATTATTTTAAAATGCATTAACAGCAACAGGTAATCAAGGGGGCTATTTTTTGACACTAAGAACTAATTGGTGATGTTTGCGAAGATTCATAAATACGGTCCAGTTCTCATTTGGCATCTACTGAAGAGCCGGATAGGACCCCGAAAGATTCGAAATACCAAAGTCCAGTTCAACAGGAACACAAGATTCAGGTTCTGAATGGAACGGAGATGTGGAAGGTTCATGTGATCAATGGAATGGTGATGTGGAGTGTCTGCCTTCTCACAGGGATAGGAGATCAGCGTCCTAGCAATGGCCTTTAATTTGGGATCAAAGTACAAAAATCAATGGCCAAGCTGAGGGTGTAAGGAGGATTAACTATTGGATCAATTTAAGGACCATTAGGGTGGCACAGGAAAAGGTATACATGAGTTTCCATGCAGGACTGATCAGCAATCCACTGACCCCCAACTTAGTCACTGCTGAGCTGCTTCGCGTGGCAACACAACTAAATCTGTAAAAGTCCTTCAGAGTTGGTGGTCCGTTAGGAGAATTCAATGACCAGAGCATGCTCATGAATATATCATGGAGTCATCTCAGTCAAGTCTAAACCTTCTCCGCAGCCAATATGTGGGCTGCTACAAGAGGGATATGGAACAATCCCCTAACTTTCTAATTGTGTGAGTGGAAAGCACATGGTTGCCACAATATAACAGGTATTTTGGTGACGCATAGAACGTGTTTGCATGTAAGACATATACCATGAGGAAAGCCTTAATGCAGAATAGGCTGATGTCTTGAATGTTTTCCTCTGAATAGAAAATTAACTTATTTAAAGAAGCAATAAGAAACTGCCTAGAAGAAATCTGCATGAGCCTTTCCACTCAATGAAAATAGAAAAAAAAACTTTCTCATAGGGGCGCACCATTAGTAGCCAGGAAATATTTCAGAAGAGACTTTCAGGGTTCAACAAACCTGATGCCAGGAGTACGAACTGTACAAGTAATTTTTTTTTTTTTATATAATTGTAAGATGCACCTTTGATCTTGTACTTAATAGGAGAATGTAACCCAATACCCCATGGGAAAATAGGAACAACATGCATTTCAGTACAAGGAACAATTGCTCTTATAAACGGGCATGGGTTAGTCATGTTCTCTGCCTCTGCGGCACAGTACTTCTGTTTCCATAAGATGACTTCCATTTACCAGTAACCTCCATGATACACAGAACCAGCCCACTTTGACTATTGTGGCTTCGTCAAAAGGCAATCCAGATTATAACAAGACGTCTAACTGTAAGTATGGAAGCATTTTTGACATCTATGTACATTGCTTTCATCACTTGATTTAGGGGGGTGGGGGTGTCCTGATTATCCAGTCAATGATCTCAACTAGATCTCTCAGTAAGGTCTAATCCTATAAGAGGGACCCTGAGGTGCCAATAAGTGTTACATGTTAGTGCACTGACATGAGGAAATTACGAGATGACTGCTGGCCTTACATAACAAAACAAGGGCTATAAGGACTGAAGATCAGATATAAGCAATGTAAACAAATAACAGTCTGCTGCACCCAAGGTTTCCTAGCAGATTCAAAATAAACCTATTGATTCAAATTTTTTATTGAAGTCTTTATATAAGTAATATCAACAATATAAGACATATTGCAACATGGAATGAATCAAGTAAACAGATTATGCAAAGCGGATTGACAGGAGCAATAGGACTAGAGTCATATAGAACTCAGGGGGTAAGGCAGATATATAACATAAGAGAAATAAAAAAAATAAAGTTTTTTTTTTCCTGTTGCTTTTTATGAAATTACTCCAATGTCCAAAGAGATATTGACTTCTGAAGCTCAGATGGTCTTCTGCCATTAAGCAAAGTCACTTAGGACAATCAAAAGATGTTCTGGTAGATTTACCTTGGTCCACGTGATATTTGGGACAGGAAAGCCAGAGGCCATGCATGGGAACACAGCAGTTGATCCAGTCGTGATCTCCTTGACTTCCGGGTGGGCAGCAATCTGGGGCACAGCTGCACATGAGTAATACAAACAGAACAATCATTCAGGGGAAGAACAAAAAAGGAGTTTCTAACATGCTATTAAGATTATACTAAAGAATGCAGAACATACCTTCTCTTCAGCACAGCCTATCGGAAAGCATGGTAGATTCAAAGAATTAAAGATTAGATACAATAGGTGGGAAACAGCCAACACTATGTTATTCTGTTATGGTCCTCTATAATGTTTTGTACTTGGGCAAAATATTTATGATGGAAACAAGTAACAATTCAATGGCACCCGTGGACAGGGATAGGAATTAGGAAGGCAAGAAAGGCAGCGCACTTCTCAGAGGTTGTCACAAGGACTGGACAATTTGGTTTTTCTTTATGCTACAGTACGCAGATGGAAATCATTGGGCAACTATGCCCATTTCCCCACTGATTTCGCATCTACCTTCCTCAAATGAAAAAAGAAAGCGGAATGCAGGCACACTGCCTGCAGCATAAGTAGTTCTCATTCTACACAATGAGAAATGTAAGGAATGAGGAATACTTGTGCAGTGTCCAGCACTGTCAGGGATAGACCAATGTGATTAACTGAATGGGAATTAAATTAAGTTCATTACACTGTCCACTCATTCAAAGTGCACGAAAGCAAGTCCCTGATCAGAGAAACCGGTGTATGCTGCTTGTCTGCTAGAGTGCCAAGAGAAGCCTGCAGGCCGGTGCCATACCAGCCCAGCAGTAATTGCCAGAAATTGCTTTCAAGAACCCTGTCAGGGGACTGGACAGCGCATTTACCTTAATGTAACTATCCTTCCGGTAACTGCATTGCCCACACCCTCACAGTGTTCATAACCGCAACTGTGTTGGATTCTGAGCTTGTTGTTTCTTTTTTTAGCAACACTAATTCCGCTCTGCAGGAGGCAACTACAGAGAACTTACAAGTTTTGAAGATACTCAAAAAAGTGATTGAAATTAACGATTCATTAGGACTGGCGTTTAGGTTTAATGCAGTACTCAGCTTAGAGACAGCATTTAACTGATTAAAAATCAGAAGTGATAAATAGAGACCTTACATGAATAAGCCCCTCACCTCACCCTCAGTTCTTATAGTTTTCTTGGTTGTACTGTTGGCCATTTATTTTCTGCAAGTATTGTTTAGCTGAAGCTTTCGGCTAGCGCAGCACACCCTGAAACTCCAAAAGCCAATGCAGAAGTGCCCCTGAACTAGGCTTACTGAGGTATAAAATACCACAGACAGTAAGGGGTTTACTGAAACAGATGGTATAAGTTAGAACAATGCTATTGACAGTTTCTTTTCATACATAAAGGGCTAAGAGGTCATGCCAGAGCCTACCAACTCAACTATAAATCAAATTTGCCGCATACACTTGAGAAACTCACACTGCACATGAAGGATGACCTGCGAATGCACAGTGCCCACGTCGTTGGTGGCAGTGCAGCGGTACTGTCCGGCATCTGACTGCTTCACCTGCTCAATCTTCAGCATTCCTCCCTCTATGACCACATCAGAGGGCAACCGGGTTCCCACCTTGCTCCACGTGACACTGGGCTGAGGGTCCCCAATGGCCAAGCATTCAAATTCCACCGCATTGCCTGCGAGCACGGTCTGCACCGAAGTCCGAACATTTATCATCACCTTGGGGAGTGCTGTAGCAGAGAGGAGGAAGCAGGATTGCAGATTTCTTACTGTGTATCAGCAGAGATCAGCACTCAACGACATTATTCCCAGACCAACATATTCGTTTTTCACGTAACAGTGTCTCTCCTATGTTTTAACCTTACTTTAACCCCAAAAGAGGAACTTTCCCCTATTGTTTATCTTGCAGGTATTTTGAGTTGCTAGAAGAGCCTTAGAACAAAAGTTAAAGACTACCTGCTTTTAGCTGTATTACAAATTAGGGAGTGGCTGCAGGGCTTCACAGTGAAAGACCATCACTCTATGTTATTCATCTGGTTCAGAGCATTTAGTTTATACACAACTTAGAATGTCAGACAAACATTGTCCCTGGTTATATTGAGAGAACGTGTACATCTTGTTTCAAGAAAGTTGTAACATCGCTGTGTTAAGTGTCAATCACACAATATGAATTGGTGGGAAATAACCATTTAGTGATGTGAAATATCTGAACACTTCAACATCTGTCATCACTGTAATTCATTCCTAACTAAACAAGAGAGAGGTCCCAATTTGACTAAACCAATAGTCATGCAGTCCTAAAAAAAAAAAAAAAAAAAAACTCCTGGAATTAGACAGCAAAGACTATTGACTGTATTACCCATGACACCTACACAGGGCCACAAGAAATGCACTCCTGAAGAGACTTAATGGGAACTGTACATCAGTGTACAATCAACATTCCCCTATAATCCAAGACTTCTTCCAATCTTAAAACCGCAGTTTGTAATTTAATCATGATCTTCGACACCATTGCTGGGCATGGATGTTGCAATTTGTTGAGAGTGAAGTGCTGAAAGGGAGAGTACTTGGCTCAGTTACTCAGGACCTATAGTCGGTCAGGCCCCAAGATATCAGGAGTAAAAGGCCCCAACCCCCATGGCTGAGCCCTTTAACTCCTGCTTGCTCAGTGAATTTCCAATGGGGTTCTGACAATTGGAGCTGGTCAGGGTCCTGTGGTGGTAGCAAGAGCCAGGATTGTTTTTTCTACAATTGGGTTGGATGTAGATCTTTATTTGTTTTATGTCCAGAGTATCTGGCAACTCTATAGGCACAAGGGGCTTGCTCAGTGGCGAGTCTAGCGTGGAGGGTTTTGGTACCAAGGGCAGTGTCTCAGAGCTCCGCGGCTTGTCTGGAGTGTTTTCAACTATAGGCTCAGCGCCCTTGCCTCAAGGACTTTCCGGAGCATAGGATGGCTCTTGGCACCAAGGATTCTAAAGGAATGCAGCTTGGTCTATGGTGGTGGTTGTGGTTGCCCCAGAATGTTCTCCCTCCTTTACATAGGAAAAGCGTAAGTGCCCAACACTAGGTGGCAGGAGTGTACAGAGCATGACATTTTCAACAGAACATGCTACTAACAATCCATTTCTAAGGGAGTTCACTTAAAATTGTTGGTTTTAAAAGGTACACAATAATGAAATATGACGTTTTTCTATTTGCTTGGCATGAACTTGGCATGGGCCACCTTTCAACTTTTCTTAAGGGATGTTATGAGTGTCCTTGGATGTGCATGTTTTCATGATCTCTCAAAATAGCTATGACTCATATTTGGTCTTTCTACATTTACAAGCTCATCATTTTATACCATTCCAGCTCTGCTTGTGCAGGTTATTTTTATGACAATGGATGCATTTGTTAGGAGGCCGTCCTCATTGGTCATGGAAGGTTCAGGGAGCTCTAGTTACAAATACTCTAATGGCACTATTTGACTGACTGAATGACAGCACTGCATATCCATCAGCTTCATGCCTTACCCTGGATGACCAGCTTGGCGCTGTCTTGGGCTTGTCCAGAGAAGCTGGTCACTTTGCAGGTGTAGACTCCTTCGCTTGCACGATTCAGATTTGGAATCCTGCAGGGCAACAGATGCACAAGTTACTTACTTGTGTAACGATATATCTGTAAGAGACATTAGTTAGTGATAGATTCCTTATCTTAGAATATCCCCAGCCGTCAGACTGGATCTGGAAAGTTTTTGTCAGCAGTACCCCTGCGCGTCGGTAGGCATCGTTGTACGGCTCCGCATACGTCGCTGGCGTCGTAGCCACCGAGATGACGTCGCCGGAGCTACTTAGACGCGCCCACGCACGCTGACGTCAGTTCTGTACACAACTTTTCTGCGCCATGAACGCAGAGCCATGCCAGAGACCGGCTACTGGTGCAATAGAACTAAGGCCCTGAAAGGGATGACCTGAACCCTAGAGAATAGTTCGCAAAATGGGGAGGATGGGCGGGGCGGTAAGGAATCTATCAATAACTAATGTCTCTTACAGTTATATCGTTACACAAGTAACTTGTGCATCTGAAAGAGACACGTTAGTGATAGATTCCTCACCTTAGAATACATACCCAAGCAATACCAACCCCGGTGGTGGGTCTGCAAAGTGAGATTACACCAGAAAGTCACAGAGAACTGAACGGCCAAAGAAGCCGTCTCTCCGGACCTGACTGTCAAGGCAATAGTGCTTACTGAAAGTATGCAACGAGGCCCAAGTAGCCGCCTGACAGATGTCTTGCAGTGTAGGAAAGTGACTCTGTATATACTGTTCCCAAATAGGTACAGTGAGTACAGAGTCCACAGCCCCCAGAGGTTTGGCAGAGGCTAAAGTTAGATATAACCTTACTCTCTAAAGTGGTAGCTTGGTCGAGCAGTAAGGCAGTATCAGAGGACAGTGTAGAGCATTTGTTGTACACACTCAGTCAGCAAAGGGTCTCACACACTCAAGAACTTGACTCTAGGCCAATGGTTTGTATGGAAAAATATATGGTTGTTTTATTTTAGAACCAACAAAAGGTATCAAAATATACTATCTCAAAATGAGATGCTTTAGTTAAATACTTTGCAATAGGCAATTGACTTTTGAATGCAATAGTTACAGTTTGTTGCAATAGGCAACACAATTTCAACACAATAATACATTGAGCTCAATGGGAATTTTAAGTTATATGCAATTGATTACTTTCAGGATTACTTTTCTAATTCCAGGACTGGATCCTAGATTCAGTCCTGGTACAGTTCTTGGAAACAAGTGAGTAAATACGTTTTAGTTACTGTTGTGATTTTTAAGCAATACTTTGCTATTTTAAAAGTTGACACTTAGAAACTTTTTCTAATCAAATTACCAATGTTATCCTATGGGAGGAAATTCACTTAGAAGGTAAATGAGGTTATGGTTACTTTTTAGGGTTCAGTGTTGGATCCTGGATCCAGCACTAGTATACACCTGTCAGCAGTTGATAGGATGTGTTTAGGTTACACAGGCAATTTTTAGCGAATATTTGTACATTTGCAAAATCGACACTTAGAAGAAATTTCACAGAAAAACAGTCAATGGTTTCCTATGGGAGAAAATTCAAGTTACCGGTAAAGTATGTTCTTGTTACTTTTGTAATCCAGTGCTGGGCTCCTAGGCTCAGTACTGGGACATCTATGTAAAACAGGTAAGTAATTACGTTTTCACAGTTGGTATGATTTTTAAAGAATATTTGTAGTTTGCAAAAATCGACACTTAGAAGAAATTTCACAGAAAAACAGTCAATGGCTTCCTATGGGAGAAAGTTCAAGTTACCGGTAAAGTATGTTCTTGTTACTTTTGTAATCCGGTGCTGGGCTTCTAGGCTCAGTACTGGGACATCTATGTAAAACAGGTAAGTAATTACGTTTTCACAGTTGGTATGATTTTTAAAGAATATTTGTAGTTTGCAAAAATCGACACCAAGAAGAAATTTCACAGAAAAACAGTCAACGCTTTCCTATGGAAGAAAATTGAGTTAGCTGCAAGTATGGTTTGTAATTACTTTTCAGGGTCAGTGCTGGGCACCAAGATCCAGCACTGGGATCTCTAGTAATAGCAGGTGAGTATTTCCGTTTTTGTTACTCGGTTGATTTTAGGTGAATATTTTAAAGTTTAGAAACTCCACACTTAGAAGAAATTTCAAGTGAAACCAGTCAATGTTACCCTATGGAAAACAAAGTGAGTTATCGGCTTTTGGGTAAGTACTCGACTGGCAGAGTTAAGGTTCTGGGCATAGACTCAGGGGTCTCCTAGGGTCAGGTAAGTACAGTTTTTACACCCTCAGCGGCACAGGGGCAGCCGGGTGCAGAGTGAGTTAGGCCCAATGTTATCCTATGGATGGCAGGGGGCCCTTGGTTGGTGGCAGCTGCCTAGCAGGCCACGCAGCTGTGGGAGCTGGGCTCCTGGTCACTTGCTCAGGGCAAATGGGGAAGTAGGTAGGAGTAGAGGTTGCACAGCCAGGGGCACTCGGGCGGCTGGGTGCAGGGTGCTTTTGAGCCGTCGTGTGCTCAATGGATTGCATGGAGACGCTCAAGAACGAACAAAGGCTGCAAGCTCGGGGACGAAGATTCTACAGGTGCGACCACCACTTCGAGAGGTAAGTTGGGTAGTTGGAGGATAGGTAGGTACCCAGGAGTTGGGCACAGGGGGCCTCAGGGCGCCGGGTGCCGGGGTGCCTTTTGGTGTCGGGAAATCTTACCCTCTGTTGATCGCGGTTCGGGGGGGTCCCTGGTTCTGAGGCTGCAGCCGTCGATAGGAGCGTCGAGGTGGGTCCTTGGGTGCCGGATTCAGGGTCACAGTCGCCGGCTGGGGATGTCATCGTGGTCTTTGTCCACTCCAGCACAGGCCAGGCTTGGCGGGTGCAGAGTGTACAGGGTTCGTGGTTCCTGGCTGATGCCAGGGGTCAGTTACTTGCTTTGAGCAGTGCCATTGCTCGTGGGAGTCTCAGATGCTCAGAGTCACAAGGTAGCTAGGTCCTCCGGGGTTTGAGAGGTTGCTGGCCATGGGTGATGCCGGGATTTAGCAGGAGCAAGTTTGAGGGTCGACAGGCTGGTAGGGCTGGGGCCAAAGCAGTTGGTGGAGGCCGCAGCCGACAACGAGGCCTGAGCCGAGGCAGGAGGCACACAGGGTATGGTGCCGGCGTAGCTGAGGCGAAAGGTGGGGGCACGGAGGCAGACCCTCCGGACGGATCCGCGGGGCCCGAAGGCACTCCAGAGGGACCCGATGGGGCAAAAAAATGTCGCAGGGCCGACACGAAGGCCTGCACCTCGTCCAAAGTTTTGTGCTGTCCCGGAAAGGGTGGGTAGGTCGCAGGCAACAACGGAGGCTCCAATAGAGCCAAGGGGGAGTGACCGCCCGCCCCCTCCACCGCGTCCCGCGACCGGTGAGGGGTAGAGGAAGAGCGACGTCGCTTCGACTTTTTATGGCGCCTAGACTTACCTGTCCTCAATTCTGACGAGCGATGCGGATGGCTACGCGACCGGTCCTTCGACCTCCCACGGGATCGGGACCTCGATCGGCGCAGAACCGATTGCCGGACCTCCAACAACTTGCGGGAACGCTCCCGCAAAGCTTTCGGCGCATGGCCCGAAAATCGGGGCACGCCTCAGGGTCATCGGCGAGCCCCAAGCAAAAGAGAGACAAGTCATGTGGGTCCGCTACCAACATGTTTCGGCGCCAGGCCCTACAGGACTTAAACCTAGGCATCCCTACTGCACCAGGAGTCAAGTACTCGACAAAACAAGTTGTCAAAAATCAAGTTCAAACTTTTTTAACTAGGGGTACCACTCTCTTGGTTCTGCGCTGCTATGCGGAAAAAGAAAGAACTGATGTCAGCACGTGTGGGCGCGTCTAAGTAGCTCTGATGACGTCATCTCGGCGGCTACGATGCCAGCGACGTATGCGGAGCCGTACGACGACGCCTACCGACGCGCAAGGGTACTGCTGACCAAAACTTTCCGGATCCAGTCTGACGCCTGGGGATATTCTAAGGTAAGGAATCTATCACTAACGTGTCTCTTTCAGATGGCACAGGTTAAAAAAAAAATCACAAGGGTGCATTTATCACTTCCCTAAGCCTTAAGTGCCCAATAGTCATAACATCCATACTTCCCAGAGAGTCTAGATACCAGGCCAATTACCTTTGCAGACTACAAAACAGAATACACTGTCTTCCCTAGATAGGTATAGTAAGTTATCGCACACCAGCATCAACTGAGAAATCAGGCATAGTGAAAAGAAGGATATTTAATCACCTAGTCCCATATAGAGATCCCTATAGCCAAATGCATATCTTACAAAGTGAGTCAGTAAACATAGGTTCACAGTCATGTGCCATATGTCAGAGGATGATGCTGCGTAACAGGTTTCACTAATTAAGGATCAAACTGCCTTCAAGTAGGGAGTGAACCCCCTTTCTTTCACAGTAAATACCAGTGAAACCTCCTACTTAATTTTGAAATATCTTTTTAATTTCTAACATTTCCTTGAATCTTATAAACAAATATAAGGTTAGTGACAAGTTTTTAAGTTCAATTAATGAGGAGAAATTATTAGGATGGAATTTCAAGAGAGAAACCACCAATTCTCTTTACAAATGAACATGCTTCACATTGTTCATATAAGGGCCTAATCTAGCTATGTCCAACATCCAGCAACCTTGTGCTCTACACTACAAGTCATTTTGAATTAGCCTTGTATATCTACTCCTCTGAAATCCCACTACCAAATTCTTACCTTAATACCCCATTGTGCACGCTGTGGCTGGGTGACAGCTGTCCTCCGTCCTTGAACCACTCTATCCTGGCCTCGGAAACTCCACTAAAAGCACAGTTAAACTCTGCTGTTCCACCAATGCCTTTCACGTCAATCTGGGGTGTGATGCGAACTATCATTGGAGCTAAGAGGAAAAATTAATGATGTGAGCTGTTTTTTATTAGTCATCTATAACCCTTAGTACCAATTGTTTTCCCTTTATCTACCAAATACAACATCAGAATTACCTTCTCATTTGTAAGTATAGTTCGCTACATGATCTTTTCTATGTCCACTTGCTAGCAAAAGAAAAAAAAGTTACCAACCTGTTGTGGTAGTTCTCCAGTATTGATGTCTTCCATTGATTCACATGCTTGAATCATCACCGTCGCGGAGTTAGGACTCCCAAGGAAATATTACAATAGCAGGACCATGTTAAACATAGCACATAGTCTGTAATGAAATGGTTACTTACCAGTAGTTTTACAGCTTGAAGAATTTTCTAGATTAATTTCCTGTGCATTATTCCGCCATCTAGTGGTTGGGTCTGGTAACAGGTTTATTTTGTGAGAGTCGACCATCATTTGGTGTGAACACCAACCCTTGTGTCACCTCAGATGGTGCACAGAAGTTCCTGTGCGTGGTCACCATATTCAAATTCTTTTTTCGCTTTCCCTGGTTTGTTTTTTTCCATATGGTATTGTTCTTCCTACCTGTTTGCTTCATCTCCCATTTCTGGGAAGATGGGTGGGTCGCATGTGAATCCAGAAAATTCTTCAAGCTGCAAAACTACTCCTACTGATAAGTAGCCATTTCGTTTTGCAGCATGAATTCTTTTCTGAATTTGCATGCTGTGCATCAGATTATGTAACGGTATCCCATTCCTTATTCCTTGGGAAGCTTAGGTTGAAGTGTGGATGTGTTGGCAAACAGGTGTTGGAGTACTTTTTGTCCCACCTGTGCTTCCTTGTTAATTTGGATGTCGACGCAGTAGTGTTTTGTGAAGGTGTGTGGAGATGATCAGTTTACTGCCATGCAGATTTTGTCAATGTGTAAGTTTACTGGGAACGTGAGCACTGCACCCTTTTTCCTAGTTGAGTGTGCTCTGGGGAGCACAGTTAATTATTTTTCCACTTGGTTGTAGCAGGTTTCTATAGTCTCTGCTATCCATCGTAAGATTGTTCCCGTGGTCACTGGTGATCCCTTGCTTGTTCTGGCAAAGGAGACAAATAATTGGTTTCCCTTGTGAAAACCCTTTGTTTCCTGTAGGTATGAGACATCATTGCTCTTAGCATGGACAGTGTGTGAAGGGCTTTCTCTGCTTGTGTTTTTAGTTCTTGGAAGAAAGAAGGTAGTTGCAGGCATTAGTTGACGTGGATTAGAGATACAGCCTTTGATAGGAACTGTGGGTTCGTAAAGAGGACTACCTTCTCCTTGTGGATTTGCAGGTATGGCTCTTGTGTTCAGTGCTTGTAGCTGGCTGACCCAGAGTAGGGGTGGGATTGCTATTAAGAAGGTTGTCTTTAAATCCATCTTGTGCATTGGCTCAAAAGGCTGTGTCATCAATTGTGTTAGTACTGTGTTTAGGTTCCACAGGGTGCTACCCTCTTTGACCCTTCCAGGAATCTTTGTATTACTGGGAAAGTAAAGAGATTGTTCTATGTTGTACATCTAGTATAAGCTACTATTGTGGCTAAGTGAAACGTTAGTGATGTGTAGGTAAGGCCGTTATCTAACAGGTGTGTGAGGTATGTTATTACAGTTTCCTGTTCTGTTCTTGTTTGCACCCTCTTGTTGTCTGTGCACCAGTGAATGTAGCTGTTAAACTTCTCCATGTGGCATTTTCTTGTGCTTGGTTACCTAGCCTCTCCAAGAATTTCCATCGTCATGGGGGTAGCAGTAGATGGCAGGATTCTAGGTATTTAGGAGCAATGCACTCAGAGTGGCTGGTTCCGGGAGGTCCGCTCTTTCGTTTTGCATGGTTAGCAGATCCTGCTCTGCCCTGATTGGGATCATTTGCCCCCTGGACATCTCCAGTAGGTTCGATTACTAGGTCCACTTTGCCCATTGTAGGGCTATGAGGATAAAAGGTTGCCTGGCGTTCCCGCTTTGTTCAGTACCCTTGGGATCAGGGGAATGAGCAGAAAGGAGCATGCAAATTTCCCCGACCAGTTCATTGACAGGGCATTCATCTTGGATTGGTGGGGTGTGAAACTGGAGGCTAAATCGTGGCTTTTTACATTTGCAGGTTTGCGAAGAGGTCTATATTTTGTTGTGCCCCAGATTTTGAAGACGTTGTACAGTACATCCTGCTTCATCCCCCATTTGAGGGAGGTGCTGTGTTGCTTGCTCAGTCTGTATGCCTCTGTGTTCCGCTTCCCTGGTAGATGGATTGTTTTCAGCATGATGTCCCTTAGGATTGCCCACCTCCATTTGTCTTGTGCCAGTTGAACAGAGGGAAGGACTTTGTTTCCCATTGTTAGTTGAGGTAGAACACAGTTGTGTAGTCCGTTTGGATCAGTACTGTGTATCCTATAATATATGCTATGTGTAGTCTGGGTATAGCGAGATTCGAAGTTTCTCGTATTGGATCTGTGTTCACTCTCTCGCTTTTTGTAATAGGACATCGCGGTCTCTGTAATTCAGTATTTCAACGATCAAGGGTCGTGGAGGTGCCCCTGTCCTTGGCGCTCCAGTAAGGATCCGGTGAGCTCTCTACACACAGAAGTATGGTGATAGTCCCTCCTGGGCTATGTGGTCGCGAAACCAAGTTTCCATGAAGTACTCCACTTTGGGGCCTTCACTGCGCTCTGGAAGCCCTATGACGTGTATATTATTCCGGCGGTTCCTGCCTTCCGCATCTTCTATCCTATCTTGTAGCCCGTGGACCTGCTGTTGTAGGTCTAGTATCTGTTTAGTGTGTTCCGTAACTTGAGGTTCCATGCTGGGCAGGGCTTTTTCATGTGCGTGGACCGTGTCAGCGAGCTTCACATGGTCCGCCCGGAGGAGTGTAAAGCCAGTGGTAAGGGTTCCGATCTGCTGTTCTATCACTTTACGGGAGTCTCTCACTTCCTTTAGGATCAAGTTTATCATCAAGGGGGGCCTCATGGGGCTCTGAAGAGGAGAGGCTGGGCAATGGGGGTCTGGCAGTAGATTCTGATACCTCCGTTGAGCCCCCTGTAGCATGATGGGTGTCCAAAGTCTTTCCCTTAAGCCTCCCCATGACAGCCACTAGTTCTCACCGGCCAGCACTGCAGGAGCAAGCAGCAGACAGGAGCACACCCCAAAGTGAGTCGCAAGCCCAGTGATCTTGTCCCACAGGGTATCTGCTCCAGCGGGTGTGCAGCCCACCTCCAAAGAGGGACAAGGATTCAGGCAATCAGGCTGGCGTGCGCCTGCTGCAGATGAGGGCGCCCGGCAGTGTAAAGTAGTAGACGTGCCATCCAAAGGAAGCCCAAATTAGGCGCAGCCGCCACCACCACGCGCACGCCACCGCAGAGTCCAGTCCCAAATGCAGGAATGAGGCGCCCCGTGCCACAGTCCCAGCGCTCCAGCCCCAGGCAAAGTGGTGGATGCAATCAGGGTCAAAACCACCAGTCACCTCACACCGCACTCCCCCACTTAGTCTCTCCTGTGAGGCGGCACCCAACCGGCTTCACTCGCTCCAGGCCAGATACAGGACAAGAGTAGGCCAAGGGAGGCGCCCCGCACTCAATCCACCATATATCCTATTCGTGCAGGGGGGGAGGACGTCCAACAAGTTCTGCAGCCGGCGCGTCCCATCTGCACTCACCGGAGGTCAGGGGTCCACCTCCACACCAGTCTCCCACCGACCCCTGCGATCCTCTGTCGCCTCCTCCCCTCAATGCACCGTCTTACCAGTGTCCACGCGGGGCCCAGCCACGGTCGGGGGGGGGGGGGAGCGCTCCACTGACGGCTGCCACCGGGAGGGAGGGGGGCCAACAGAACGCTGCGGTGGTTGGGCAGCAGGCCGTTCGTATTACCGCTCCGAGCACAGGGTCTGGTCAGCCTGGGTCATTAGAGGTAGTGCCGTGGCGCCGTCCTACACTGGCATGGAGCGAGGACACTAACAGGGCCCAGCAGCCGGCCCAAGGGACCTGCTTCAGCAAAGGTGCCCGTCTCTCACCGCCACAGGCCAGCAGACGTCCCCCGCAGTGTCCAGGCATCTCCGCTCACCCCCGCTCCGCACCTCCAGGTCCGACGTGCTCACGCAGTCACCCGTTGGCTGCCTCTTAGCACGGGGGCCAGATCCACCCGAGCCAACACGGGCCATAGGTAGGCCGCAGGGCCGCAACTCCGGCAGCATGGCACACCAGCAGAGCCGCCGCTCCGATCCAGGCAAATTCAGCCAACTTGCGTTGTGGGCCGCCGATAGTCACAGGACTGCGGTTAAATCACCAAAAGCAGCTCGGTGCCCGGCGATTACGCAGGATTATTCATGGACCAAGTACTGCTTCCTGTGGCCAGTGTCCTTCCCCTGGCCACTCTTTATTATTTACTTTTAGGTGCTTTACATAAGCACAGGTTACATTACAAGACCCTAAGGACCTCATAAGGGTTACCCTATATTGAGAAATCCATTCCCAGAGCAGGAAGGATGGGAGGGTCAAAAGGAAGCTGAAGCTAGAGATAGTCTCTACCAGATAAGACTTTACCGAAGGTAGGTAACTTGTTCATCTGATAGAGACTTCTAGCTGCAGATTTCTTTCCTTAGAATAGATACCCAAGCAAAACCTCTCCGGAGTGGGTCTGCGCACAGAGTTAGACCAAGAAATCATGAAGGATCGAACGGGCAAAGTGCAGTCACAATAGAACCAAACTGTCCAGGCAGTAGTGCTTGGTAAACGTGAGTAATTATCCCCAAGTCGCAGCCTACGAGATGTCCAGGCCCGGGCCTCCAAGAGCTAACATAGTGGTCTCAGCTTTGGCTCTGGTAGAATGAGCACACATGCCCTCAGGGGCTTGCGTCCCGGCCAGTGCGTATTAGATTTTAATACAGAGTACAATCCATCGTAAGATGGTCCTTTTCTGAATGGCCTTTCCTTTCTTTGAGCAGGCGAACCAAACGGCAAGTTGATTGTCCACCCGGTATTCCTTAAAATGATCAATGTAAAAGCATAATGCTCTTTTTGGGTCCAGTCAATGGAGTCTCTCCTCCTCTTTGGAAGGAAGGGTGAGGAGGAGCACAGAAAGTCAGCAGTGTGATGGTCTGGCAGACATGGAAGAATGTCACTACTTTCAGCAGAAACAAAGCATGTGTTTTCAGAACCAGTTTGTCTTGAAAGAATGTGGTGTATGGAGTGTGCACGGATAGTGCCTGCAGTTCGCTAACCCTCCTGGCTGATGTAATGGCCATTAGAAATGCAGTTTCTACGGTCAGAAGTGGTAAATTGCAGTTCTGGACAGGCTTGAAGGGCGAGCCCATCAAGAAAGTTTAAACCAGATTCAAATCCCATTGCAGCACACTGAAGGGTTTTGGAGGGAACAGATGTTTAGACCTTTTCGGAAAAGAGTCACAACAGGTCACTTAAACAAGGAGAGCTGATCTGGCAACCGCAAGAATGCGGATAAAAACGCGGATATGCCTGAAAGATACCAATTAACAGTGCCAGAAGAAAAAAATAACAAAACCTCTGACAGAGGTGCAGAGAGGGGATCAACTTTTTAGTAGTACACCAAGCCACAAATTAGTTCTAATGGCAAGCGTATACATTCTTGATTAAGGGATGCTGGGCTGCAAGAATGACATCGCAAACCTCAGTAAGGTGGTCGATAACTGGCAATTGCCACCACTCAATCTCCATGCGTGAAGGTTAAGTGTGCACATGTTTGGTAGCAAGATCTTGCCCTGCTGCTGTGACAATAGATCCTCCCAAGTAGGCAGTCTGATAATGACTTATGCTCAGGAGATCAGAATACCATACTCTCTGTGCACTATCCAGGGCCACAAGAATAACTTGTGCATGGTCGTTCCTGGTCGTCTTAACCCCTTCAGTGCCCGCCCCTTTCCCCGCCCTGTGCCGGCGCTTTCATTAGCGGGCGGGGTTTATGACGAGCTGGTCTCGTCATGGGCACAGCGCAACCGCGGCCCATGACGAGACCAGCTCGTCATAGGCATTGAAGAGGTTAAGAACTCTTGGCAGGAGTGGTATTGGCAGGAAAGAATACAGGAGGCTTGAGCTGTGTCTCATAGCGAGAGTAGACTTGGGAACTCTAGCACGCAGAAGTGCTGACATTGCGCGTTCTCTGTGGCGGCGAATGGCTCTAACCAAGGTACTCTCAAATCTTTGAAGGGGCCCTATACCAGCTCCGGATGGAGCAGCCATTCGTGACCTGCTAGGCATCAATGGCTGGATTTGTCCGCTCTGGCGTTCAGAGTGCCTGCTAGATGTTTAACACCAGGAAAACGTCCTGACATTCCAGCCATGCCCAGAGGTGTACAGCCTCCTGACACATTGTCCATGACCCCACCCCACCCGCTCTGCTTGTTGCAATACCACATGGCGGTGGTGTTGTCCATGAACACCTGAGCCAGCCTACCCTTGATGGAATGAAGAAAGGCTTTCAATGCCAGTCATACTGTTCTCAGCTTCAACAGGTTTTCATGTAGCTGAGACCCCACTGGTGTCCAGTATGCTCTGATCTCCACCTCTACCAGATGGCAGCCCCAGCCCAGGAGTGACGCATCTGTCATTACAGTCAGCTCAGGATAGGGAAGTAGGAAGGGTTTGCCGCTGACCCAATTGAGGTTCATCAGCCACCACACTGAAGGTCTTTTGCAGTTCCCTCTGGACCACGTCAGAGAGATTCCCCTAATGCTGCACCCACTGCCACTACTGGTCCCAATGCAGAGCCAGAATATGCCAGCTGACATGAGTCACAAACAGGATGCCGGAGGCAATGAGCCTCAGCAACCACAGAGTCAGTCTCACGAGAATCCAGATTGGAGGCTGAAACATCAGAATCATAGCCTTAACATCCTGAACCCACAGTTCTGGAGGATGGGCCCAAAACTGCACTGTATCCAGAACAGCTCCGAAAAAAGGGAGCATCTGAGAGGGGGTCAGGTGTGAATTTGGCACCTTTATAGTGAATCCCAGCAAATGCAAGAGGTCTGCAGTAGTCTGGAGGTGAAATATGACTGCTTGGGGAGAACCCACCTTCAACAACCAATCACTGAGGGAATGGAAGACTAGAATCCCCAACCTCCGCAGGTGCTGCAACCCTGCTATCACCTTGGTGAACACCCGAAAGGCATTGGCGAGACCAAAAGGGAGCACAGCGAACTGATAATACTCGTGGTCCACCGTGAACTGAAGGCAGCACCTGTGGGCAGGCATGACGGAATGTGGGAGTATGCACACTGCAGTTCAATACTACAATCCAGTCTCCAGGGATTAGGGCAGATAGAACCTTAGCTAACTTGAGCATCCTGAATTTGCCCTTCTTCAGGAACAAACTGAAAGGACACAGGTCTAAAATTGGGAAGAGGCCTCGGTACGTCTTGAGCACAACAGGTAAGTAGCTCGAATAGCAATCATGACTTACTTCTGATGCAGGCATTCTCTTGATGGCTCCTTTAGCCAAAAGAGCCTGAAGTACAAGTTACTTACCTCCGGTAACGATGTATCTGGTAGAGACGATTCTAGCAGCAGATTCCTTAACGTAGAATTATCCCCAAGGGTGAGACTGGACCCGGAAAATGTTCTTGTCCCAGCATCTTTGCGCGCCGGGGGGTGTCTTCCACGGGCGTGACGTCAGCGAGGTCACATAAGCCCCACCCCGGCACGCTGACATAAGTTTGCTTCGGAGAACTTTTCTGCACCACAACGCGGAGCCATCACAACAAAACTGAGGAGAGCATGGGAACAGTGTGCGAAAAAGCAGAGAAACAAAACAGAGAGACATATAGGGTGAGGAACAGCACCAGTTGGCACCGAGGTACTAGAAGGCTATAACAGCAAAGCCATAGCAGAGAAAGAGCAGAGCACCACTTCGAGGAACAACTGTGCAAGCCAAGGCGATAGCACCAGTTGGCACGAAAGTACCAGAAGGTCACAGCAGCAAAGCCATAACAAGAAAAGAGCAGAGCACCACTCCGAGGAACAACCAAGCATGCCAATGTGACAGCCATCCTGGAGGCACAAGTATGTGAAAGCGTCGAAACAGGAGAGAGAGACTGCAACCAGAAACCACACAGTGAGGGGCCACAAGCCCGGAACAGAGGAGCAACAGCAATCCACCCTCAGACTACACTGTCAAGGAGAGCCATAACCCCTGAAAAGGGCAGGAGGCCAAAGGACAGGCAAGAATCCCGAACGCAGAAGACCGCAAGGGGATCAGAAGCACAGGTTACTACTTGTGTAACGATATATCTGTAAGAGATATTAGTTAGTGATAGATTCCTTACCTTAGAATATTCCCCAGGCGTCAGTCTGGATTCAGAAAGTTTTCTGCTTAGCAGTACCCCTGCGCACCAGTAGGTGGCGCAGGTGCGGCTCCGCGCCCGTCACTGGCATCGTGCGCACCGGTACAACGTCACAGAGGCTACTTGGGCGCCACCCATGCACGCTGAAGTCAGTTCTGTACACAGCTTTCCGCGCCAAAATGCAGAGTCATGCGAGAAACTGACCTTTGGTGCATAAAACTAGGGCTCTAAAAGGGGATGGCCTTACCCCTAGTAATCAGTTCGCAGAACGGGGAGGATGGGTGGGGTGGTAAGGAATCTATCACTAACTAATGTCTCTTACAGATATATCGTTACACAAGTAGTAACTTATGCATCTGAAAGAGACAGCAATACCAACCCCAGTGGTGGGTCTGCGAACAAGATTACACCAGAAAGTCACGTATGCGTGTGGTGCTCCCTGAAGCTAGGATTAGGAAGGTTTCGAGGTGGAAGCAGCGGGGGTGGAAGTGGACTGCCCCGCACGCTGGTTACCAGACCCGCCCCTGCGGAACCCACGTCCGCGACCTCGCTGAGGCTGGCTTTGCACAGGCTTGCTGGAAGAGTGCGCCTGGGCACCCCTGCTCTGGCCACGAAAGGAACGAAACCTGGCGTGGCAGGGGTTTTCGAGAAAAGACCCAAAGACTTGGCCGTGGCAATACCACACCTGATGGCAAACTTCGCCGCATCCTTGCCCTCCGCAATAGCTTGGAAAAGGACAGCCTGGACCTCCTCAGAGCACTGTGGCAGAACCTCCGCCACCGAATCCCACACTGCGTGGGAGTAACAGCCCAATAAGCAGGCGGTATTAATCGATCTCAACCCCACACTGGCTGAAAAGAACAACCTTTTGCCATATTGGTCCAGCCTCTTAGAGTCCTTGTCCGGCGGAGCCGAGGGAAAGGCACGTTCCGATGTCAAGGCCTGAATGACCAGGCTCTCAGGCGTGGGGTGAGTGGTCAAGAAGGCAAAATCACCAGGCGCCGGGCGATAACACCTAGCGACGTTCTTATCCACCGGCACCCCAGAGGCCGGCCGCAACCAAGTACCTAAGAGGACTTCGGTAAGGGTCTCATTGAAAGGGAGCAGCGGCTCCGACGCCGTAGACACCGTTTGGAGCACCTCCGTAAGGAGGTTGGTCTTAAGGGCCACCGTAGGGAGGTCAAGGTGGAGAGTCTCCGCAGCTCGATGCAGCACCATAGTGTAGCATGCGCCCTCCTCCGTAGTAGGCGGGTCACCCATGAGCAAAATCCCTGCAGCCGTGGAGAAAGCCCGGGCGAAGGTAGCACACGCCTCCGTAGTGCAACGCGGTGGGGAGAGCAATTCCTCCGTGGACGACGGCTGTAAGCTAAGCCGGCCGTCCCCCAACCCAACCGGAGGAAGGAAAGGCCAAGTCCCGAAAGGGGGAAGGTTGACCGACGAGTGGGGAACCTGAGGCGCCTCCGGGGAAGACTGCGGGCGCGGGGACGGTGAAGAGCCCTCCTTGGAAGACGATGGGGAAAAGGCCACGGCGCGGCGTCCCGTCTCCGAAGAAGAAGAAACAAACAGCTGCCGAACCTCTGGGGAAGAGGGGGCCTCCGAAGACGAATCAATGACCCGACGCCGGCACGGCGCCGCGGAGTCCACCACCGGCATCAGCTCAACTTCGACCGGCCTTTAGACAGAGAATAATCAATTATTGAGATAACTGCCAGAATGAAGGTCTTTAGGAGTAAGTGGGCTACTCTGATCTTACTAGTGATAAATGGTAAAACATTGGAGAGTAGCATTAGACTCGCCTCTGATAAATTTCTTCAGAAAGGTGGCATGAGCAGGTCATGCCGGCAGTGACTTCCTTTAAGCAGCATGGTACTTTTTGAAAATGTCCAAACACGTTTTAGGAGCTATGAAATCACAGCGGTAATATAGTAACTTTTTCAACATTTAACTCATGAGACTAGATGCAAAGAAAATGTTAACCTGAACCATACTCAAAGTGGGTGCCTGGAGAAAATTGCATCATGTGAAATAAAGCTGTATTCATTCACACAATTCAGAAACAAAGAGCAGGACTAAATTAACAAATAAAGGTGGAGAGTTAAAGAAGCTTGAATGAAAATGCAGCAGAAGCAGTGCTCTCCATGCCAAGAGGGATGTGAAAAAGGCCTCATTCGGAACTTCTCTGATGCGGTCCCTGTTTTTAACATGACACTGGGAGTGTGAAAGGAATGGTGGTCTGTGCGGCTCTGATATCGTACAAGTGGAAACAAAATAAAAGGCATTATCACTGAAGGATGAACTGTAGCATGGGGCGCTGGTAACAGATTGGAAATTAAGGGTATATCACCATGTTCATCATAATAGACCACTTCATACTCGAATAAAAGAAGGATGCAAATCTTCTGATATATAAGCACAATTAGTTGCACGCTTGTAAATAATATAATTTTTCCAGGTCACATATGCCCACCCACTAAGCTTTTTCATGATTATTACCATAATGAAAATAACAATCACTTACTTTGTAAGTTGACGAGGGCAAATGCCTCTGCTGTGCCCACTTTATTGGTCACATGGCAACGGTACGTGCCAGCATCTTCTGCGGTGGCCACATTGATATGCAGCACACCATCCTGGACGGTAGCTTTCTCAGAAAGGGTGCCATTGACTTTAGCCCATTGAAAGCGAAGTGGTGGTGTCCCATGGGCTAGGCACTGCAACTGGATCATATCCCCTAAACGCAGAGACACGTCATCGGGCAGGCTGGTTGCATAAGGGGGCGCTAAAAGGGAACACAAAAGACAATCTAAGATTTCAATTGGTGAAGCAACTTCACATAGATACAGGTCTCAGAATGTTAGATGTGAAACTTAAAGGTGGAGAAGATGGTAAAAAAAAAAATTGTGACATATTTTCTGGTAATGAAGGTGACATACTCTCCACGTCCAAGACGACGAAAGCCTCAGAGTAACCGGCCGAACTGGAAGCATTGCAGATGTACTGGCCAGAGTCCTGCTGAGCCACTCTTGGAATGATGAGCGTATTATTCACCACCTGGTGCTGCCATGGTAAGGGTGCGCGCAGTTTGGACCATGTGATGGTTGGAGTTGGGTTACCTGGAAACAGAAAGCTGACAGTTATGTCGCAGCATATTTCAATCATGCACTCAATTAACTTTCAACCCCTACCTGCACTAAAAAGCCCTGGGCTCTTTCAAACCCACCAAACCTCTCATTTGGTGTTTCCTTTTTATACCAATTCACTATGTAACTGAAATAATGTCATATTTAGTCTGGGCAAGAATGTGTTAATGTACTGTTTGTGACAACATCTCACTACATTAAAAATCTACAAAAATATGTATGTACAAGAGACAGTCTCTTGCAGTTATAGTTGATCCAAGAATGTATATCTTACTTAACCTTTATGTAGCCATTCTAACTTGAAAAAAGCAAACATTTGGAGTCATTTAGAGTACTTACATGGTATATCAGCTCTAGGGACCTTGTCCAGACTCAAGATAGTCAGAGATAGAGATGTAAAGCCTCCCACACAGCAGAGCCATGAAGAAAGAAATGGCAAGTAATACATAAAGGATACATAATGGTTAACTGTTTTATATGATCCAAAAATGCCATTGATGGGTTCTGGTGACATCATAAACCACAATGCCACCAGAACCCCAAGATGGCAATATCTTACCATATCACACATTTCCTGTTATGTCCTTCTCATATTACATGATAATTTTGGGCTAGTTGACTTGAAAGAGCCATTTCATAAAAGTGAACCTAACAACGGGCCCTTATTAGAATTCATTTTTTTTCAAAACCATGGATAATGGACAATAGTGAGCCAGTGGATTTATGCGATTCTGTGGTTGCAACCTTTTTTGCATAGTTGTGGATTCAACATATTTGCCACATAATTTGCAGATGTAAAAAAAATAGTTTAAATCGAAAATGGATGAAAATATAACTGCTAGAGAATGTGCGCATAATTTGTATATTTAGTTGCATAATTTATATTAGCTTGCTGCATAATTTTGTCCTTCCTGCCACATAATCCTAGTAGCTCTGACAATGGTAAAGCTCTGCAGAGGGGTTTATGACATCATTATGATGCTGAAATCCATATTTCATAGCATTAGTTTCCAATGTTGAGCTCACAATATAATTTCATCCTGTCATGCCCAATAGGCTCACACCTTAACAACTCATTTTACTGACTATTCTGAACTCAAAAGAGAGACTGATGCGTAAACATTCCAGGGAGTCTCATCTCATCCTGCTTTAGTGGGCTTTTGTGAGGAAAAAGGGTATATTATATGGTATGGCTATGCCACCTCACTGTCTAATACACTGACCAACCACTTTAGGTTCAATTGGTTTCGTCAGTAAAACCCTCAGCTTAACCCTGGGTAGCTGTGGCACTGAGCAGCTATGCTTACACAGAGGAAACAGTTTTAAGCATTTAAACAGCACCAAAAAAGTTGAAGATATCGACACGACACTCAAGAAATCCAACATCAATTTATAAAAATAGACTGTCTATCCATTCCTGCTTTTTTGAGCGGCTCGCTTCATATTTTATAGAGCCCGTATTGCATCCAAGAAAAACACAGAAACCTCAATCATTGAGGAACCAATTATCGCTGGCCATAAAAGTCCAAAAATGTGGCCCATATAAGGGCCTCCAGAAAGGCATTTAAGCAGGTGCAGAGCATAACCAGAAGTAAATGGGATGGGAAAAGATGGCGGAACATTAAGGAAGCATGCAAAGTCAAAGACTAACAAGTTCTGGTCTCTGGTCTGACCGGAGCGGGGGGGGGGAGGGTTGGGGGGCAGGGAGGTGTAGCAATATCATATCTCTGTAACTGACTGATTTAATTATTTTAAATCACTCTATAAGGAACATGACCAGATCCACTTATAGGAAGCCCTTCCCGTATATGTTCTGTTGTCATCATGCGATACGTTTGATCTGGTTAACATCGAAGCATCCACTGATGCCATAGTGGCACTAAAGTCCTAGGCCCTGATGGCATACCAGGAGATATTTTCCTACATGAAAGGAACAACTGGGTAAAATACATCCTGCTATTGTCACATGCAATTGCAAACAGTGCTCCAATACCCGAGTTGTGGAAAGGTGCTGAGGTGTTACCAATATTTAAAAAGGGGATAGGAATCTGCAACACAATTATAGGCCCATCAGTCTCATCGATTACAATCAGAAGGTTTTCTGTTGGGCTCTGCTGGCCAAAATTCAGGAATGGATTAATGTAAATGATATATTAACACCCTTCCAGGCTGGTTTTAGGCACAAAACCAGTACAATTGACCAGGTCTTTCGCTTCTTACTCCAGTTTTTGAAAACTGTTGTAGCCAGCAAGGGCAGCCTTTATGTCACCTTTGATGATCGAAAATCGGCATTTGAACTGGTCACAAGCTCTGGCATGTACTACACGAAATGGGTATGCTGCAGGACATCCCATCTTTAATCATCCGCCTTCATGAGCACAACAATGCTTGAGTACGCTGGGGTGAACAAGGGCAGCTCAATGACTCAATCCTTGCAAACAAGGGTGTTCAAGGATGTGTGCTTGCTCCAACTTGGTTCTCATTATATCTGAACAATGCAGTTCAATTTCTTTCCTCACATGCAGCAGATGCCCCCTCCCTAGGTAAGGCTAAAGTTTTCACACTTCTTTTTGCAAATACCACCTTATTGGTATCAAAAACGCCAGGTGCCCTGCTGCAATTACTAAACAGATTTGAGCAATTTTGTAACATGTGTGGCCTGGTGATAAATACATCAAAGACAAAATAAATGAGAATTAACCCTCATAAGCCATATAGGGGGAGGCCCTTACTAGAAAGGGTAGATAAATGTGAGTATTTGGTGTAAAACTCTCAGCCAGTATGTCTTGGATACTCCATGTGGAAAAGAGGACTATGACGCATAAACAAATCGTATGGGTTCTGCTGAAAGAACATCGTGCATGCGGTGGCAAACCAGTTGCAGCTGCTCTACAGATCTACGACACTAAAGCAGCGTGTAGTGTCCTTTATGGGGCCAAACTCTGGGGCTTTGCAAACTCTGTGGATATAACTAGAACCGAGCACAAGTTCTTGAGGTCCCTAGTACTCTTGCCCCCAAGCACCCTGCTTTATCCCCTTAAGCTCAACAGGAGTACAAAGTCAATCCTAGCCAGGAATGTGCGGGCTGTCAATGCCCAAGATAATTAACGGCTGGATGAGCATCCATATACTATGGTTAAAAATGACACCAAGTTCCTGTGAAAGACACACACGCTGATTGCTTTATACAGAGTCATAGGCCAAGAGATGTTATAAGGAAAGTGATGCTTATTGATGCTAGACAATGGATATGTTGTATGAGGAAACAAAAAAGAAAATGTACTAATAAAGAAATTCAAACAAAACAAAAAAAAGTAAATCCTAGCCAGGTTGTGCCCCTTTATGTTCTGGAGACGAATCAGGTCCAGTCCTGAGCTGTCACCTTAAGCCATTGCACTCCAGGAAGTCATCTCTCTCAGGTGCTAGTAAGAAAGCATGGATTAGGAATGTGAGTAAACTTCTGACTTCCCTGGGATTACAAGAGGCCTGGGACTGTACCTCAAGGGAGTTTATTCCCGACAAAGAACTAGTGGAGGCTCGGTATTGGGACAGGGTAGTCCAGAATGAGTCCAATGCTGTGCCCAGAAGCCCGCTAACTAGTGAGTTTTTGGATTTTAAATCAGTCAGTGCCCTGGAACAGTATTTGGATATTATCACAGTCCCAATGGATAGGAAGTTCTCTATCCCGTTCAGGATAGGTTTGCTCCCTCTCAATGCACTTACTAGTAAATGGTCAGCAATTTCATCCACTTCTATGCTGTGCCCTGGCTGTAAAGTTGTTAAAGAAACTGTAGCGTACGTGCTGTTTGCTTGTGCAGTTTACACACACCCACGTTCAGTGGATAAAACCAACCTGTGGATTGGTGGGCACACAATCATGTTACCACCTTGCGCTTTTTAAGCTCTGACCCTAGCCACCTATTTGCCTGTGCGATCGCCAAATTCCTGGTAAAGATGTGGCTCATCAGGAGGAAGACCCTAAGACATAGGTGGTACAACACTTTTAGCTCATATACCCCACTTCCCTCACAAAACCAGAAGTAGGGCTGTCATTGATATGGGGGAATACGCCCTATGTATTGTGCACCGTATCTTTTTTCAACCAGTCTACTGCTGCTTTCTACGGGGCTGAAGCCATGACTTATGTTCAAATTTTTTGATAAACCAGTCATATTGTGTATTTTATGTGTTATATATACATATATCATTCAGCCCAGTGCTTAATTTGAGCCGGTGGTTTCCGGTGCTCCGCTCCGGCACTTAATTGTCAACACTGGTGCTTGAAAGTCTAACACAAGGTGATGCGGTCTGGCGTATTTATAGATGACCACAACAAAAAGTAATTAATGGGCCGTACAAGCCATTCGTATAGCTTTAGGGAACCGAAATAGTCTGTACTGTCACACTTGTAGGAGTGAGATGATTAGTAGTTGTGTTGCTACTATTATCATTGGCAGAGCCGGCACGGGCAATGTGTGGTACAAGCTGCAGTGGCCTCCTGACAGGAACCCCAGCACTTATTTTTAACAAATTAGGCACCGATTCAGCCAGTACCAAGATTGATCACATTGGTTGGGTGGTAGAGCTATCCTATCTCTTTACCCCATCTAAAAGACAGCAGATCCTCTAACCATTCAGTGTTACGCTGTTTTAATGTTCTTTTTCTCTCTCTTTAACATATGTATTGTGATGAGTGCGACTTTTATGCCACTGGCTGCCGAAATGAAGTTATTATACTACAAAAACAAAAAAAAGACTATTTCTACAAGATTTTAGATATTAGAATGAAAGATATCCACCTGAGGGTTCCAGAGACGTGGATTTTACAAGCAATGATAAATCAATGCAATTTCACTCAACTGCGAACATGCCTTGGCAAAAGACAACACATTTTCAAAGAAAACTTACGTGAGTGTCAATGCAGTCGGTAAGAAGTACTTGGGGCAACCAGCTCCAGCAGGGAGCTAGTCGCAGGACCAGAAATGTCCTCAAGAACAGTTTCCTTCACAGAAGAAGCAGTCCTTCGGCTATTCCAGGCACTTAGTCTGTGTTGCAATATATTCCTATGGAGCAGCCTTGATGCAAGGTATGAAGGATGCTGAAGATGCTCCAAGAAGATGCTCCAAGGATGCTGTGGATGCAGTCGATGGCAGTCTTCCTGCAGGGATTCCTCGGTCCACGAAGATGGTGAGGAAGTCCTGGTTGTAGGGTTGATGTCCCGTGAAGTCCTTTACGGTATGGCTGAAGTTCAGTCGCCACTGGACTACCCAGTCGCCCGTGGTAGCAGTCACTGGCCAATCCTTCCTGGGTCGATAACTCACCTTCTGAGGGGGCCAGCAACTCTCCTACGGCACCCCTGGGCTCAGCAAACTCTGGCGCAACTCTGTGCATTGGGTCTTGGACCTCAGTGCTGCACAGCTGCGGTGGTAGCAGCTTGAAGACTTTGGGCTACCACCTTTCCCCAGCACGCTTCTTCAGCCGTTGTGTACGTGTGCTGCGAACAGGAGGCGAATAGCTGGTCCTTGGAGTTCTCTTGGCTTGACTGTGCTCTGGAGATAGCTTCTCCTCGAGCAAGTGACAGTAGGCACAGGCCCTCTCTTTGCTAGCCACTAGGTGCAGTCCTCGTCTGTGCAGCAACTCTTTGCTGCTCCCTCAGTGCAGCTGGGCAGTCCTCCTTTGGTCCTTCTTCCAAGTCGGTTGAGATCTGAGGTCAGGGTGCCAGAGGTGCCCCTTTTATGTTTGGAAAGTGCCCGCAGGGCAGTATGTGGTTGGTAGCCAATGAGATACCAGATTTGCACCCACCTGGTCATCACTTTCTGTGGAGTGTGGCATCTGGCTATCCCAGGATGCACCATTCTGGCCACTCCCAAGATGGCAAGACCCTTCTCTTGGTGTTCAAAGGTCATTAGCCCAGCCCGGGGTGTGGCTGCCTAGGCCTACACGCCCCTGGGATTACCGGCTTGGCAACTGGCTTCCCCCTCTGCCATCCGTGCCAGCCTGTATACCTCAACAATGGGGCAGACCTACCCCCTGGTGTTATACATGTGCCATTCAAAGGCAGCTTCACATTTGAAGCCTGCCTTTTGGAACTAAAACTCAAAGTGGCTTCCTGCAGGAGGGAGGCGACACCTCCCTTGCCTGCACTCCCTCATTGTCCTCCTTTCTGAGAGTTGTTAGCATGTCTTTCCAGGAGGACATAGAGCGGTCTCGTGGAGCAGGCTCCATGTGTGCCCAGAAAGGAACAGGAGTTTTGAAGGCAACAAAGTGGCAGCTTTGCTAAAGCTGTACACTGCAACAAGTTACATTAATTTCGACTTGAGATACAAGCCGGGCTTAATGTAATGTGTTTTTTAATACCTAGTAGTGCTAACTTTGGTCGCACTATTCAGGAGATAGACCAGTTGAAGGGGTCAACGTGTAACCCTGTACTCGCCAATTGGGCGACCAAACCTTTCCACAGTAAAAACTGCTGTTTCGCTTGTTTTACTGTCAGGACATGCAAAGGACACATCCTGCCTGTGTCATATGTTTCACCCAGTCTTTAGTTCTCAGTAAAGCCCGCCAGAGGGGTGAATTACACACATGTCCAGTGGAAGCAGTGGCTTTGCCATTGCTTTCAATAGCAAAGTCGGGCTAGAAGTGTACGACTGCTCTACCAGTCTGCAATAGCAGACTGGGGGACTTGTTTTACTTGGGGGACCCTCCAGGGTGGCACAATCAGTGCTGCAAGCCCTGGGGTGCCCCTCTAACATAAATACCCTGGGTGCCACAATACCATTTGCTAGGAACTTATAGGTAAGGTAGCCATTCCCAATTGGGTATAGCCAATTCAACATATACTTTAGGGTTAGGGCACTGGGACTGAGGAACGGTTAGCAGGCCTCGGTGCACTCGCCATCAAAAACCCAGCAGCATCAGTTGAAAAACTTGGGGGATGACCATACAAAAAGAGGCATTTTTTTACAGCTTTGCCTTGTTGTATTCAAGGAGATGTTCACAGGTCTCCAGAGAGATGATGCACTCCGATTCCAACATGCGGAGTCTAAGACACCTATCATCCTCTATTTGCTCAGTATTATCCTACCCAGGCCAAATAATTGCATCAGCATGGAATCCCCCCTATTTTTCTCTTGAAAGTGGCAGGCTACTGGATATTTCAAGTCATTATCACTGGCCTGTATGTGCCTCAACATGTGTTTTCTGACCTGGAAGATTGTGCTGCCAACATACCTTCGCTGACAGGTATATCTGATGCAGTAAACCACAATCTTTTTTGCAGGAAATGTACTTTCTGATCTCATAAGCTTGCACCCTTAAAGAAACCGCATACATACACAGGCTCAGCTCCTTCGTTATAGCGGAGGAGCGTCGCTCAACTGAAATGCCCCATAGAAGGAAAAATAAAATGGTAATGAAGTTCATTCATTACCATTTTATTTTTTGTCACCCTGTCCCAAACAGAGTGTCAGGACGGGGGCGGGGCTGAATGGCAGCAGGTGGGAGGGTGGGGTGCCTTTTGCACTTGTTTAAAGTGTGCATGTCTCTCTGGCCTGCCGTCATGTGATGGCCAGCCACACATGCACACTTTAAGCCTCTCTAACCCAGCTGTCTAAAGACACTTGACGGTTACTATCTTGTATGTATATCGGTCACTTTGGGCCTTGTGATCGCAACTCCCCGCATCCTAGGAGATGCTACATCCTATATCATCTTTGAATTGGTGTGTTTTCTTTAATTGTATTGTTCCACATGATCATATGTGAAGTGCTCGGATACCCTAATGGGTCATGTTCGCGCTATAAAAAACGTTTAGAAATATTGTTCATAGTGGAGCAGGCCCACCACCTGGAGCTGCAGTGGCCTCCTGACGCCTGCCTCATGAATTACAGGGACAGGGATAGGGACACCACATTACTCCTTGCACTGGAGCATCACCCTCTTCAGTACCAGGGAAATGCCAGCTCTCTCTTCCCAGATTTAAGGTTAGTGGTGCAGGCAGTGCGCCGTGAATTCCTCCCAGTGAAATGTACACTTATTATGGAGCCTTTGGGTGTTTTCACAGAACTTAGAACATCGTCTGTCTTTTAGGTTTGTCACTTAAAGTTCACATCAATCGTATGCACAATTGTCACTGGTCATGCGAGAAAGACCTGAGTAGGGTCGAAATGCATCGTAAGTTTCCTTACTGAAACGAACTTAGTGAATTACAACTGGCTGGAGTGCCTCGTAATCAATCACCTTTTTGTAACCCAGAGGGGAAATCTGGTCAATGTGAAGCAACTGGAGTTGCCTGCGCACGAGCCCCAGACAGATAGGCTGGTAATCTGTAGGTTTCATGCAAATACACATACATTTACACCCAGAGATGTGTGTCTGAAAGATATAAAATGCTGCTTACTCTGTAACCAACTCTCTATAGTGTGTAATGCTGTAGATTCACATGTTCTGCATACTCCTGCCATGTAGTGCTGGTCTCATATGCTTCCAACTTGTTTTTCTTTGAACAAGAAATGTCAAATCTCCCGTGCTAAGTGTGAAAACTGAGGAGAAAGTGTCCCTCCTGGTTTTGAATATAGAACATGGCCATCATGTTTGCCTTTTTGATGACGACAGTCGGGCTCAAACTTTGGGAGAAAAGCTTTGAGGGCTATCTTGATATCTAACTGTTCCAGGTAGTTGATGTGGTGCCCCTGGTAGTGTGCAGGCCAAGTTCCCAGGGGTGTTATGTGATGAACGTGGGCTCCCCAGCCTGATAGAAGCATCTGTGGTAATGGTCACTTGTGGAAGGAGGTCCACAAAGGGCCTGCCAGGAAGAAGCTTGTTTGTATTCCACTAGCAGAGAGAATGCTGGGTATTTGCCGTTACCAACACAACCTCCTCCCAATTCCCTGCTGCTTTTTCCCACTGTTTTGGTAGACATTTCTGTAGAGGGTTTATATGTAGTCTGGCATAATGTACTATTGCTATGCAGGAAGCAATCATGGCCAAATGTTTCATAACATTTCTCACAGTAATGAGGCGCGGTGTCTGAAAAAGAGGCAGCAATTGCTGTTATGCCATCACCCTCTGCAGGTTTGTGTACTACACCTTGCCTGTGTGTGCGTTCATGAAGGACGCTAAGAATTGTTTAATTTGCTGGGGTTGGTAATGTAATTTGTCACATTGATGGGAAACCTGATGCTATAATGGCCCAAGAGGTACACTATTGTTCACGGACTGCTTGCCAGAATGGTGGAAGAGAAAATCCTCTTCCCAAAGGTATCCAGTCTCATTAAATACTTGTCTGGTGGAGTGGCTGCGAACGCGCCTGGCTTCACTTTAGACGTTGAGGCCTGCCCCACCAGGCTCTCAGGGGTGGGGTGCTGGGTGAAAAAAGCTGGTTCCCCAGGGGACGGCTGGTGGCAAAGTACAATCATCCTGTGCTGGGCTTGGCCCAGGCCCCCAGCAGGACATCAGAGAAGGCTTCACTGAAGGGCTGAAGAGGTTCTGTGTGGGATGTTCCCACAGCGAAGGCATCTCTGTCAAGACATTGGTCTTGACTTCCACGAAGTGCAGCTAGAAGTTGAGGACTTAATCTGCTCTCACCACAATAGCAAAAGATTCCCCCTCCTCCATAGCCACACTAGGAGGAGAGACAAGGCCAACGTCTGGCGAGGTGTTCAGACCACTGTCATCTGCCAGATTCTCATACCAGTTATCATCTAACCGGGCCAAACTATCATCCTGAGGGTCAGGGTAGCCATAAGGATCCTCAGATCGACCCCAGCCAGAATTCCCACAGGGCCAGTCAAATAAATGAGGCACGGTCTCAAACTCTGGCAAATGCAGAGGTCCGGGCAGCACCAGTGTCGACGTTGAATGACGCTGGTCCAGCTCTGTGTTTGAGTGAGGAAGGACTATGGGCTTGGCATCACTGGTGCCGAGAACAGCGCCACAGGGCCAAATTCCAGCGAAGGTCATGCATTTACGACTGAAGTTGTTCCAAATCCGGAAATCAATCCAGAGAGCCACACAGGTGCAGAGGGCAAACATGGCAGCAGGAATCCATTTGGGAATGTCCCAGACCTGTAGTTCCTGAAGGCACGCCAGAGTGGTCAAGCCGCACAAAAATGAGGTGCATAGCCTCATAAAAGTGAGTTGGGTGGGGGTCGCTCCAGCAAACCCAGGGAGGCGCAGAGCGAACCTAGGCTCCGTGTGTGGAGTGCAGGAATACGGCATCGCTCGACTTGTGGTGTAGTTCCGCACCGCGTCCTAAGGCTTGGACAGGCACAGCAAAGCCTAAGAGTGTTTCAACTGCTTGTGTGACTTGCTTGACAACGACCACGACAGACGGGAATGACTTCGAGAGTGAGCCTAGGACCTGCCACGCAATCGCGACCTGGAGAGGTGTGGAGTCTTCTGATGTCGGGCAGCTAGGAGCTTCAATTTCTCACTCCTGAATCACTTTTAGATTCATGGTGCGGCAGTCAGAACAATTCCTGGAGTCGTGGTCCTGCTCCAAGCACCCCAAAAACCATATGGGGATCCATCACAAACATTTGTCCCATAGGATTTAAAACCAACTGTTTTTTGAGGGGACATCCCTATCACACTGGGAGCAGAAGGTGACAAAAATGTCAAAAAGGTAGCCAATAAATGGCCGGTGTAGCTCTTCCGGATCCATGCAGTTGGCGCAGAAAGAAAGGAACTGATGTCAGGTTGCGGAGTGGCACCTATATAGGCACCACGCATGTTACCTCTGGTGAGGGCGACGCCTACAATGCAGACAAAGAGCAGTTCAATGCCACCTATCCGTGCACAAACGTGCTGCTCAAGATTTTCCAGATCCAACATGACACCTGGAGTATATTCTAAGGTAAGGATTCTGCGGCTAGAAGTCTCTATCAGATACGTTTAAGGCATATATGTGAATATGAGCTGCGATAACTGCCAAACACTTGGTAAAAACCCTTGGGACTGTGGTTACTCCAAAGGGTCCTGGGCTCACTGTGCCACTGGATTCAAGCTATGCTGGCTGATGAGAGCTGATACCCCGAAATCGGTCCTAGGATGCATGTTTTCGGTCCAGGGAGGACCTGGCTTGGCAGTTCGGGCTGGACTGTTCCCATGAGGCACATGGTCAAGACTGATTTGCATATGGCCAGGTCTGAACTGGGGTGGCATGGTGAGCAAAAGAATGATGGATTTAACCAAGATCACTTGACTGGGGGTGAATGTTTTGATTTGTTCTGCATTCCATCCATCAATTGTGTTTCTTTTGCGTCCTCACCCCAAGTGTGCGGGGTATGCCCAGACGTGGGTCCCAGGTACACTGTGCCACTGGATTCAAGCTATCCCGGCTGAGGAGTGGTGAAACCCCAAAACCAGTTCTAGGATGCTTGTTTCCAGTCCAGGGAAGACCTGGCTTGGCAGTTTGGGCTGGACCGTTCCCATGAGGCACAGGGTCAAGACTGATTTCCTTATGGCCAGGTCTGAACTAGGGTGGCATGGTGAGCAAAAGAATAATGGATTTAACCCAGATCTCTTGACTGGGGGTGAATGTTTTGATTGGTTCTGCATTCCGTCCATCAATTGTGTGTCTTTTACTCCAAAGAAAGCACTTCGAATTGGTAATGTTGTCTGCTTACCATTAACTGCAGGTATAATTGCCATGCAGGATGGACTGGAATGCGGAAATAAGCATCCGTGAGGTCTAAGGCAGCCATGAAGTCCCCTTTCTGAAGCACTGAGATGACGTCTTGTAAGGTGGACATTAGGGTCGGGAGGTATAATTCATTCTGCTAATGGAATCCGAGAAATTTGGTAATTCTGCATTAGTCTTGTAATGAGGAATTACTTTTAAATTCTACTGCTCCGCCGGAGGAATTAAGAGGGCTGGAAGAGGGAACAGTTCATCTAGGTTTAAAAATCACTGCAGATTAAAGTTTAATCGGCAGTAGTTTTTTAACCTTGAGGCACTGCTCCCTCTTGCAGCCTTTTTTTAGAAAGGACCACTGCAGTGCATCTCTCTAAGTGCCCTTACATAGTCTGTAGTAATTATAGAGCATGTAAGGGTGCAGAGGGGTATGCACTGCAGTGCTTTATAAACAGGGTGGGAAGAGGGAGGAGTCCCTCTATGCTTAAAAACCCACTACAGAATAACTACTGCAGAGTATGTAAGGCACAGGGAGTCTTGCACTACAATCATTTTTAAACAGGGCGAGAAGAGAGAGCAGTTCCTCTATTTTGAAAAAACAGGAAGTGATCCCCTGCCCCTTTTAAATGAAAAAAACACCTTGTGGATGAGGTCCCCAGGGCCCAAAGGTTGTTGGGGGGTGGGGGGGTGGCGGTCAGCGCTAATGGGTCGGTTGTCCACAGGGATTTGGTGCAGGGCCTGGTCGCAATCACATATGGTAAGAAAATACTACTTTACGCAAAAAAAACTATAATTTAACTGAAAAAACAAAGGTTAAGGGAATGTTATAGTTAGGTGATGATTTCAGTGACACTGAAGTTCTTAAGTAACTATAATTCTTGCCTTAAGGGAATTACGACTCTCACCCTCGCCATGCACTGTTAATTACCCCACATACTACATCATTCATGACATCTTCTATGATATCATTGGTAACATCATTGCAACATCTAAAATTACATCTATGATAACAAAACGATGCGTGGCGGAAGCGTGAGGTTAAGTTACCTTAGGGCACGAGTTATAGTTACTTCAGATAACTATAACTGGTGAATTTCAATGGCTTTTATAGTTTAAAAAATTACATTGTCACTGAAATGCTTTGGGAAGAGATAATTCCAATCATGGTATAACCCACTTGGGCCCTTTTGATCTGCACTCATACACTCCCCGGCATTTATTATCATGCACGCGCTTCCCAATCATTGTCGGTACAAACTTTTTTAGCCCCCACTTCTTTTATTTGTGATAGAACATTTTTTCTTTAACTGTAAGAAGTTTCTAGAATTGTCATCATATTACATTCCTGATGATGTATTTATATGGGACAATTTTTCCTATATTTGCTTAAAGAATTATTGATTATATTACCTTGATTATCTGTGACATATACATTCTTGATTTATTAGTGGTGACGCACAAGTTACTACTTGTGCAACGATCTATCTGTAAGAGACATTAGTTAGTGATAGATTCCTTACCTTAGAATATCCCCAGGTGTCAGACTGGATCCAGAAAGTTTTCGTCAGCAGTACCCCTGCGCGTCGGAAGGTGGCGTTGTGCGGCTCCGCATCCGTCGCTGGCGTCTTAATCGGCGAGATGACGTAACGAAGACTACTTAGGCGCCACCAATGCGCGCTGATGTCAGTTCTGTACACTACTTTCCGCACCAGGAACACAGAGCCATGCAAGAAACTGACCACTGGTGCCATGAAACTATGGCCCTGAAAGGGATGACCTTAACCCTAGAAATCAGTTTGCATAACGGGGAGGATGGGTGCGGCGGTAAGGAATCTATCACTAACTAATGTCTCTTACAGATATATCGTTACACAAGCAGTAACTTGTGCATCTGAATGAGACACGTCAGCGATAGATTCCTTACATTAGAATAGATACCGCAGCAATACCTACCCCGGAGGTGGGTCTGCGAACCAAAATCACACCAGAAAGTCCCGGAGAACCGAACGGCCAAAGAAGCCGTCTCTCCGGACTTGGCTGTCTAGGCAGTAGTGCTTGGTAAAAGTGTGCAGCGAGGGCCACGTAGCTGCCTGACAGATGTCCTGCAAGGGAACGCCGCGTCCTAAAGCAGTAGTGGCTGCTGTTGCCCTGGTAGAATGGGCACGCAGCCACACAGGAGGCTCCTTCTAGCCAACGAGTAACAGGCTCTGATGCAGAGAATAACCCACCGAGAGATGGTCCGTTTGTGCACGGCCTGACCTTTTTTGGCACCCACGTAGCCAACAAAAAGTTGGTCATCCACCCGGAACCGTTGTGTGCGCTTCAGATAGAACGAAAGCGCATGTTTCGGTTCCAGACAATGGAGCCTCACGTCTTCTTTTGAAGGATGCGGAAAGAAGGTGGGCAAAGTGATGGTCTGCCTGATGTGGAAGGGCGTGACCACCTTGACACGAAAGAAGGACGAGTCCTTAAAACCACATTGTCCGGATGAACGGAGAGAAAAGGAGGTTTAGAAGAAAGAGCCTGGAGCTCACTCACTCTTCTGACAGAGGTGAAAGCTACCAGGAAAGCCGTCTTCAGAGTGAGAAGACGTAAAGGACAGTCATGAAGTGGCTCAAAGGGAGCACATATCAGATAATTCAAGACAAGATTTAAGTCCCACTGAGGCATTACGAAGGGCACGGGAGGAAACGTGTGTAATGCCTTTCAGAAAGCGATTAACAATTGGGAACTCAAAAAGAGAAGGCTGATCTGGAAGTTGTAGAAAGGTGGAAATGGCCGAGAGAAAACCTTTGATAGTGCCCAGACCAGAACCCTGCTGGGCCAAAGAGAGAGAGTACCAGAAGGACCTTGGAAAGAGGGGCAGCAAGGGGATCCATAGCCTTTGCTGTGCACCATGCCACAAATTTGTTCCACCTGCAGGTGTATACCATCTTAGTGGAGGGACGCCTGAGTGCCAGAATAAAGTCACAGACTTCATAAGGAAGGTCGAAAGCTGTCAACTGTCGCCGCTCAATCGCCACACATGGAGGTGGAGGTTGGACAGGTTCGGGTGGAGGACCGTCCCCTGTTGCTGCGACAGAAGATCCTCCCGAACAGGCAGTCGAATCAGGGGAGCGATCGCCATGACGAGTCACTCGGGATACCAGTATCTTCATGCCCAATCCGGAGCTAGAAGGATGACTTGGGCCCGGTCACGCTGAATGTTCTTTGGAACTTTGGGCAGAAGTGGTATAAGCGGAAGGGCGTACAAAAGACTACAGCTCCACTGGTGATGAAAAGCGTCGCCGAGCGAGTGCCGCCTCGGAAATTCCAACGCGCAGAATTGATGACATTGCGCATACTCTTCGGTGGCGAATAGATCTAATGAAGGCTCTCCCCACTGCAGAGAGACCTTGCGCCACCTCCAAGTGAAGACGCCATTCGTGATCCAACATAAACCGGCAGCTGTGTTCGTCTGCTCTGGCGTTCAGAGTACCTGCCAGGTGGTGAACCACCAAGGGAATGCCTTGATGTTCCAGCCATGTCCAGAGGCGGAGAGCCTCCTGACATATGATCCACAACCCCACCCCGCCCTATTTGTTGCAATACCACTTAGCGGTGGTGTTGTCCGAGAACACCTGCACTACATTTCCCCAGACAGAGGGAAGGAATGCTTTCAGTGCAAGTCGGATCGGCCGAAGCTCCAAAAAGTTAATATGGAGCTGGGACTCCGCAGGAGACCAGAGGCCCCTGATCTCTGCCTTTCCCATGTGGCCGCCCCATCCCAGGAGGGACGCAACCGTCACCACTGTGTGCTCCGGTTGGGGAAGGGAGAGGGATCTGCCATTGACCCAATCGCGATGTGTGAGCCACCACTGCAAATGTCGTGCAGCGCCTTCCGAGATCTGGACGTGATCGGCCAGGTTGCCCCAATGCTGTGCCCACTGGAACTACAGGTCCCTCTGCAGAGCCCGCATATGCCATCTGGCATGGTGCACTAGCAGGATGCAGGAGGCCATTAGGCCCAGGAGCCGGAGGGTCATCCTGACAAACCCGGCATAGAGGCCGAAAGATTGGAATCGTAGCCTAAATATCCAGGACTCGCTGCGCAGGAGGATAAACCCGAAACTGCGTCGAATCCAGAACCGCTCCGATGAAGGGGAGCTTCTGAGAGGGACTCAGGTGAGACTTTGGCATGTTGACGGAGAACCCCAGCAAATGCAGGAGGTTGGCCGTAGTCTGGAGGTGGGAGACTACTGCCTGAGGCGAACCAGTCTTCAGCAACCAGTCGTCGATATAGGGGAGAACTGGAACCACTGAGCTGCACAGAGGAGCTGCGACCACCCTTTCATGAACACCTGAGAGGCACTGGTAAGGCCAAAGGGGAGCACGGCAAACTGAAAGTGCTCTAGGCCTACCGTGAACCGCAGGTAACGCCGGTGGGCCAGCAGGACGGGGATATGAAAATATGCGTCCTGCAAGTGCAACACTACCATCCAGTCTCCAGGGTCGAGGGCAGCCAAGACCTGAGCCAGAGTTAACATCTTGAACTTCTCCTTCCGGAGTAAGCAATTGACGTTCCTTAGGTCCAAGATGGGACGCAGGCCCCCTTTTTCCTTCTTGGGGACCAGAAAGTAGTGGGAATAACAACCACGTCCCACTTCTGGCCCAGGAACACGCTCGATGGCCCCCTTGGCCCGGACGGCCGTGACTCCCTGCTGAAGAAGCGCAAAAAGTTCCGACATGTGGTGGAACTGAGGTGGCATGGCTGGAGGGGCAGTCTCGAAGGGGAGGGAGTAGCCTCTTCGGGCGATATGTCCGGGAGTCCTTAAAACGCTCCAGCGCTTTATCTGCTTTATTGCCAAACAGGCGAGTACCATCAAAGGGCATGTCCATAAGGGAACTTTGTACATCCCCTGAAAAACCAGTGGACCGCAACCAGGCATGACGACGGAGGGCCACTGTTGTGGAAATCGCCCTACCCAGTGAGTCCGCGGTGTCTAGTCCACACCTAATGGCGAACTTTGCTGCATCTTTCCCCTTAGCAGCAGCTTGGGAAAGCATTGTCCGAGCTTCCTCTGGACACTGAGGCAACACCTGCGTAACCGTGTCCCACACAGCATGGGAACTGCGGCCCAAGAGGCATGCGGTGTTCACCAACTGCAGCCCTAAGCTGGCAGTTTCTTGCCGAACTGTTCCAGCTTTTTGGATTCCTATCCGGCATAGTGGAAGGGAATGCGACTTGGTGAAGTGGAGGCCTGGAGGACCAGGCCCTCCAGGGTTGGGTGGGTGGACAGAAAAGCAGGGTCACCCGGGACCAGGCGCCGGGCCACATTCTAATCCACGGAAACTCCTGTGGCCGGTCAAGACCAGGTGCCCATCAAGACGTCAGGTAATGCCTCACTGAACGGAAACAGGGGCTCCGAAGAGCTTCTCGGCGGCTGAAGTACTTCAGCGAGGAGGTTTGTCTTGAGGGTCACTGTAGGCAGGTCAAGGTCAAGGGTCTCAGCTGCTCTACGGAGCACCATAGTGTATGTGGCGCCCTCCTCCATAGCCACAGCAGGAGGAGAAAGAAAACCAGGGTCACAGGAGAGGTAAAGGCCACCGGCATCCTCTAGCTCGTCCGTCCATTCCTGGTCTGACCCGCACTGCCGTGCGAGAGGGTCTTCAGACCCCTCCCAGTCGTCCCCTTCCACCACTGCCCACGGAACAGGCTGCGGTGGTGGTGGGGGGACAGGGGAATACAAATGGTCGAACGGTGCCAGTCGACTCCGGTCCGGCTCCGTGTCCCAATTAGGGTCCCAACCAGGAGTAAAATTGTCCAGGAACCCGATCAAGGGTGGAGGTGGAACGGAACCCACTGCGGCACCGGGAACGGAGCCACAGGCGGCGCCGGGGCTGGAGCCGCCGGCGGAGGTCCCTGCGGTGCCGTGGCCGCCGCGAAGGTCCCTGCGGCGCCGGGGCCACAGCCGCTGGTGGAGCGTCCCTGCAGCGCCGGGGCCTGATGCAAGGGAGGGCCCTCAACTGGGACCGCGGGGCCTGGAGGTGCGCTGGCGGGAGCCCGAGGCCTGAAGAGGCGGGCCATGGCTGCAAGAAAATCTTGCACCTGGGCAGGAGTCACCGACAGACCTGGATAAAGTGGGTAGGCCGCGGGACTCACAGGCTCCAAAGGAGTCGCGGGGGTGGTACCACTGGCCCCCTCGTCCGGAGACCAACGAGGGGACGTCGGAGAGCGGAAATGCTTCTTCGACTTCATCTTAAGACGTCTCTTACTAGAATCAGAGTGGGAAGACTTCGACCCCGGGGAGCGATGAAGAGGGCTCCGCGAGCGATTTCTCGAGCAAACCCCTGAACCTCGAATGGCGTGGAGACGACTGCCGGGCCTCCAGTAGCTTACGGGACTTCTCCCGCAAGGCCTACGGAGCCATGGTCAGACAATAGGAACATGAACGGGAGTCATGGTCGCGCTCCATACAGTAGAGACAGACGCCATCCCTACGTGGCACCAGGAGTCAAAGACTCAAAAATGGAAGACAAAAAGTCCCAAAAGTTTAGTCAAAAAGTGACTAGGGTACCTGCTCTAACCGGATCTGCGCTTGCTGGCATGGAGAAAAAGAACTGACGTCAGCGCGCATAAGTAGCGCCTAATTAATCTCCGTGACGTCATTTCGGTGCTTACGACGCCATCGACGGACACTGAGGCACACAACGCCACCTTCCGACGCGCAGGGGTACTGCTGACGAAAACTTTCCGGATCCAGTCTGACGCCTGGGGATATTCTAAAGTAAGGAATCTATCACTAATGTGTCTCTTTCAGATCTTTCAAATATAAGAATTTATTATGAATTTCTGTTTGGGCGATGCCGTTTTGTGATCATAAAATGTAACCTTTCAGTTTCTATGCACGAGGAGTATTTATTTTGAAGGGTGGCAGGCCTTGCTACTTTGAGACAGATTCATCGCAGTCAAAACGCGTCAAGAACTGATTGCACAATAAAGAAGTTTTGCCAACTTACAACCTGGAGTGACCATGCCCATTTGGTTATCCAAAATTTTACACACACACACTAATACACACACTAATACACACACTAATACACACACACACACACACACACACACGGCATTTCTTTTGGTGTTACTGAATTGTCTTGGGTCAGTATTTTAATGGCTGATATTCTTGTAATTGGCTGTAAAGTGAAGGAAGTGGGAGAAGGAGCTGAAGGAAGATTTAAGGAAGGGAAGATGCCAGAGGAGGAATAGGGGACAAGAGGGAGCCAGGGACTGTGGTAACAGTGGAAGGAAGGAGGGAAATTAAAACGGGCTATGGAAGTAAGATAATAGGGAAGCTAAAGGAAAGTGGAAGAGGAGCAAAGGATGTAGTGAAAGAGGCTTTAGGCAAGGGCGTCAGGGAGGAAAGAAATAAGAAAGGAAGAGTACGACTATCATTTGTCAGGTTCTTTTTCTTGGTCCATTACTCAAAACTTTTACCTACAAAAGCAATCTAACAAGCTGCTTAGGAAAGGGACAAGGGGAAGGAATAGAAGAACACTAGGACACAATCGGACTCAATCTGTAAACAGTTGTTAGAAGAAAATAAACAACAAAAAGGCATAGTCCTGATTCACGGAGTATTGTGCCTGTCCCATGTGTTCAAAGAGGATTAGACAGATTATAAGCAATCTAACACAGTGGATCATAACACGCGGAAGTTTTGTCAGAGTTAACTTCCTTCATAAAGAATCTCATAACGCTTTAACTAAAGACTAGATGTGGAAACCAGGTATTTACCTGCTGCCGAGCAGCGCAGAGTGGCAGTTCCTCCAGACACCACAATCACTGCTGCTTCTTCTGGGGTCACGTTTGGTGCTGCTGGGTTCACTATACTGCCTACTACGTGCACTTCCACTTGGACCTGTACAGAACCATAAGTATTTCGGGCAATGCAGGAATAGGACCCAGCATCTTCCGGTCTGGCAGAAAGAATCTACATTAAAAGAAAAAACTTTGTTAAAACTGGTACCTCTTAGTCTGATGACAATTACAATACTTCCAAAATCCTTGCATCTTGAATATACATTTGCCTTCGGTGTCTTCTCCCACTCCAAACACATATACAATAAAGACATTGCCCCCTCAAGTTATCTCCTCCTCTGTGGAGAAGTAATAGGTATGAATACTCCTAGAGGTTTTAGCTGAGCACAGACCCACTGAGTATAGATACGGGAGTGAGACATTGTTTCTGATTCACTGTCCACAAAGAATAAATATGGTCAGTATTGGAAACAAAATCCTCTCCTGCAGTGATTGAGACTGAGTAAAAAGCAATAAGTATGATGTTAAACTCACCAAATAGCCAGATTGTCATTTGTCAACCTATTCAACAAGGGCACTTGTCAATGAGCTACTATAAAAAAAAAAAAAAAAAGGGGTGCATGGCACCACCAAAGCATTTCGATTTTAGACTCCTGTCAATGGACAACTCAAATGGACGCATCATGTAGATGCTCAGATTAAAAAAACATTTAACGTCTTTTACAGGCCATTTCCGGACTACTCTCAGGATAAATAAGAATGCTTTGGCAGTACCTAAACCCACGAAAAGCATTTGGCAGGAAAGGTTTCAAGTCTGGCAGGCAAACAATTGAGAGCTAGCGGGGTCCAGACTGGTGGTGACTAACCAACGGCAGGTTTTTCACATATAAAACCGTAACATACAGTGTTACAAAACTTTTCAAAAGTCAAAGCCAATTGCCGAGGTCACCCGCTCTTCGCCATTTCTAAGACTTCACGAAATGATCCAATCAAGTACAGTTTTGCCACTTAAAGGGCAAATTAGTGAACATTACCTGTAACATGGCATTGCTGTCCAAGTGCTCTAGAGCATGCTGCTTGGTGTTTGTCCGAGCACTCGTCCGGCGCCAGCTGACCACAGGGCGTGGATCACCCATGCCCACGCACTCCAGGTTGATGGATTCTCCCACTTTCACTTTGATGGGGCCCTTCGGGTTGGCAGAGACAGTGGGAGGTCCTAAAAAGGAGACATACGAGTTCGAAGAACGCAATCTGCTTAGAAAAGTGACATAAGTTATCCTGAAAAACAAGTTACTTAACTTTGGTAACGCTTTTTCTGGTGGATACAGTATCTGCCTGTGGATTCCTCACCTTATGAATATCCCCTCTGCGCCAGCATTCCGGAAACTTTTCATAGCTCTCTACGCCGATGAGGTCGTCACAGCGTCATGGTTCCACACGCGGCTCCGCATGACGTCACCGGAGCCATAAGACCACCACGTCGGCGTGAGGACGTCAGTTCCACCCATTTTTTCCGTGCCACACAGGCAAAACGGGCGGACCGACAGAGGCATAGTATACAGAATTCACACACAAATACACTCAGTGTATAAAGAAAGAAGAAAGCTTGCACTTCAAACAAGACAATAGCAAATAAACAGAGGTAATAAAGTCTTGAGTACACAATACGTCAAAAAACTAAAACCTCAGCTTTTATGGAATAAAAGGGTGGACAACGGGGAGGTGGGTGGGTCTGTGAGGAATCCACAGGCAGATATTATATCCACCAGAAAAAGCGTTACCGAAGGTAAGTAACTTTTTCTTCTGATGGATACATCTGCCTGTGGATTCCTCACCTTATGAATAGAATCCCACAGCAGTACCTCTCCCGGAGGTGGGTGCCCACCCTTCTATACTAAAAATTCATGCAAAACAGAGCGCGCAAAATGGCCGTCCCTCCTCACTTCGGAATCTAAGCAGTAATGCTTCGCGAAAGTGTGGAGGGAGGTCCAAGTTGCGGTCTTACAGATGTCTAAAACAGGTACACCTCTAGACAATGCAGAAGTAGAAGATTTAGACCTGGTGGAATGAGCTTGAATGTCTACAGGAGGCTCCTTACCAGCCAAGGAGTAGCATATATTGATGCACAAGATGATCCATCGTGAAAAGTGCAATTGTGCACTGCCTTGCCCTTCATACGACCAGCATATCCAACAAAGAGCTTGTCATCCTGACAAAAGTCCTTTGTTCTGTCCAAATAGAAGCTAATTGCCCTCTTTGGATCTAAACGATGAAGTCTCTCCTCGTCCTTGGAAGGGGGAGGATAGAAAGTAGGAAGGGTAATGGACTGACCTAGGTGGAAGGGATTCACCACCTTAGGCAGAATAGCAGCCCTGGTCCTAAGTACCATCCTTTCAGCATATATGGTCAGAAAAGGCAGCTTTGATCTCAAAGCCTGGAGTTCACTCACCCTCCTGGCCGAGGTGATAGCTACCAGGAAGACCGTTTAAAAAGTTAAAAGTCTTAAAGGACAACTATGCATCGGTTCGAATGACGAACCCATTAAAAAAGTTAAAACCAAATTCAAGTCCCACTGGGGCATAATGAAAGGAGTGGGAGGAAACATGTTTGTCAGCCCCTTGATAAATCTTAAGACTATAGGAGACTTAAATAAAGAAGGCTGATCAGGTAAACACAAAAATGCCGACAAAGCCGACAAATACCCTTTAACAGTGGCCACAGCAAAACCCTGCTGGGCCAAATGAAGAGAAAACAAAGAACATCAGATAGATGAGCTTTTAAGGGATCAATAGATTTCTCTCCGCACCACTTTACAAGTTTAGACCATCTGTATGAATAGACAGACCTAGTGGAGTGTCGCCTGGCCGAAAATATAACGTCCACCACGTCAGGCAGGAGACAAAAAGAATTCAAGTTGCCCTGTTCAATCTCCAGACATGAAGGTGCAGGCTCTCGAGGTGGGGGTGTAGAACGTGCCCCTCCATCTGAGAGAGGAGGTCTGCCCTGAGAGGGAGACAGAGCGGAGGGTGCGGTGAGAGGTGAAGGTCCGTGTACCACACCCTTCTTGGCCAATCCGGGGCGATCAAAATAACTTGGGCCCGGTCTTGGTGAATCTTCCTCAGATCCCGAGGAATCAAGGGTATGGGAGGAAACGCGTGAAAGGAGTTGAGAGCCCCAACTCAACTGAAATGCGTCCCCCAACGCTCCCTGCCCCAGAAACTGGAGACTGCAGAATGACGGGCAGTGTGCGTTCTAGTGAGTGGCAAACAGGTTCACCCAAGGAGTCCCCCACATCCGGAAGATGTGTCGGACTACCTCTGGATGAAGCCTCCACTCGACTGTCCGCACGCACGTTCAGATCCTCGGCCAGATTTGCCATCAAACAAATCCGATGGACCTGAGCCCAGGACCAGATTTGCAACGCCTCTCTGCAGAGACGGTACGACCCTACCCCTCCCTGCTTCTTGACATACCACATCGCAGCAGTGTTGTCTGTCAGGACTTGAACTGACTGACCGCGAAGGGAAGGGAGAAAGGCCTTGAGCGCCAAACATATCGCCCCCAATTCCAAAAGGTTGATGTGAAACAACCTTTCTTCTGGAGACCAAAGACCCTTGATCTCCAGATCCCCCAGATGTGCTCCCCACCCTAGGGTAGAGGCATCCGTTATCACTGTGGAGGAAGATGGAAAGGCTTTCCTTGAGACAGATTGCCCTCCACGCTCCACCAAGACAGATCCGCTGCAGCTTCTCTTGAGATCCTCACTGACTTCCCGAGATCTCCGTTGTGCTGATACCACTGCCTGTGGAGCCACCACTGGAGCACCCTCATGTGTCAGCATGCATGGCTGACCAACAGGATGCAGGAAACGAACAGACCGAGCAGGCGAAGGACCTTCAGAACTGGAACAACCGCTCCATTGTAAAACAAGGGAATCATTTCCTGTATGTCGAGAATCCTTTGAGGTGGAGGGAATGCTCGACACATAGTGGTATCCAGTACCGCCCCTATGAACAGGTTGTGCTGTGAGGGGACCAGGTGAGACTTGGGTACATTTACTGAAAAATCCAATTTGTACAACAGCTGAGTTGTTATCTGCAGATGACGACACACCATCTCTGGAGACTCTGCCTTCAGAAGCCAGTCGTCCAGGTATGGGAAAACCGGAATCCCCAACCTTCTGAGATGGGCTGCCACCACTGCCATCACCTTGGTGAAGACTCGAGGTGCAGTAGTAAGACCAAACAGAAGGACCGCAAACTGGTATAGGACGTAGCCTGCCATCCTTCTTGGGAATCAGGAAATACCGGGAGTTGCATCCCTGACCCCTTTCCTGCTCCGGAACCACCTCTATCGCACCTTTTTGTAATAGGGCCGTAACTTCCTTCTGAAGGAGAAGCAAATGATCCTCCGCACAAAACCCTTGGCAAGGAGGGTAAGGTGGAGGGAATTTCCTGAAGGGAAGGGCATACCCATTTTCTACAAGATCTAAAACCCAAAGGTCTGAAGTGTTTAACTTCCAATCCTATAGAAAATGGGTAAGCCGACCTCCCACAGGACCCACATGAGCCAGGACGACAGATCTAGGGCTGCTTTCCTGCATTACCGGGAGGGGGTGTAGAGGAGGAGGAGGAAGAGGGATGTCATCCAGCTCCACGAAGGTGACCTCTGCCTTTACCCCTGTAGGATTTATACAGAAGGTTTTGCTGCTGCTGTTGATGTTGCGGAGGCTGACGGGAACGATAGGAAGACTTTCCAAAACCACGGTACCTTCTGTAACCATACCCTCTTGACTGAGACTGCAAACCCAGAGATCTTGCCGTGGCTTTACTGTCTTTAAATCTCTGCAAGGCCAAGTCCGCTTTCTCCCCGAAGAGCTTAGAACCGTCAAAAGGAAGGTCCAAAAGGGCAGCTTGCACATCAGGTGAGAATCCTGACGATCTTAACCAAGCATGCCTCCTAGTGGCAAAAGACGAACCAATCACCCTTGCCACTAAATCTGCAGTGTCCAGACCCGATTGGATTACTTGTCGAGCAGCAGCCTGGGAGTCCATCAAAACCTCACTCAAGGTGTTCCGATCCTCTTCAGACAGCTTAGGGAGAATCTGCTTAGAGTCCATGAGGGTGTGGATATATCTGCCCAATAGACAAGTTGCATTTGTGGACTTTAATGCCATACTGGCCGAAGAAAATACTTTCTTTGCCGATTGATCAAGCTTTTTTGAATCTCTATCAGCCGGTGCTTGAGGGAAAGAGCCAACCGAATGCTTCGAACAAGAAACTTGAACTAACAGACTTTGAGGTGACGGGTGGGGAAGACAAGAAATCAGGGTCCCCTGGTGCCGGTCTACATCTCCTAGAAACAGATCTAGACATTGCAGGAGCAGAAAGAGGATTACTCCAGACTTCCAATATCGGCGCTGTCAGAGCATCATTGAATGGTAAAAGAGGTTCCGCCACAGCAGAAGGAGAATGAAGAACCAGTGTTAAAAGATTAGGCTTATATTCAGCCATAGGAAGCTGTAGGTCCAACAGTTCAGCTGCCTTCTTGATAACATGATAAGGAGCTACATCCTTCGAAGGAGAAGCCTTCTGTAAAGCAAAGTCCCCTTCCGAAGAGACATCCAAACCACTTGCTTCACACAACTCTTCCAATAAGTCCTCAGACTCATATTTCTCCTTCCTCTATGTCACTAGCCCGATATTGCTCCTCCTCAATAAGCCTTTGAGCTTCCCTTCTCGAATGCATCCTCGGCTGCGGCGTCGGCGGCGCCATCCGCGACATCGACGGATCCGGCAATGACATCGAAGTAGGCTCCGTGACAGGGACGTGCGTCGAACGAACTCTGGAAGAGGGGACGCCGGACGGAGCCGGAGACTGCTCCAGCGGCGTCGACACCCTCAGCGCCGGATACTGCCATTACAGCGCCATCGGCATATAAGGCATAAAGGGGGCCGGAGGTTAATGCTGAGGCACGCCCAAATTGAATGCCAAAGGGCCCATGGGACCCGAAGGTGCTCCAGAGGGGCATGTGGCTCTGGTAAAAATATCATACATCGCATTCATGAAATGCGATGAATCCGATCCCGGCGCCGGGAACTAAGGAAACTGCGCCGGTTCGGCTTCCTTATGAGGAGTCTCCGGAGTCGGATCCACTGGAGTAACAGGTGGAGCCACAGGAGCAGCAGAAAACTCTTCCTCTACCGGATTCGAATCCCCATCCAAAGCCGGAGAATCAACCGGTGCCGGAGACTGCACCGGAGAACCCAAAACAGGAGACCGGCCTGGAGAAGCTTGTGGAGACTCAGAAGGTGAAGGAGAGATAACATCCTTGGTACGACGTCGAGGAGCAGGAGAAAGAGACTTCAAAACTCGAGATTTGGACGATCGACGTCGAGACCCATGTCTCTTCTTCTTGTGCCTTCTCTTGGTTCCATGCGAAGACGATGACCTCGACTTCGATCTCTTACGACTTTTTTTCTCTTTTCTCACCTTGGACATGTAGAGTTTGGCCTCTCTCTCCTTCAGCGCCTTAGGGTTAAGTGTTCTACAGGATGAACAATCTTCGACGTCGTGATCGCTAGGGAGGCACCAGAGACAGTCCTCATGAGAGTCAGTAATGGACATGTGACCTCCGCATTCATTGCAGGGCTTGAAACCCGACTTCTTAGGAACAGACATAGTCGAAACAATAACAAATAAAGTCTCGAAACAAAGTAGCCGTTGAAAGACAGGAGAGTCCCAGAAAATCCGTTAGCTTGTAGCGCGGAAAAAAAGGAACTGACGTCATCAAGCCGACGTGGTCTCCTTATGGCTCCGGTGACGTGATGCGGAGCCGCGTGCGGAGCCATGTCGCTGTGACGGCCTCGTCGGCGCAGAGAGCTATGAAAAGTTTCCGGAATGCTGGCGCAGAGGGGATGTTCATAAGGTGAGGAATCCACAGGCAGATGTATCCATCAGGAATATACTATTCGATCAAACTTTTCACTGAAAAGCACACTTAAGTTACCACATTAAGTAGAGTGATTAGAGGTTCCTGCTTCTTTAGCCAGAGGCTACCTGAACAAATATGCTGCCTGTTCACTGTGAGGAAATATACAAGCCAATTCCCTGAATAATTCCTTCTTCCATCTCTTGTAATCCTTACACTACCCTGGTCTTTCCTGTGATTTTCAACCCATGGCCTTTCGCTCTGCAATGCAAACCATGGCATGTCCTGATGGGGAGCCAATGGGGTGCGGTGGCATTGGGGTTCCCCCCACGGAACCCAATAAAAAGGAAGCGTGTGCCCTGAGTGGTCTCCAAAAACCCACCTGTTTAGCCAGGCCCTAGGGCATGGGGTCCTCGGGGGTCGAAATCTGCCCAGGAAGGGGGGCCACGAGGCCCCCTCTCCATATATTAATTACATAGGCCCTGGAGGATGGGGTTGCCGGGCCTATATTGGCCCAGGAGAGGGGCTGGGTGTCCCCGTCCTCCTTTTGAATATATAGTGCATGCCTTGGGTGGGCTCCAGGGCACCCATTTACTGGGCAGGCCCCAGGGGATGGGTCCCCATGGACAATATTGGCCCGGGGAGGGGGGGGGCATCTGTGACCCTCTCCGTCTTTTAAATATGCAGTGGGTGCCCTGTGTGGCCTCCAGGGCCCCTACCATTTACTGGCCGGGCCCCAGGAATGGGGTCCCGTGGGCTATAATTGACCCAGGAAGGGTCAATTATGCCCTCCTCCCCTTCAGACATTGGCCGAGGTAGGGAGATGGGGCACCGGGCCTGAAATCTCCCCTTTTCCCAATTATTACAAAATTAGGCCCCAGTGGATGGGGTCCCCGGGGCCACTATTGACCTGGGGAGGGTGCTACATGCCCCTCTCCCCTTTATAAAAATGGCCGGGCCACGATAGATGGGGTACCCGGGGCCAGAAATCGGCCGCGGAGGGGTGCTGTGTGTCTCGCCCCATTTACAATAAGGCCGGGTCCCAGGAGATGGAGTCCCCAGGGCCAAAACATGATCCGTGGAGTGGGGCCACATATCCCCTACCCCTAAAAAATGAGGTGGACCACAGTGGTGGGATCCCTGGGGCTGAAGTCGGAAGGGGAAGGGAGGCTGCGTACTTGTTGTAGGAGTAGCTCTATGGGTGAGTGAGTGGTTGTGAGAGTACCTGTATGGGTCTGTGAATGGGTATGTGAGTGGTTGTGTGGGTGTGAATGGGTGTGTGTGAGGTTGTATAGTGGTGTGAGTGCTTCTGTGGACAATGTCAGTGATGTCACAGTGACCATGTCATGAGTGATGTAATATGTGAGGTCGTAAGCAGTGCATTGTGGGGGCTTAAGTTAAAGCTAGCTCAGCTAACTAGAACTGCTGAATTTCATTGATTTTGTGAAATCTGAGTCTAACTAGAACATCCCTGTAACCTTTGGTATTTTCAGTGAAAAAAAACACATACACACATTTATATATACACACACGCACACATAGATGTACCTTCATTATATGGATTTAGTCAATATTCTGGATATGATAGTTTGGCGTCACTCAGTGTTGTGACATACATCTGGGTAGTCACTACTAGTAGTTCAGCAACATGCGGTCACAACTGTGATTGACAAATAATGCAGAAGGGACCACATCAGAGACAAAAGCATTAGGGGGCGTGACTACTTTAATTGACCAGAAGTAACTTGTTATTGAAATTATTGGAAACCCCTCACCTAGATGAAATCTGACATCTTCTGATGTCAAATGAATGTCGAGATTTGTTTGAGTATGAAAGAATGTCTTTAGGATTATTGGCTCATCGAGAAGAAATTTGGTTGGTACTTTAGGTAGGAATTTGGGATTAGTTGTTAGTATGACTGTCTTCTAAGAACTGTAAAAAAGGCCTGGATCTCACTAACTTTTCTCACTGGAGTGATGGTCATGAGAAATGCAGTTTTCCACGTTAAATATTTTAGACTATTTGTGAATTGGTTTGACAACTGTGAAAACACTGTATTCACCGCCCAAGCTGTTAGAGGTGCTGTAGACGGTGGGAACACTCTGAATTGGCCTTTCAGAAACTCTTTTACAATTCTGTGTGAACTTTATACATGGCTTGCTAGGTGTCCTTTTAAAAAGTTAGATGGTTGCCAGGTAAACTAAATGAGCTATGCTAGAGCCCTGACATAGCTAGTTCTAGAAGATATGAGTGTCCCGATGAGCCTGCAAATGAAAAGGATAGAATCCTTTACTGTGATACTACTCACAAAACCTCTTCAATTCTGCAGCATATGTTCAGTTTGTTGAAACAGATTTGAACAGATCTGGCTTGTGTCAAGATAGCTTCACAATCCAGTGGGATATACATCTTTCTTCTCAACTCGTGGGATTGAGGAGCAAAGCTGCTAATTTTCAAGATTGCAGGTTGTGGTTTAGAATCTGGCCTTGTATCTAGAGAGAAGATCAATTTTCGACTCCAGCAGAATGGGTGGCTCCTGCTCTAATTCTAGCAGATCAGAAAACAAGTACTATCTCTGCCAAGTAGGGAAGTAGGGGCTATTGGGGGTCAACGTGCAGGGCTCCCTTTTCACCTTGGCAATTACTTTTGGTAGGGTGGGAACTGGCGGAAAAAGTATAGGTAAACATCCTTTACTATCCTATTAACAGAGCATTCTCTCACAAGTCTGGCTGTGGGTATCTACTTAAGAGGGGGTATGGTCTTACTTTTCATAGCAAAGTGGTCTATATTGGTTTTCCGCCAGATCCCAATAATTTCTTCAGGATGCAGTCCCTCATCACACCCACTCATGACTGTCCTGTAGTGTGCTGCTGAAATAATCTGCTTGATCGTTGCTTGTGCCTGAGAGATGTTCTACTGTAAGGGACATTTCATTGTAAATTGTCCAGGGCCATATTGTTTGTGCTTCTGTTAACAGAAATTGAGAATGCGTCCCACCCTGCTTGTTTATATAAAGCATCATAGTGGTGTGTGTTGTAGTTTCAGCACCTCCGAGATTAGGATACGAGGGAGCAAGAATTGTTGCAGACTTCCAACCACTCTGAGCTTGAGCACGTTTATGTGCAAACATTGCTCCAGTGACAACCACATTCCTCCGACTGATAGTTCTTGGAGGTAGTAAGCTCCCCATCCTTCCTTTGAGGAGTATGAGGTGACCATAAGCTAACATTGTGGCTGAAGGAATATTAACCCTGAATTTGTATGGTCTTGCAATGTCCACCAGGGGATCGCTTTTTACATTCTTACAGTTACTGCTACCTTGTCCTCGAAAGAGCCGAAAATGTCTATTGCTTGTTCAACTCCTCTTCCATGGGTCTCATGTGCATTCTGCAAAACAGTATTAATACTATGCATGATTACATTATGCATAGAAGTCTCTTCATCAGATGTACGTTTACATCTTATTTCAATATCTGTTTTGCAAAGTACGGATAACGCCATTTGTCTTTCTAAAGATGGAAATGCCGTTGATTCTGCAATGTCTATTATTGCTTGTAAGAAATGGATCTTTATTGAAGGGATGAGATGTAGACTTGCTTTTGCTCAGTTGGAGACTTTAGACTTGAAATGTCCATTACAGGCTGCAATGAAGCTGTTGGTAGAGCAAATGAATGATCCTCTGAGCTTTTAGTCATCTAGACATAGGTAGACCTTATGGCATAAACGTAGAGCGTGGGCTGCAGTTGGATCCATGAATTTGGTAAAGATTCTGAGTGCTGCTCGAAAGCCAAATCGAAAATGGTAGTGGCAACCGGTTACCACAAATCCTAGAAATTTGTCATGTTTCCGATGAATGGGGAAATACGCATCTTTGAGGTCTAATGATGCCATGTATTCATTTCTTCGTTAGAACAGCAACATTTTCCTGTAGGGCAAATATTCTGAACAATTGTTTTCTTATTTCTTAGAAAGATTTAGCTGGTGCAAAGCTAGAATGAGTAGCCTTTTTCACATCAGTCTTTCTTATGAGAAAGTACTTGGAAAGAAAATCCTACATTTTGATGAGGTTTGGGGACTATTTCGTTTTTGCAGCATGGTTCAAATTTCAGTCTTTAAAATTGCAGGTGCTTTTGTGTTATCTGAGATGGAGGAGAAATTGGTGGGTGTTGTGTAAACTCTAGCGTATGACCATACTAAATCCTGTCCAGTACCTATTAGTCTATAGTAATTGGCTTCCGGTTGTAGACGTTAGAGATTATGCCCACTACAGGGCCCAATATCTTGGTGTTCTGTGCATTGATATCCAATATCTGGAAATTGTCAGTGACTCTTGGCATCCTGTACCTTTTGTAAGGATTTGTGTTTCTGTGGTTGTCTTCCATAGGACTGTTATTGTACTAGTGTATATGGATATTACAGTGGTTGATAGGGCACATAATCCTTACATTACGGCTCAGGTAGGTAGGATGGTTGATATGCAAGGTATCTACATAAGTGGAATAACTTCTGCATGGTTGCAACCTCAATCTTCAAGAGGAGTGGGGCATTCTGTAGAGCGCCCAGGGAATTGACTGCGTTTGCGTCTGCTTTTATACTCTGCAAAGCGTGATCCACATGTTTGCCAAAGAGCTACTCCCTGTTAAACGGCATGTCCATGATTTTATTTGGATGTCCAGCCTGAATGGAGTGACTCTTATCCATCCCTGCCTGCGTAATACAGCTGCTTCAGTGAGTTGTTAAAAGACAATATCTGACACGTCCAACACTATGCCTGACTGTAGCCGATGCTTACTCTCCCTCATGGGGAATAGCTTTCACCTTTTGTTTTTTCCATTCCAGAAATAGGTATAAATATGGGACTATAAGGAACTGTTGTATCAGCCTACTATTGAATTTGCAGCTCTAATAGACAGATGACGTTAAGGAAAAACTTTTGCTTGCCTCGTGCATTCGGCTGCCCTCTCGATCGGGTGGCGCTGTAGATGGTGCCATCGAGTTTCTGGATTGCTGCTGTGCTGCCTGCATTCATTCTAAAATCTGTTTTTGAGTGACCCTGTCGCAAAGCGGTGAATTTTCAGCATTTTTACATTTCTTAACAATTCGAGTTACCACCATTGCCACTGTAGTTGCCGCTTGCATTAATTTTATTTCCTCATGCTGGATGTGGTCCAACAGCAGGATTGCTTTGACTGATCTTGTAGCTGGTTCCTTAAAATCCTAAGAACCCGTACGTTTTTTTGACAGTAACAGGCAAGTTAAAGCTCTCTACTACCCTAGTCACCAGGCAATGAAACTTACTAATTTAGTCTGTTGGGGAGTCTATGGGCAGAGGTGTTGGTGTGTGTGTGTGTGTGTGTGTGTGTGTGTGTGTGTGAGACAGGGAGGACATATTTATTCCAGTCATCACCCCAACGAATCTGACAGGGGTATTTAGCTCTCTTCCGCATCAGCATATTCGTCATCAGACATGTCAGCTTAGATTGGTGGTTGAGGCACATCTATGAAGTGGTGCACTGGTTGACGCTGGGGTTGAGGCAGATGATGGTCGCACTTGGTGCAGGAGAACTCTGTGCTTGTTAAGGCGTAGCAGGTGGTGGTGGTTGTTGAGGGTCTGATGGAAATGGTGTATAACAGTAGGCCATCATGTGCTATAAATCATTCATAAGGTTCACTGGGTCCCTCATCGACATAGGCCATAGCTCACAACTCTCATATATTGATTGATAAGGGTCATGGTGGCAGTGATAATTTTCCCTTTATGCCCAATGACCTCATCTATCACATGCATATTGGACTATTCTCACAGACATATGGCTCACTCGTACATCTTAATCATCCTTGCCCCCACTGAATACATTATGCATTGTCATGGTATGAAGTCCGCACAACAAGAGAGGCGGTCTCACCACGATCTATAATTCTGCCTGCTCCTGCACCCCAGGCAAACAACGTCCTGGAGATCCTGACATGCCACTGTCTACAACTTAGTCTGCCACCTTTCATTTAATCTACTGATGAACTAATTCTCAGATCTCCTCATCCTTCCGGCCTGCTCACACCGACCTCCTAGGACATGCCAGACACCTTCCTCAACCTCACTGAAAGTGGTACAGCATGTCACCCATCAAATATATCACATGCTTGACCTAGCCTTCTACGACATCACCAACCATTCAACAAACCACCCATACCCCTGAACTGGACTGACCACATAGCCATCTCAAGCTCCCTGCTCACCGTCCAAACAACAAACTGAGGTCAACCCAAAAGAGCACACCAAACCTTCAGATCCTCCTACGACTTCTCCATCAACAATCTAAAGCATGAACTTCTTTTGCCCTGCCAACTCCACATCTGATGTCAAGACGGACGGACGGACACACGCACACACGGACACACACACACACACACGGACACACACACGGACACACACACACACTTTTGATTAGGATTTGCACCTAGGTACTAGAACTGCTGATTTCTACTGACATCTGGATATTTTTTGGAGAGAGTAGGGGCTTTGATTGGAGGTTGTATCATCTGTGAATTGTGTAATAAGTGCCACATCCAGGTACAAGGACCTAACCTGGGGATTCCAAGCTCTGGGGCTCATTACCAGTACACTCAGCGGATTCACATTACAACATTTGGCAAACCTCAAACCGCTATCCTCAGAGGTTCACATAATCCAGTCTGTAAGGCCTGACATCTAAACATTTCACAATTCACGCATGGCCACACTGGTGATGTGCACAACAAAGATCTACATCACAACTTTTGGGGGATCCACATATTACAGTGACAGATTGAAGTACATTTACATATGGAGGACGGACACAATGTCACATTTATAACTTCACGTACCTGCACATTTAGTAATTCATGCAGCCCCACATCCTGTGATATACTTGTGCCTTTAAAAGACTCATTCAACACCATATTCAGAGATTAAGTTATAAGTATAGTCTAATATTCTTGGACTAGCACATTTAGAGTTTCAAGAACTACTGCATAAAGGAAGTTAAAGGCAGGCATTTTTTCTAGGATTTTCTTGAAGCTAAGAACCTGCAAGTTACGAGACAACTGCATACCGATCTTTTCATAGATCCATATCATACATAAATCATTAACAATGAATGAAAGTTGGGACCAAGCCAGGCATGGCTCAAGTGTCCCTTCTATGCATCTTTGCATACTTTTTCTGACAATTCAGTAGCATTTGGTGAATGTAAGATATGTGCCACAAAAATTGCAATTTGGTATACAGTTTGGCTACGGAAGGGAAATGTAATTGTATTTACACAGTGCTACTTATCTGTGACAAGGCTTTGAAAGTGAGGCCGAATTAGTCCAATCATTACCCAGTTCCTAATTTTTACCTTGTACAATGAGGTTGACAACACTATTGGCTATTCCGTAGATGTTGGAGGCCACACATCGGTAGGCACCTTGGTTGCTGTGGCGCACTTTGGCTATGGTGATGATAGAGCCATCAGGGCTGATCTGCACGTTATCTGAAAATTGAAATGAAGACACAAAGCTTGTAATATTGCACTTCCCTTTCCACCGCTTACTTGAATGTACAAAACATAGCCCTGAATATTACCAGGGAATAGTGGAAACTCTCATGGACAAAGAAGCAAACCCAAGCAATCTGGTTTGTCCAACCCCTAAACAAAGCTATTGAAGCTAGGAGCTATTGTATTTTGTAGTCTGTAGTGTTATCGCAGATGACACTTAAAGCACGAGGTAATAGGGATTACTCCAGCAGTTGCTGCACGGTGTCCTTGTACCATTAAACTACATTTACTTCATTGTGTTAAAAATAGAGATTTTAAAACAAAAAATTAAGATATCATAGTCATAATCTCTCTGTGACCCTCTACTGAGAGGGAGATTGTTTTATCCACGTCCGGTGTGCCTAATACAGTTTGGAAGCAGTGCATGTTTTCCTGCAACGCTTACCACAGATTCCAAGCACTGAGAGGGAGTCTGCGTCTTACCAACCAGCTCTCTTCACAAATTTATCTTGAATAAAAACACATTCTCGATTGTTATAGCCAGTGTTCTTATTCTACAAACCTACACAAACCCAAAGAAGCAATCAGCCACCTCTGACCCTAAACTCCATTTTTAATTGTCGGTTTGCTGATAAAGGATGGAAATAAATATCTGAAAATAACACCAGCCTCAATATCTTAAACATCTTGTACAGTAGGCCTCCCTAGAGTGTCCCCCTTGCAGGACACTTAATTGCAAACATTTCTAATATATTCTATGTATCTGCAGTTACACCATCTGTAGCACAGTATTTATTGTACATAGTAGATAAGAATAGGGGTCATGGCTCCTGGATGAATCATGGAGCCACCTTCACCCTCTCCACACAGGAAGCTCCAGCATTCTTCAGCACAATGAGCACCTCGATTACTCACCTTGCAGGGGTTTATTGTGGGCCATCTTCCATTCGATGCGTATTGGTTGAGCGCCATCATGGATCCTACATCTGAATGTCACATCTTCACCAGGGCCAACAGTGGCACTGTGAGGGTCAATAGAAATGATGGGGCTCTGCAAACCTGTTAGAGTGATATATGTCATTAATTAAACTTGCTTGCTCGCAAGCAACCATGTTCTATATGCGGAGGTTAATGGTGGAATTACTTGTATGTTACGGGCAAGTTGTCAGTTACAGCCCTTCTCAGAGATAGGACTAACCTCCCAGTACCTATGCTTTCCTGTTCTGGCTGGAAGAGTGTGTAGCAACAAAGTTTGCATGCAAAACCAAAATGATGACAAAAAAGATGTAATGATCATGATGATGGTTCACCCCACTAGTTTGGAGGTTAAAACCTGCCACAGTTTCAAATCAATTTACATGTTTGCCATATGTCAACCAAAAAACAGCTAGTGTTAAACACTTTTGATGCCAGCTATGGTCTGTCTTTATGATCATGCCCCTAACCATGAGATGCACTAACTAGATAGGCACTGCAGCAAAGAGCGCAAGCATTTGTTGGATGGAGATAGGATTTTGAAAGGCACTTAGAAGCAATTTAGCTTGTAGCCCTTGCTAGGCAAATACTCATCAGCTTACTCTATCCCCTCTCGTGCGGTTGAGTGATCATTGTAGAGTGAAGCTAAATAATAGACTACAATTCCCTTCTCTGTCTGAGACACTGTGCCACTAGTGCCTAGTTCAAAGAAGGAAAGACGACTTCAGTTTTATATGTACTTAAGAGGTTTATCAAAGTGTTAGTATCCAACCCCCAGTATTTTCTGGGTGCCCACAGAAAACAGAATCTATCCTGTTACTGATTCACAGCTAAATCTCAGAAGCTCATAATTTCGACAAAGTCTTTGCTTTGATTCATATTTCTGCTGTCCTATGGGTTAATGAAATAATACGGTTCATCGGTATGATACTTACGGTAGGAACCGGCAGTGATTGAGACCATAACAGAGGCTTTCTGGACACCAGCTCCACTGCTTACACGGCAGATGTATTCCCCAGAGTCGGCTGGAGAGGCCTGGTGAATTCGTAGACGTGAACCCAAGACCTGTGGAAGGGAAAAGAAAGAACAAAGTCAGGTGTGAACTTGTAGAAAATCAGTTCAAGTCCAGCTGTTAATATATGCATGTAGAATTAACTCTCCCAGGCATTATATTATACATGTTGCAGCAAAATATGCTATGACTATTCAAGTCAATAAATACAAGACACCTAGATCGGACTACAGGAAAAGCAACCCAGCTCTGAATGGAAGACTTCGATTAAGCTCAGTACCAGAACGCAGTATAGAGCACACACCCTACTGGTCATGCAACTGCAAGAGAGCAAGAGTACTTATCACCACTGAATCAAGGTCCTATGGCAGAAACCAAACAGACTTGATGTTAAAGGCCGTCAAGGCAGGATAATAATATTGGCAGCCATATTAAAATGGATGTTTATTAATTGACTTCAATGATGCCCTTGATGTGAAACAAAGCGTCTGATTAAGAAAAATAGAAAATAACTAGAAGCATGCTTACATTTTATGCAGTGGTTCAACCTACTGGATTTTAAAAAAATTGGAAGCTTAAAATGTATTTACCCATTGTCTTTAACTGGTGTCCACTAGTTTATTTAGTGAGATCCATTCCATGCATAATTTAGAATACAAGTTGTAAAGTTTTAATTCTCCACAAGCAGCTCAAGGCAAAAAACTGGAAATGCTCTGGCACTTAACACCTTATTAGATGGACTGAGCTAGACTTCAATATGCACTGTTTCTCAAAGAAAATCAAAAGGCCCAGCAGGCCAAGTTGTTCCTAGCTGTGCAATGTTATCACTGGTATATCTGAACAAGTTCCTTACCTTTGGTAATGAGGTTTCTGGTGGATAATATATCTAACTATGGGTTTCTCACCTTGTGAAATATTCACCAAGGTCAGCTACCAGGGGACTACATTGCCCCTTCAGGATGACTCCTCATCTTATTAATGTTCAGACATGCTAGCCGGCCAACAAAGGAAATAGGGCACGCACCAGCCTAGTGACATCTGTTTTTGTAGGGGCAACTTGCGTTAGAAGTGTAATTAGTCCACTTGCCCATCCCCAGCCATCCTGATACAGGAGACGAAAAGTCCTCCCAGCAGATGGCTCATTTGGCAAGAAGGTGAGAAGGAAAGAAGGTGTTGTAAGATGGATTGAGGCAAAGTGCCTGAAGTTATTTCACACATCTAGCCGATGTTATGGAGATGATGTGCAGCAGCTCAAAGGGGGTCGAGATCAAAAAAGTGAGTTCTAAGTTCAAGTCCCCCTGGAGCATCATTAAGGGGTTTGGAGAAAATAACTGTTGCAAATCTATCAAAAACCTCATCACAACAGGTGATGTGAATAAAGAAGGCTGATCCAGTAACTGCAAGACGGCTAAAAGAGTTGATAAGTAGCCCTTAACAGTTCCCAAAGCAAGTCCTTGCTAGATGAGGGACAAAAACAGCAAAGTTTCATACATCTTCGCCAGTAAAGAGTACATTTGTGAGGTGCCTTACTAATCCACAAATTAATCCCAACAGTTGGTGTAGAATGATTTTGTGGTGGGATGCCAAGAGGAAATCGATGACCTTGGGATGTAGGCTGAGGGTCGTCAACTGACACCGCTCAATCTCCGAGCATGAAGAACAAGTTACTAACCTTCGGTAACGATGTATCTGTAAGAAACATTAGTTAGTTAGATTCCTCACCTTAGAATATCCCCAGGCGTCAGACTGGATCCGGAAGATTTTTCGTCAGCAATACCCCTTGCGCGTCGCTAGGCGTCGTCTGCGGCTCCGCGTCCGTCGTCGGCGTCGTGCGCCGGGATGACGTCGTCGGAGTACTTAGACGCCGCCCTCGCGCGCTGACGTCAGTTCTTGTACATAGCCTTCCGCGCCAGGAACGCAGAGCCATGCAAAGACCGACACTGGTGCCAAAAATAAAATCTAGGGGCCTGAAAGGACAACCTTAACCCTAGATGTCAGTTCGCAGAACGGGGAGGATGGGAGGGTCGGTGAGGAATCTAACTAACTAATGTTTCTTACAGATACATCGTTACCGAAGGTTAGTAACTTGTTCATCTGAAAGAAACACGTTAGTTAGATTCCTCACCTTAGAATAGATACCCAAGCAATACCATCCCCGGTGGTGGGTCTGCGAACCAAGATCACACCAGAAAGTCCTGGAGGACAGAACGGCCAAAGAAGCCATCCCTCCGGACTTGGCTGTCAAGGCAATAATGCCTGGCAAACGTGTGTAGAGAAGCCCACGTCGCCGCCTGACAGATGTCCTGCAAAGGGACTCCCCGTCCCAAGGCAGTAGTAGCCGCCGTGGCCCGAGTAGAATGGGCGCGCAGCCCAACAGGAGGGTCCTTTTTAGCCAAGGAATAGCAGATTTTTATACACAAAACGACCCACCGAGAGATGGTTCGTTTGTGCACAGCTTTCCCCTTCTTAGCGCCCACGTACCCAACAAAAAGCTGGTCGTCCACCCGGAACTGTTTTGTGCGGTCCAGATAGAAGGAGAGCGCACGTTTTGGGTCCAGACGGTGGAGCCTCTCTTCCTCTTTGGAAGGATGCGGAGGCGGAAAGAAGGTGGGCAAGGTGACAGACTGCCCAAGGTGAAATGGAGTCACCACTTTAGGAAGAAAAGAGGGACGAGGCCGAAGGACAACCTTGTCCGGATGAACAGATAGAAAAGGAGGCTTTGAAGATAAAGCCTGGAGCTCACTCACCCGTCTAGCCGAGGTGATGGCTACCAGAAAAGCAGTCTTTAGAGTTAGAAGACGAAGAGGGCAATTGTGAAGAGGCTCGAAGGGAGCGCACATCAGGAATGTCAAAACCAGATTCAAGTCCCACTGAGGCATTACAAAAGGGACAGGAGGGAACGTGTGTGTAATGCCTTTGAGAAAGCGTGTAACCACAGGGGACTTGAAAAGAGAAGGCTGATCAGGAAGCCGCAAGAAGGCGGAGATGGCAGCAAGATAACCTTTCAGGGTGCCCAGGGCAGAGCCCTGCCGGGCCAGAGAAAGAAGGAAGAGGAGAACCTCAGAAAGAGGGGCGGAAAGGGGATCCACAGCCTTTGCTGTGCACCATGCCACAAATTTGTTCCACCGGCAGGCGTATACCGACTTTGTGGAGGGACGCCTGGCTGCCAGAATGATATCACAGACTTCAGGAGGCAAGTCAAATGGCATCAACTGCCGCCGCTCAATCTCCACGCATGGAGGTGGAGGCTGGACAGGTTCGGGTGGAGGACCGTCCCCTGCTGCTGCGACAGAAGATCCTCCCGAAGGGGCAGACGTATCGGGGGATCGGTCAACAGACTGAGTAGCTCGGGATACCAGTATCTTCGTGCCCAATCCGGAGCCACCAAGATGACTTGGGCCCGGTCGCGCCTGATCTTCTTCAGCACTCTGGGCAGAAGTGGTATAGGCGGAAAGGCGTACAACAGACCGCAACTCCACTCGTGACGAAAAGCGTCGCCGAGCGAGTGCCGCCTTGGAAATTCCAACGCGCAGAACTGCTGACATTGCGCGTTCTCTTCGGTGGCGAATAGATCTAACCAAGGCTCTCCCCACTGCTGAAAGAGGCCTTGCACCACTTCGGAGTTCAGACGCCATTCGTGATCCATCATGCACCGGCGGCTGAGTTCGTCTGCTCTGGCGTTCAGAGAGCCCGCCAGATGTTGAACCACCAGGGTGACGCCCTGGTGTTCCAGCCATGTCCAGAGGCGCAGAGCCTCCTGACAAAGGGTCCACGACCCCACCCCGCCCTGTTTGTTGCAGTACCACATGGCGGTGGTGTTGTCCGTGAACACCTGCACGACACTTCCCCTGACAGAGGGAAGGAAGGCTTTCAGTGCAAGCCGGATCGCTCTCAACTCCAACAGGTTGATGTGGAGACGAGACTCCGCCGGAGACCAGAGGCCTCTGATCTCCGCCTCTCCCATATGGCCACCCCAACCCAGGAGGGACGCATCCGTCACTACGACATGCTCCGGTTGGGGAAGGGAGAGGCTCTTGCCCTTGACCCACTCGCGGTCCGTGAGCCACCACTGCAACTGCTGTGCAGTGCCCTCCGAGATCAAGACATGGTCGGACAGGTCGCCGTGATGCTGGGCCCACTGAAACTTCAGGTCCCACTGCAGAGCCCGCATGCGCCGCCTGGCGTGATGCACTAGTAGGATGCAGGAGGCCATCAGCCCCAGAAGCCGCAACACTAGCCTGACCGAAACCCGGGATAGAGGCCGAAAGATGGGAATCAGGGCCTGTATATCCCGGACCCGCTGTTCCGGTGGATGGACCCGGAACTGCGCCGAATCGAGAACCGCTCCGATGAAGAGGAGCTTCTGAGAGGGACTCAAGTGTGACTTCGGCACGTTGATGGAAAACCCCAGCAAATGCAGGAGATCCGCCGTAGTCTGGAGGTGGGAGACGACTGCCTGGGGCGAGCCCGCCTTCAACAACCAGTCGTCGAGATAGGGGAAGACTGGGACCCCTGATCTGCGCAGATGAGCTGCGACCACCGCCATCACTTTCGTGAACACCCGAGGGGCACTGGTGAGGCCGAAGGGGAGCACGGTAAACTGAAAGTGCTCTTGGCCCACCGTGAACCGCAGGTAACGCCGGTGGGCCGGCAGGACGGGGATATGGAAATATGCGTCCTGCAAGTCCAACGCTACCATCCAGTCTCCAGGGTCTAGGGCAGCTAAAACCTGAGCCAACGTTAGCATCTTGAACCTTTCCTTTCGGAGGAAGGCATTGACGTTCCGGAGGTCCAAGATAGGGCGCAGGCCCCCCTTGCCCTTCTTGGGAACCAGAAAGTAGTGGGAATAACAACCACGACCTACTTCTGGACTCGGAACGCGCTCGACGGCCCCCTTGGCCAAGAGAGCCGAAACTTCCTCGCGGAGAAGATCCAAATGATCCCCCGAGATACGGTGGTGCTGTGGTGGCATGGCTGGAGGGGTCGTCTCGAAGGGGAGGGAGTAGCCCCTTCGGACGATTTGCAGCACCCACCTGTCCGATGTTATGGACCGCCAGTGGAGCAGGTGATGGCGAACTCTGCCGCCCACTGGCGTGGTATGGGCCTGAAAGCTCGGACTAGGAAGGCTTTGAGGCGGATGCTGCCGGGGTGGATGTGGGCTGACCATGTCGGCCTCCATTTCCGCCACGGCGGAAGCCACGTCCGCGACCGCGCGCAGGTTGGTTCTGCGGCTGGTGGCTCTGCGGACGTGAGGAGGCGCCCCTTCCTTGGCCACGAAAGGGGCGAAAAGCGGAGGTGTGCGCCCGCGGAGCCGAGAGGCCCAAGGACTTGGCCGTAGCCCGGGAGTCCTTAAAGCGGTTCAGCGCACTGTCCGCCTTCTCACCAAACAGGCGAGTGCCATCAAAGGGCATGTCCATGAGGGTGTTCTGGACATCCCCGGAAAATGACGTGGACCGCATCCAGGCGTGGCGGCGGAGCGCCACCGTGGTGGAAATCGCCCGACCTAGCGAGTCCGTGGTGTCAAGCCCACATCTTATGGCGTGCCGTGCTGCATCCCTCCCATCGGCCAGAGCCTGGGAAAGACGTGGCCGGACCTCCTCCGGACACAGGGGCAGCACGTCCTCCACCGTATCCCACAGGGAATGGGAATAACGGTCCAAGAGACAGGCGGTATTTAAGGACCGCAGGCCCAAACTAAGGGACGAGAACAGTTTCTTGCCAAACTGCTCGAGTCTCTTGGAATCCCGGTCCGGCGGAGCGGTCGGGAAGGAGGATTGGGAAGTAGAGGCCTGGATAACCAGACTCTCGGGGGTGGGGTGTTGGGACAGGAAGCTGGGGTCGCCCGGAGCAGGGCGGTGGCGCCTGGCAACGTTCCTATCCACAGGAGGGACTGTGGAGGGCTTGGACCAGGTGCCCTGCAGAACGTCAGTGAGGGCCTCGTTAAACGGCAGCAGAGGCTCAGTGGAGCTTGCTGAGGTTTGAAGCACCTCAGTGAGGATGTTGGTCCTCACAGCCACGGCAGGCAACTCGAGCCCAAGGGCCTCAGCCGCCTTGCGCAGCACCACAGAAAATGCTGCACCCTCCTCCGAAGCCACGGTCGGAGGAGAAGTGAATCCAGCGTCTGGCGAGGTGTCCAGCCCGCTGGCCTCCCCCAGTTCATCTGCCCAGTCCTGAGAAAGCTGTGACTGAACAGCCAGAGGGTCCTCGAACCCCTCCCAGTCGCCCCCTTCTTCCGATTCCTGATAAACAGGAGGAATGATCGGAACCGGACTGTAGAGATGGTAGGTCTCTAGCGGCGTCGGATGCGGCGTCGGCGGACGCCGTGCCGGCGTCGGGTCCGGATGAGGGCTAAACTGGGGCGCCGGCGTCACAGGCGTCGGCGTCGGCGGCGCCGGTGACGGCGTCGGCGTCGGTGGTTCAGGCGTCGGCGCCGGTGGAGGAGTGACAAGGTCAACTGGCGTCGACTGGGGCCCAGGCATGGGCCCCGCGGGGACCTGCGGCGTCGAGACCGGAGTCGTCGACGGCGCCGGGGCCGGAGCCGCCGGCACGCGAGGTCGCCCAGTCGAGCCCGCGGGGCCCGAAGGCGCGCCAGCGGGCGTCGACGGCGGGGCCAGGCTCCTCATGGCCGAGAGGAAGGCGCTGATCTCCGCCGGCGCCGCGTCAGCCCCAGGGACCGGAAGGTATGGGGGCGGACGCGGCACCTGCGGCTCCGCCGGAGCCGCGGGGGTGGAACCACTTGGACCCTCGGCCGAGTCGCGCGACCGGCGAGGGGAGTCCGAAGAGCGATGTCGCCGCTTGGACTTCTTTGAGTGTTTGGACTTACCCGACGACTTGGAGCCCGACGATCGATGGTGGCGTCGGCTAGGGCTCCGCGAGCGATCCTTGGACCTCCTCCTGGACCGGGATCGCGCACGACGCGGAGCCGAGTGGCGAAGCTCGAGAAGCTTGCGGGACCGCTCCCGCCTAGCCTTCGAAGTCAGGGCCTGGCAGTCGTTGCACGACTCCGCGTCGTGGTCGAGGCCTAAGCAATAGAGGCACCGGCGGTGGTGATCGGTCACCGACATCAGTCGATGACAGTCTTCACAAGCCTTGAACCCAGGCATCCTACCGGCACCAGATGTCGACAGACAGGGATCAAAAATGATCAAAAAGAGTTAGTCAAAAAAGACTAAAAGGGGTAGCTCTCCCGGATCTGCGCTTACTGGCGCGGAAAAAAGAAGAACTGACGTCAGCGCGCGAGGGCGGCGTCTAAGTACTCCGACGACGTCATCCCGGCGCACGACGCCGACGACGGACGCGGAGCCGCAGACGACGCCTAGCGACGCGCAAGGGGTATTGCTGACGAAAAATCTTCCGGATCCAGTCTGACGCCTGGGGATATTCTAAGGTGAGGAATCTAACTAACGTGTTTCTTTCAGATAAACTGGTTATCTGAATCATATTCTTTGGTGCGGTCTGGGTAATAATTTACCGCCCGACTCAAATCCAACCAATGCAACTGTTCCTCCTCCTTCTAGGGATGAGGTGGAGCATAGAAGGCTGAGAGGGTAATGGATTGGACCTGGTGTAATGGAGTGATCATATTGGGAAGGAAAGCAGTTCTGGTTTGCAACACCAACTTGTCTAGAAAGAAGGTAGTATTGGGGGACGAAAGTTCAGGGCCTGCAATTCACTGGCCAGTATAGCAGACATGATGGTAATCAAAGATTCCGTCTTGAGGGGAAACAAGCAAAGGGTACAAGTGTGGAGGGGCTGAAGTAGCATCAACATCAAGACTGTAAAAAACACAATTTCAAGTCCCACTGAGGAACTACAAATGGAGTGGGGGGAAAAAGGCTAGTCAGGCCTTTAAGAAAACATAAAACAATAGGAGACTTAAACAGGGATGCCTGGTCTGACAGACAGAGGAAGGTAGACAAGGAAGCTAAATAGTCATTTAAAGTGCAATGGCACATTCTCTTTGAGCTTGGGAAAGCCAGAACTGCAGCACTCGGGATATTCTTCCTCAGAACCAGAGGAACCAAGAGAATGTGGGGGAAATGAGTAATGAAGCTGAAAGCTCCACCTCAAATGAAATGCATGCCCCCAAGGCTCCCCTCGATGGAAATTGGAGGGAGAATTTCTGGCACTGAATATTTTTCTGAGAGGGGAAACAGTCCACCTGTAGAGTGCTCCACTGGGCGAAGATGTCCTGGACTACCTCCAGTATAAGATGACACCCATGACTGACAAGATAACTGGCTTAGCCTGTCGGCTAGGTGATTGGCAGTGAACCAAAGATCACAGTCTCAGAGCCTTCAGACAAAGGACATGAGACCCTACTCCCTATTGGTTGTTCACATAGCACATCGCAGCCGTGTTGTTCATCTAGATCTGGCCAGACCGACCTACTGTGGAGGGGAGGAAGGCCTTGAACCTTGGCCCAATTGCTTACAATTCTAGCTGGTGGATGTGAAGCACCTGCTCATCCTCAAGGTGAGCTCCCTACCCCAGGGTGGAAGCATTCATCAGTAACATAGTCACGACTGGAAGAGGAGTAAAAGCAATCTCGGGTGTCAGATTTGCCTAGTTCCCCCATCAAGTCAAATCCGTTGCAGTGCTGGAGAAGATAATAATGGAGTCAGACAGGTCTCCGTCATACTGTAGCCACTGCCTGCGGAGGCACCAATGCAGGGCTTTCATATGCCAATGTGCGTGCATGACTAGGAGAATGCAGGAAGCTAGCAGCCCTAGGAATCATAAGACCCTGAAGACTGGAACTCTTGCACCTGACTGAAAAGATGGAATGATGTCCTGGATGTCTATTGTCCTCTGTGGAGGAGGGAAGGTGCAGAGCAGGTCTATGTCCAGTACTGACCCTAGGAACTGGAGTCGTTGGAGGGCTGCAGGTGAGATTAGGGCTTGTTGATCGAAAAGCCCAGGTCGAACAACAGGATGTCATCGACCGCAGGTGGAGCAACACATTCTCTAGCAACTTGGCTTTCAGGAGCCAGTCGCCCAGGTATAGGAAAATCGACACCAACCATCTGAGATGGGCTGTAATCACTGTCATCACCTTGGTGAAGACTCTAGGTGCAATGTCGCCCACAGGGGAGTACCATAGTCTAGTAGTGTGTAGAACCCACCACAAATCGCAAGTAATTTAGAAGGGACTGCAGGATAGGAATGTGGAAGTACACATCCTGCAGGACCAATGATCATCAAGTCTAAAAGCACCAACGCCAGAAGAAGTGGAGCTAGGGTCAGCATCTTGAACTTCTCCTTTTTGAGTAAGAAATTCAGGCTCCTGAGATCAAGAGTGGGCGCAGGCCACCGTAAAAAGCAACGTGCGTAGCAATCTTCACCTATTTCCCAGTCTAGCACTAAATATACCACTCCTTGCAGAAGGAGAGCTGTCACATTTTGCTGTAAAATAGTCAGATGATCGGGGGTAGGGAAGAGTAACAAGGTGGGATGAAGGGCAGAACCTGAAGAAATGAATGGATTAACCCCTTTTTTATGCTCTGAAGAACCCATTGGTCCAAAGTAATAGCCTTCCAGGCCGGAAGAAAATGGGACACCTGACTCCCACAAACTCTGTGTGATATTGGAGAAAAAACTAGGCTTGTTTTCTTGAAGTGCGAGGAGAAGGAGGGCTACAAGGTGGATCCACAGCCCTGTCCTGACTGGATCACTGTATTGGTGTACAAGGAGGGTAGGTTGCTGCTGAAGTGGATAAAATTCCCAAAGCCACAAAAGCAGCGAAAGGACTGGAAGCCCTTGCTTGATGATGGAAGCTCAAGGTCCAGTGGACGTGCTGTGCCCTTGATGTTTTGAATTTTTCCAGCACTGAATCTGCCTCAAAACCGAACAGGTGCACTCCATCGAAGGGAACAGCCATCAAATTAGACTGGATGTCAGAAGAAAAGTTAGATGTCCGGAGCAAATCATGGCGACTAATTGAGACAGAGGTCTCAATGGCCCAGGCAATGGAGTCCGCTCTAATAGTGCGGCTGGAAGCAATTTGTCCATCAGCGAAGACCTTTTGAAAATGGTCTTTCATGTCTGAAGGATATGCAGCAGCATCATCATTTGGGTCATGTCCCAAAATGCATGGCTGCACCTGGCAAGAAGACAGATGGCATTTAATGATATTAAGACCATACTTCTGGCTGAAAAGGCTTTCTCATCCAAACCTCAAGTCTTTTGGACTCCCTATCATATTGGTACCATGAGGAAGGTTGCACCCAACTGCGTACTTGAGCAGGATGTCTGTATAACAAGGCTATCAGGTGATGGAAGGGTAAAAAGGAATGGTGGTCGTCTGGTGCTGAGTAGTAGCGTCAAGCCACAAGTCTCAATTGCTGTTGTAGATGACAGCTTCTCCCGAACCGCTAGGACAGGTGCCAGTAGCGCATCATCAAAAAGTAACAAGGGCTTCGATGTGGCTGAGGGCTCTGATGTGTGAGGGCAAATGTTTGAGTTTTGCTGATGGCAGCTTAAATCCAAGGCCTCTGCAGCCTAATATGATAAAATGGAGAGACATGACCTCCAGTGTTGGTGGTCCAACAGGGAGCTCCATGGCCCATTCAGGCGAAGTATCCAGGCCATTTGTTGCTGAGAGGCCCTGAAAACCTTGCAGGGGATTCTGCCCTTGGTCTTCATAGAGGAGACCTTCCGCAGGGTCAAAGTCTGTACCAAAACGTTCTTGGAAGTGTGTTCGATAAGCCTCCTCTTCTAGTAAGTAAGTTTATTCATTTGTGTTGTTAATTAAAACCATTGCAACAGTAAACCAAATTATTAAAAAAACTGTAAATCTAAACAAGCATTGACCTAGCCAATAGGTCTCGCCTTTGGGACCTTATAAGTATTTAGTTATGCAGCACAATATCCTTGGTGCAACAACATCAACTGTTGCATGGCTAAACACTTATAAGGTCGCAAAGGCGAGACCTATTGGCTATGCCAATGCTTGTTTTAGCTTCCATGCTTCAAGTCTCTACACAAAGCCCTGTTTCTGCAGGGCTCGGAATTATGAGTGGAATATGTCACACCGGGTAATTACCAAGTCAAACCGAAATACCACAAAACTAGGGGCACGTGTAATGAAGGGACAAGCCTCAGCAGGCCGGCGCATCCAGACACTGGGCGAATGCTCCAGCGCCTCGCATAAGTGTGCAAACATGTAATTGTCATTTTGCATACCGGGCGCTCCAGGTGAAGCTGTTCGGAGAATGCTTCTCCTGGAGTGAATGGGCATTAGACGTCAGGTGACTTCCTGTCACAAGAACACAATGCTGCAGCATAGGAGGTTTTCTTTTATTCAACATTAAAAAACGAAGACTACGACTCCCAGATTGCCTTAGGTTGTTCAATGTAAACCCAGGACTAGACTAGCGTGTCCTTGGTGGCACGCAGGCACCTAGAAACTGCAGTTAGAAGGGAGAATATAGAGAAAACCCCCAGAGTCTTCAGAACAGATCACTTTTCTATCAATAACATTGGCCGAAAGGCAGAACATTAGTCGCTGTAATGCCTGCGAAGTTAAACATTGAAAAGTAATTTGTGGATTTCCTTCCTTTCCATGCTAGCTATGCTGGAGCACACTGAGAGCATGTGAGAGAGCCGAGATTTAGAAACAGCAGGACACTTTGTCGGCGGAACCCTCCAGCCTGCTGTCATGTGAAACACGGGGACATGCCCTGTGAATGATGCGGAGCATGTCCAACAAGGACGGCATGGACTGCCTCAGACACCAGTCAGTGTCAGCATCACACTGATCACAGGACATGTAAACATGGAGACACAAACCTGAGCAGATGCTCCAATACTTACAAGTCTCATTTATAATCCCTCTTGTGGTTCCTTCATTTAAAAAAAGCTTTCTGCTCCGCGCCCTCGCTTAATTGTAGAGTATTAAGCACACAAGACCGGGAGAAGTGCACGCGTGCACTGTAAGGAATGCAGCTGCTATCGAAACCTGACCCAAACCAGATGGCCCCAGCGTGCCGCTGCAGGCTCCCGAGAGCAAAACGCTCTGGGAGTGAACATTTCAGGAAAAGCTGGGACATCCACATGCCTTTGGCTAATTGCGTGCTGAAGCCAGACGCAAAGGCCAATGGCGTGTGAGCACCACATGCACGAGCTTCTCCTGAAACTGAAGTGATTACAAGAGGTCGTTTTCCTATGCAGTGCATGCGCGCTGCCATAGGCTCGACCTAAAAAACAGTTCCTCTAAGCGAGGAATCAAAATAAACATTGATATTGTGTTGTTTACAGATAGAAACAATCCTTAGAAGTGCTAAATTTCCGTCACACATGGATAATGTAATTATTCTCCTGTCTTTTGTGCAGAGAGCAAAAGTTCATTCAATATCATTCTTGCTGAGCAGCTGGAGCTTATGAGCAATGTGCAGAAGCTGGTTAAACAATTTTGTTGACATTACAGTGAATGCTTTTGATTCAAAAAAGGAGTTCAAAGATCAATAAGAATGGTATATACAAAAGTATGTGGTGGATAAGAGGTAATACAAATATCAGCAAGTCCCCAGGACCTATTTCAGCGCTATGTTGACAAGAAAGCAAGGATTCAAAAGTGCTGTACTTGCAAATAAACAAAGTGAGAGAAATAAAGTACAATTTTCCAATGAATATTGAAACCCTTGCCTGACCTCAATCTTTGGTGAGTTCATGTAAAGGCCTATATAGCCCCCAGGGAAGGAGCACTGTCAGACCATGAGCACAGCTGCCACGCTGATCCGTTGGACATGGAGCTCTTTGCCCCAACCCCTCCAGGTCTTCCAGCTTGTCCACAGGATGTGTTTCTGTCAATAATCATTTTTCGACTATGTTCAAATCTTTTAGTAGCCTTTGAAACTCTCTATGGAGGTGAAGCAGGGGCTCGAAGTCTATCTGCAGTGTCAGTGACTGTATCTGGTGATGGTGATGACTGAGCCACTGGCCATTAAAGTAGCTCTGATGCTGACAACCTGAGTGCTGGATTAAAGCTGGGTAGAGGGGCAGCACCCGAAGGTGCGGCATTCAGTGGTGCTGGTTGCAATGGCATGAACAATGGGAGCCGTGCAGGAGCTATTGAGCCCAATGATGCTCCGTTCCATGCAGCCTTTGCAAATATGTTGTACATGGCATAGAAGAATACCTCTTGATTTGGGGCTGGAGTCAGAAATTCTGGGAACTGTGGCATCGAAGCCGTCACTGAACGTTCCAGGCTCCGAAGAGAAGGGATGCACAGAGGATCCTCAGCCAGGATTTCGACTAACTCCGGTTCCAAAGACGAGTAACCAATGGGAGTCAGAGAAAGTCTGGGAGACTTACCTTTTGAGTGCTTTTTGGATTTTTGTGTGTAGTCTCCTCTGTTTGGTGGACGAGGAAGATGGAGAACGGGAAAAGCGTTGAGAACGTTTCCGGTGCAGATGGTCATCCTTGACCGGAGCTATGAAGAGGCTGGCCTCCCACTCTTTGATGGCCTGGGGGTTTATACTGAGGCAGAAAGACAGAGTTGGTGTCATGGTAAGAGTCCAAGCACAACAAACAAATGGAACTGGGACTATGATGGACATCTGTCCCTCACAATCCCTACAGGGTTTAAAACTATTTCGGAGGTAAAGACATTAGTACTGCTTTAGTAATTTTTTGTAAGGAAAACTCTTCAGAGAACAAAGCTCCGGAATCTGCGTCAAAGGCACAGAAAAAAGGGAACTGACATCGATGCGCTGGAGTGGGCGCTTTATGGACCGGGTCTAGCGCCTTCTACTGGTGGCATTGAGGCTATGAATTTTTCCAGATCCAGTCTAACGCCTGGGAATAGTTCTACAAGTGAGGCATCTACAGGTAGAAGTACCCATCAGAAACAGCAGACAGTGCCCTCTCCTTTGCTAGCCAACAGGTGTAGCAGGTGTAGCCCACATTGGTGCATTCTCTCTCCACCAGGTCCATGGTGCAGCAAACCATTCCTTCGGTCCTCTTCTCCAGTCCAAACAAATCTGAGTTCTGGGTGCCAGGGGTGCCCTTTTAATGTTCAGAAAATACCCTCAGGAGAGGTAGCAGTCAGTAGCCAATGGGCTAACAGGTTTTCTCCTGATGACTACTTCCTGTATAGTGTGGCATCTCTCTATTCCAGAAGTTTCTGTCCTGCCCCCTCACTATGTGGCAGAACCCCTCTCTTGGCATGCAGAGCTCCCTAGCCCAAATGTGAGAAATGCCATCTTTCTTGCATGGTATGCCCCCACTTTTTGCTGAATTGCTGATGTACTTTGAGTGTGCCCTGGGCTCCTGCCAATCAGGTAGCCAGGGCCTATGCTCCTTCCCTAAAACTGTATGAAGCCTAAACCCAATTGGCATCTCTGGCCACATGTCAGCCCCTGGTAAATGGTACCCTAGGTACCCAGGGCCTTGTGACCAGAGAAGTCCCCCAAGGGCTGCAGCACTTATTGTGCCACCCTTAGAGGTCCTGTACCCTGTCACACACACACACTGCCTTTGCAGGCTGAGTGTCTTGGTGCAGAACAAAACAAAGTCGACATGGCACACATCCATGTGTGCCATGCCCACAACACACACTGCCCTGGCATACCTTAGTCACCCCTCTAGCTGGGTGCCCTATGCCAGTGGTGTGGGTACAGGAGCGTGAGCCCTGTGCCCCTACAGTACCCAGGTCCATTCCTGGGCACTGTAAGTGCAGTGCTGCCATTTAAGAGTATATGGTGCTGGGAGATCGTCAACACGAACTCCACAGCACCATGATGGCTACACTGAAGACTGAAGTTTGGTATCAAACGTCTCAGCACATTAAACCCACACTGATGCCAGTGTGGGATTAAATGTAAGATGCACAACAGAGGGCAACTTAGAGTTGCCCCCTGAACCTAATCTACACTCCACATCCTGTCTGAGGGGCTGCCTAGGCTGCCACACAGCAGACATGGTGCTGGAACCCTGGGTAGAGAGCCATCCACTCTCCTGGGCCTGCAACAATGCACATCCTGGGTGAGGTGCTAGGTCTGGCCCCTACCGGTTCTGACCCCCACTCTGGCGGGAAGACTGGCGGGAAACCCCAAGGGAGGAAAGGGGGTGTGCCAACCTCTGCCAACCCCACTCCTCAGGTGGGGAGGCGAGGTGAAGCACATCTTCGGGCTCTCGCCATCTTGAAGATGGGGAGCCCTGCCCAATCAGGACTAGGCTACTGCCCCCCTCCCACAGGAGAGTGGCATGATAGGGGGTGTACCCACCCCAGGGAAGGGAACCATTCATCCCTGCCCTTTACCTACCTGTAACACCCCTAAATTTAGTATTTAGGGGCACCCTGAACCTTTCTTCCGCAGATCCAGATTCCGAAACAAGCAAGAAGATCAAGAAGCAAGAAGATCAAGAAACAAGAAGACCTGCCGTGCAGCTGCTAACAAGAGAAAGACACCAAATGATTTGGCCCCAGCCCTACAGGCCTGTCGACCCTCGAACCTGCTCCTGCTAAACCCCGGCGTCTCCAGTGGTCAGCAACCTCAAAAACCCCGGAGGACATGACTGCCTTGTTACTCTAACTGGGGCTCCCATGAGCAGTGGTACTGCTCAAAGCAAGTAACAAGCCCCTGGCATCAGCCAGGAACCGCGACTCCTGCACACACTGCACCCACCAAGCCTGTCCTGTGCCGGAGTGAACAAAGACCACGAGGACGTCCCCCCGGCATCTGTGACCCCGAATCCAGCACCCAAGGACCCATCTAGACGTTCCTGACGACACCTGCAGCCTCAGAACCAGGGACCCCTCCAACCGAGACCAGCTGAGGGTAAGATTTCCCAACGCGAAAAGACACTCCTGCACCCGGCGCCCTGCTCCTGGGTGCCTACCTATCCTACAACTTCCCAACTCGAAGTGGTGGTTGCACCTGAAGAATCTTCGTCCCCGAACTTGCAGCCTTTGTCTGTCACTGAGCTTCTCCATTGAAATCCATTGAGCGCCTAACGGCTCAAAAGCACCCTGAACCCAGCCGCCCGAGTGCCCCTGGCAGTGCAACCTCTACCCTAATCTACTTCCCCACTTGCCCTGAGCAAGTGACCAGGGGCCCAGCTCCCACAGCCGCGTGGCCTGCTAGCCAGCAGCCAGCAGCCACCAACCAAAGGCCCCATAGGATAACATTGGGCCTAACTCACTCTGCACCCGGCTGCCCCTGTGCCGCTGCGGGTGTAACAACTGTACCTACCTGACCCTGAGAGACCCCTGAGTCTATGCCCAGAACCTTAACTCTGCCAGTCGAGTACTTACCCAAAAGCCGATAACTCACTTTTCTTCCATAGGGTAACATTGACTGGTTTCACTTGGAAATTCTTTGAAGTGTCGAGTTTTGAAACTTTAAAATATTTATCTAAAATAAGCCGAATAACGAAAACGAATTTACTCACCTGCTATCAGGAGAGATCCCAGTGCTGGATCTTGGTGCCCAGCACTGACCCTGCAAAGTAATTACAACCGTACTTACCGCTAACTTGATTTTCCTCCATATGATAACAATGCCTGGTTTTTACCAGAAATTCTTCCAAGTGTTGATTTTTGCAACTTACAAATATTCCTTAAAAATCGCCTGTATAACAAAAACGCTTTCTTCCAACTGTTTACAGGAGATGCACCAGTGCTGGATCCAGGATCCAACACTGAGTTAGAAAAAGTAACGATAACCCTACTTACCTTCTATGTGAATTTCCTCCCATAGGATAACATTGGTGATTCTATGTGAAAACGTTTCTAAGTTTCAACTTTTAAAATACAATAATATTCCTTAAAAATCATTCCTGTAACCAAAACGTATTTACTTACCTGTTTCCAGGAACTGTCCCAGGACTGAATCTAGGATCCAGTCCTGAGGTTAGAAAAGTAATCCTAAAAGTAATTTATTGCATTTACTTAGAAATTCCCTTTGAACTCAATTTATAATTGTGTTTCAAATTGTGTTGGCCATTGCAACAACTGTAACTATTGCATTCAAAAGTCTATTGCCTATTGAAAAGTATTTAACCCCTTGTATGCTCATGACAAGCCCAGCTCGTCATGAGGCACAGTGGAGCTGTACTCATGACGAGCTGGGCTCGTCATAACGGTCGCGCCACTCCCACATGTAATTTATTCCCCGCCTGTGTGGGAGAATCAATCAGTGGGCGGAGTCGTGACAAGCCCAGCTCATCATGAGCACAGCTCCACTGTGCCTCATGACGAGCTGGGCTCCTCACGAGCACAGCGCCGCCGCCCCTCCGCGCTGCAGGGGAATTACCCCCGCGGCAAAGGGGTTACCTAAAGTATCTCATTCTGAGAGAGTATATTTTGATACTTATTGTTGGTTCTAAAATAAAACTATATATTTTGATACGAAACCATTGGCCTAGAGTTCAGTTTTCGAGTGTGTGAGACCATTTGCTGACTGAGTGTGTACAACAAATGCTTTACACTGTCCTCTGATACTGCCTTACTGCTCGACCAAGCTACCACTTTAGGGAGTAAGGTTATATCTAACTTTAGCCTCTGCCAAACCTCTGGGGACTGTGGACTCTGTGCACACTGTACCTATTAGGGAACAGTATATACAGAGCCACTTTCTTACACCAACCCAGAGGTCTTGTTACCCGGTGGGCTAAATGCCCCTGAAAAAACTATTTGACAACTGCCTTTCCCTCTTGGGCTCTAATGCTAGCCTGTCTACCTAGTCAATTGAGCAGTTCCTCTCCCAACTGTTTGCCATTTGCTCTTCAAAGGCTGCATACCCTTTTAACCTTGGCTTTTGGGCAAACACCCAAGTGGATTCCTGCCAGTAGCAGGCTTCTATTGTGTCCTTTCCTGGAGTTGTATGCCCGTCTCCCCAGGTCTCTGGGACAGACCCCATGTGGAACCATAAATGGACACAGGAGACTATAGGCAATAAAGTGGCAACTTTGTAAAAGTTGCACAATGCAACAATTACATAAATTTCAACTTACAATTCAGCCTTACTGTAACAAGCGGTTTGATACCTTACAGTGCCAGCTTTAGTAGTCCCAGCCAGAAGTTGGAAGGGCTGAGGTGTCAACCTGTAATGCTGCACTTGCCAATTGGGCTACTAGTCTTTTCCACAGAAGAAAAGACAATGTAGGAATGTTACTGCTGGAACATAGAAAAGTACACGTTTCACCTTTTAATACACAGCACCCTGTCTTAGGGCTCGATAGGCCTACCTTAGGGGTGACATATTTATTAACAAAAATTGGCATAGCCAATAGGTGTCGCCTTTGGGACCTTATAAGTGTTTAGCCATGCAACAGTTGCATAACTAAATACTTATAAGATCTCAAAAGCGAGACCTATTGGCTATACCAAGCGGCTGTGCGGCCACGAAAGTGATCGCGATCAAACATCAAAGCGGCCGTGAAAGTGAAAGTAATCCCTGGTAGCACTTTTTGGAGTCCTCTCAATAAGTCTCGCTAGACCAGCGCATGCGCTGGGTCTGGCGAGACCTAAAAAGGGAGGACTGGGCTTTGCCATTACCTTAAATGGCAAAGTCAAATTAGCAGTTTTAAACTGCCCTTCCAGTCTGCAGTGGTCGACTGGGTGACATGTTTTATCTTTTCCTACTAAGGGTGGCACAGAAAGTGCTGCAGTCCCTGAGGGGACATTAACCTACAGGACCTGGTACCATACGTTAGGGACTTACAAGTAAGCTAGGCTATGTCAACTGTATATAAGTCAATCACCCATGTACTCATTTTAAGTGTCAGATCACATGCACTAAGTCCTGATTAGCAGTTCTCAGGGCATTTCAGAGCCATTCCACCAATGCCTAGTAGACAAAATGGTGCAATAAGCAGGGGGGGGGGGGGGAATGGAGATTGAAACCTGCAAAAAGTTTGTTCCTCACATAGCCTGAAAAGAATTCCTGTATCAGCCAAATTCCCTCAAAGGTCTGGGACCATATCAAAAACGTCTTTAGTGCCCATGCGCAGGGCCAGAAAGGGTTTGAGCACCATTTTTGCAGAATGTGATATTTTTAGCATATACTTCTACTCCGAAAAGCTACAGGTTATTCTATGAGCTAGAGACACCTAAGAAATATGAAGAGGCAATCATTGTCATGTGTTGCTTCCTAGTATGTGCTGTGGGCAGTGCAATTTCAGGAAACACTGATGCATAGACCAGTTCTGAGCCTGTGCACTAAAGTGGGACACATTCATGATACAGCCCCAGGATCACCAAGTTAAACTTTCATTCCTACTCCCTAAACATAAATTGAAGCTTGGAACTTTTGTTGCTGAAACAAGATTTGACACTTCGAACATCACTTGTAACATCTGTGACCATATTTAATTAAACTTAAAACTGTGTTTTTTCTTTAAACCCCCTCCATTCCCGCTCCCCAAAATGAAAAATGCACTAGAACAGTACACGCTGCACAGAATACAATGTTACAGTGCCTTGTGCAAACTCTCACATCCCCAGCAGGAACACAGTCCCACACTGCTTTAAATAAAAGGCCACAATTGGTAAAAATCTGTGATAAGATGCCCATGTGGTAGTTTACCAATCAATACAAAATCCTGTAAACACAGTCCAACAATGTGAAATACAATTCATCCAAGTGTGAACTGCACACGCAAATGACCCAAGGCATTCTCAAGGCTATGGCACGGCTTGCTGTCACCAAAGACCCTATAGCTAACAATAAACATTAATTCCGTAGCAAGCTTCTATCCTTTGACCAGACAGCACCAATAGGCCCAGATCCGTTAATAATAATACATTTATCAGCCCAGTTCTTTCTCAGTATCTCGAGACAAAACAACGTGGCTGTGTGATACTGGCTTGCAATAACAGGAGCACTAAAGACCCCACAATATATACATTATGCTCCAAGTAGAAAACCTTAATTCAGCTGATCTTTGCCATTTATCTAGAGAAAAGAGAAGCAGTAAAGTGTTAAATGCCCACCATTAACCTTTTATCTACCACAATAAAAGTTAAATGAAGGGCAAGCATATATGCACATACATGACATAGGGTGAAGCTGGATTGCTGAAAAGAGGGGCATCATGAGAAATCAGGCGCTGAAGTGCATGCCACCATTGAGAACATGAGGTGTCAAGGCTTTTGCACATTGGAGTTCCCACAAAAAGTCTTGGTAGTCTTGTATGCGTTCCGGCCTCTGCCTCTTTGGCCCCGAGTTCGGACGAAGACCAAGTCATCATTGGGCTAGTGGAGTGAGCTGCCTGGAACTTCTGTGTTACGCAAACAAATGATGGACGGAATGCTGAATAAATCATGCATTCACCCCTAGTCAAGATATGTGGGGTAAATCGATCTTTCTTTTGCTCACCATGCGACCGCAGTTTAGACCCAGCCAAATGCAAATCAGTCTTGACCCTGTTCCTCATGGGATTTGTCCAGCCCTTACTGCCATGCCAGATCCTCTCTGGAACAGAAACAAGCATCCTGGGACCAGTTTCGGGTTATTACCCTCATCAGCCAGGCTAGCTTGAATCCAGTGACACAGTGAGCAAGAGACCCACATCTGGTCATACCCATCCCACTTAGGGCTAAAAGTGCTGCAGCAACAAATGATGGATGGACTGCTGAATGAATCAAACATTCACTCCAGTCAAGAGAGCTGGGTTAAATCAAGTGCTAAAGTGCTTGTGCTCTCTCCTTAAAATTGCCCAATTGGCTTATTTAATTTACCTTCAAATCCGTAGTAAAGTGGTACTATATGTGCCCAGCGCCTGTAAATTAAATACTACTAGTGGGCCTGCAGCATGGAGCGTACTAAAGCCAGCAAAAACAAATTCAGCAAAAATAGGAAGGTAAAGGCAAACATTAGGGGAGAACCACGCCGAGGATGCCAGGTCTAACAGGTTGCATCCAGATCAATTGAGGAATGAGCTACTCAATCAGAGATGGAGATCCCCTACAACTTCTCTCTTGATAGAGTTGCATGATGGGGTCAAGTTCTGCTTTGCTTTCTTATGCTTCTGCTTGGAACCACACCTCGTGGGCTTGTGACCGATATCTGTTTTCTGCAGTCATGGCATGGTTTGAAGTTTGTAGTTTTAGAAGGGGACATTGTTCTTTCCCCTGCACATTGTTATGGAAGTTGTTGAAAGACTGACGAAAGAAAGAGGGGAGGTTCTGATCACTGTTCGAAGGTGTGGAAGGAAAGGCACCAACATTGGTACACAGGGATGGATGGTGCTTATAGGAGTCTCTGCTCGATCACTTACAGGTGGAATCTCATGGTGCCCATCTCACAGCGCGCAGGAGCACTTTCCGAATAACGTCTACGGTCAGAATGATCCTTTGGAAAAACCTACTATATATCAATTTCATCACCTTTATTGCAGACTCTTTCAATAAAGGAGGCACTTCCAAAATGTGCCAATGATTAAAAGTTTACAATTGTAGCCTTTGAGTAACAGCAGCATCATTGGTATAACAATTTGTAGCAGCTACTAGGTATTTAGCAGTTGCAAACACCCTACCCCCCCCCTCCACTGCATTATTGCATCACTTCAAAAGGGCATACCTGGTGGTTGGAAGCAAGGGCACCACCTGCCTTGTGCCATGTTATTGTCGGTGTGGACTGCCCAGTAACAATGCAATTCAGTTCCACAGTTTGACCCTCCACTATGGTTTCTGAAGATGACTCAATCCTCACTCCAGGAACAAAGCCAGATTCTAGAAAAGAACACCGCAGGAAAGTTACAAAGCATCTGTGATGAATTAGTGGCTCATTTTCTCATCACTTGTAAATCTGATGCTAGGGATTGAAGGAGCTTGAAGGGTTTGTTATACTGCATGCTAATCAGTTATTTTAAAGAAAAAATATGGAAATAAAGTAAAACTAAATTAACAAAAACATTTTTGGGAGAGTTAAAGAGTAGGTTACAAAATGCTTCTAGGGAGCAAATGTGACTATCTGATGTCCGTACATGGCAAACTTGTCCCTTAAGAAAGGGACACACTTAACGCACAGCCATAAATTAATGCATATTCATAAACGGCATAAAAAGCAACCCAAATTAAAGAAATCCCTACACTAATCTCATGTGCCCCAAAACTCACCTTGGTTAGGACTAGTGATGGAGACAATGACTGAGGCCTGCTGGGTGCCGAAGCTGCTGACTGCACGACAAATGTACTCGCCAGAGTCTGCTGGGGAAGCCTGGAGGATTCTGAGACGAGAACCCAAGACCTGTAGAAGAGCAAGTTCAAGACAGGGGTTAGGGAATGAGCTAGATAAAAGAGTGAGAACCAAGCATTCTAATGTTCTCTCAAAGATAAGTAAACCACATTGATGCAACATTAAATCAGTCTAATGCCTTTATTTGGGACCTTGGAAAGCCAAAGGCTTCCACAAATTTCACTACAGTTGCTTTTAATACTGGGGTCACAAACAAACATCCTAGTCACCATTTCTGGCACTCAACTAGAAAAGGGTAACAGTACATCCCATGGAACTCGTAACGAAAGGAGTAGTAACTTCAATCACTGTGAACATTTTTCACTATCATTGGGCTTAGGAGTATGTGACTGTATCAAGGCTGCTCTACACCCAAGGTCTCTTGATGAAAGGGGACTACAAATAGCTGAAAAATGTATTAATTAAATCGTACTTATTTGCCCTTCCTTCATTTTGCCAATTGCTTTTGACATTTGGGGGAAAAGTGATAGCACACAGGAAGGGCAGTCTTTAGATATATGGCTGCTTCAAATGTGCAAAGTAAAATGAGGCATTTTCATTTTTAGGTTGCTCCTCTGTAGGCCAGTATGTTGGCAAAGAAGTAAGCTCCAAGTGGACCTGAACATAGATAATATCAGGAGTAGAAGGTAGACCTTGGGAAAGGAGCAACCAAAAAATAGGATTCAATTTTATCATACAACATTCTGGTGTCAGAGTACAACATTTAAACCACTTATAAAGTTGACTTAGTAGCACAGCTGCTTGGTAGTGTAAGCAGAAGAGCAGCTGGGGAGGTTTCCAGGGTCAAAGGTATGATTCTCAGATAGCCCTCTAGGAAGAAGATACCGTGTGGGTATTAGGTTGGGGACCTCCTGAGGGAGAGGTTTACAAACAGATGCCTTGAGTAATAGACTAGATGGAAGAAGATTCAATTTCCAAATAGAGATTCAATGATTTAGCCATCTTGATGCTGCACAAGAAAATGCTCCATTTAAGCAATTTCACATTCTGGCATGACAAAAAACACACCTCTCTGGCCAATGGTATCTGTTCTTTTGACTAGGACCTTTGAAATCCTCATATTTGTTAAATATTGGTAAAATCCAACAACTATTTTTTGGTTATTCATAGGACAGATTTGCAGAGGCCCTGTGGGAGGGAAAAGACCTATCACAGTATTTTCAGAGTAGAATCAGTTTGGGGACTATGGGCGGATGGATAGGAATCTAAAAGAGGGTTAAAAATTTAAATCTAGGGCCATGGCAGTAATTCCAGTGTTACTCCCAGAGGCCTGCTGAAAGAGAGGTGCCCCTTTAATTGGAATATACACATGCTCAAATGGAAAACAGCTAAAAGAGTGTGCTAGGAGACTCTAAAGTGACCAACTACCTGAGAAGAGACCCTATCACCAGTGCCAGATAATTTGTTATTTTATTGCAACGTGTTTTAAATATTAGTAATGTTGTGGTATCAAAACTGGTTAATAGTGTCATAGGTTTTCAACATTAAACATTCAGAAATCCAGCAATTCAGACTTTACTTACCTGATGATTGGGCGAAAGGGGTTCCCCTGCTCTATGCCACGTGACAGCTGGCCGAAGTTGACCCGAAACAATGCAATTCAACTCCACAGTTTGACCTTCAACAACCGACTCATGAGAAGACTCGATCCTAAGAGGTGGAATGATGCCAGTATCTGGAAGAGCAGTGAGAAGGTCTGAACAGCACATTCTCATCCTATATTCTAGCAGGAGCTCTAGAAGTCTGAACGTGCTCTCCTTAACATGTCCAACTCCTGCCCCAATCAGCACATACTATTTGGAGTCATTTCCATTCTCTGCCATCTTTTTTCCACCAGATCACACTTGGTGTTAATGATGCTAAACCTTATTAGAATCAAAAGCTTCAAAAGAGCCCCACATTGTCCTCATGAATCTGAATTGATTATTCAATTCAGAGACCTATAAAGTAACGTGGAGATTATTCATTCCTGAAGGCATGTAAAAAAGTTAAAATAAAACGCATCAACTTCTTTATGTATGTCAATGTATGCTAATGGCTTTACACCTCTGCTTTATTAGCTTAAAGAAAGCTATCTAATCTCAAACACTAACACTTTCACACTTCAGTAATGCATCACTGATTTAACATCACATGTCACATAGGTGTCAATGGAGTCTCACTGACTACATTAGCTTATTTACTTTCTTTGAATACAAAAAACTCACCTATCAAACAGAACTTTCTACATTTAACCGATGGTCTATTTTACATTTGATTCAAGGGATTGACGCCAGAGGTGTTTTTTTTACTTTTTATTTTTTTACAAAGTATTTCGCCTGCAGTACTTGTTGGCGATTATCAAAATTCATTACCACTTGGGAGAATTGTTTGGCAGGCTTTGTGAACAGGATTGTGGTTTAGTTTCTAGGGGGCAAGTTGCAGAGTAAACAAAAAATGCAAAACACAGTCGGTGCACACAGTGGCAGCTTATCTAGTCAGTCTAAACCGAAACTACAAAGATTGAAAAAGATAGAATGGTGGCAGGATAGGCCAGCCTAAGTAGGTTGCCACATTGGACAACTCTTTGAATAAACATTCACTGCAGAGGAAATTTTCAATGGCAAGTGACCGCCACAGCCGGCTCCACACATTAAGACAAACACACTTATGTCAAACATAAATTAAAGGTCGCATGTACCATCATAATCCCATATCTCCCCACATCATACACCCCAGTGAGAGCAATATATACTTTATTGCCTATATTTTAGGCAAATTAGCAGATTTAATTATAGGGTGGTGACTTTTGAAGCTGGCAGGACATAGGTACGTTCACTAACTTTGCCTACGAGTCCTGCCTGAATACCACTTGATTTTACTAAATGTGAGAAATAAGCATTGTATTAATAAAAGAGTTTTTGCTCTCTCTAGATGTTTTAAATAGCAGGTATTATCATTACCCATATTAATACTAACTAATTTACCAACCACTTAAGTATAGAAGGCTGAGTGGGCCTTGCCGGGACTCAAACTTGTAACCCGCAGCTCACAAACATACATACACTTATACACTGTTGTCAGTGGTGAGTATTTGTCTCAGAGGGCCAACTTAGTGACTCATTTTCATCACATCGCTGATACCACATGCTTTAATGTGAGTTAGTGTCCCCATACAAGTGAAGATGCATGTATATACAATCCCATTTAGTAACTTCTAACAGGATACGCTACAAGCAAACAGCTACAACATGGCTTTGGCATTTCAATCATTTACCTAGAATATTATTGCAATCCATCAGAAAGATATCGTATTTTCATATGTATCACCTCAAAACTTGCAATCAAATGTATTCCTCAAAAAATGCGGCTGCAGCACTTGAAATCCAACTTTTCTCCACTCCACTGGTTTCATACACTTTGTCACATTCCAACATCACATAGAACACCCTTTAAATCTTCCTATGCAGAAATTTGACTCACTTTGGGAGGATCCTGTGATGGAAAGATTGATGGAGGCCTCATGGGTAATGGAGCCACTGCTTGTGCGACAGATGTAAATGCCAGAGTCAGCAGGGGTAGCCTGGAGAATACGAAGGTGGGGGCCCGAGACCTGAAGAGGGGATAAAGGAAAAGTTGACTCGAAATTAACCTGTTACAACTACTATTTAAGCAGTTGAGGTAGAAGGAGAGCGAGTACATCCTTTTAAAAAACACTGTACTTATGATGGAGCCTGAAAGCTATTGTCCACGAAAATACATCAGCAATCACTGAATTAGACAAGGCATCCGCCACCCTTTTAGCTATAGTTAGAAACTGGCTTTTATCTGCTTCTTTCGTCAAGAATCCTTGTTGTAAGGTTGCATGATAACTAACAGACAATCAACGCAATCATCACTGGCAGCTACCCATGTCTGAGTGCCAAGAAGTGAAGTTACAAAATTCCTCACAGCCAACAACTGCAGCAACAGATGTTTAGTAATAGACTATGGTTCTTCCAGCTAACAGGAGAGATGCTCGGTTTAAACTTTATGATGACACTAAGCTTCCCATGCAGAAATAGCAGGAACAAAATGATTTTGGCATAGAGGAAAACAATGGAGTTCAGGACACTGCATGAGGCAAACAAAAAGCAGAACAAATATGTTAAAATGGATTGGTGACAGTGTTGAACCCACAGTTTATAGAGCAAGGCTGTGATATAAATGGAGCCTAAAACACTTCCTGGGTTCATCCCAACATGGAAGACCAAATCCTGCTCGGTGCAAAACCATTAAGCCACACTCTTGCAAGCACTTTGCAAAATGGAATGATGAATATAACAAAATGATCACAAGCTCTAGCTTTATTGTGTCTATGGCATCAGCTCTCGTGTGTGATAATCCACTAGCATGACCGGAAGTAAAGTGGACCTATTTCTATTTGTAAGAAAAATCAAGAGACTTAAAGAACAAGAACGTGTATTTCAGAGATTAAGAAAAAGCCTGTTGCCCAGGGATCAACAGAAAGGAATATGTCACTTACCCTCTAAGTATCTGTTCGCAGGGTGTAGTGCTGTAGATTCACATATTCCTCCCAACTAGTGTTAGGTCTAAACATTACAAGGGGTTTCTTTGAAGAAACTTTGTGTAATGGGACATAGAGTGACTTTCAATGGCAAAGTTGGGCTACCAGTGCATGGCTGCTCTACCAATCTGCAGTGGTGGACTGGGGGGGTGGAGGGGAGCTTCCTTTACTTGAGGGACCTCCAGGGTAGCACGAGTGCTGCAAGCCCTGGGGTACCTCTGTAACTTGCATGCCCTGGGTACCAGGGTACCATTTAATAGGGACTTACAGGTAAGTTAGCCATTTCCAATTGATTACTACTAATCTGACAAACACTTTAGGGTCAAGGCACGGGCACTAAGGTTTGGTTAGCAGGCCCCAGTGCACTCAATCAAAAAAACGGCAGCATCAGTCAAAAAGCCAAGGGGTGACCATACAAAAAGAGGCATTTCCTTACGCACCCTAAGTAGGACAGGTATGTCCAGATGTGTGTCCTGTGCACAGCATCACTGGAACCAAGATATACCCAGCTGATGAGTCCTAATCAGGGCGAAACCGGTCTTTGATTTTTTGTGTTCTGGTTCAGGGAGGACCTGGTCTGGCAGTTCAGGCTTTATTTCTCACAGGAGCAGTGTCAGGGCTGATTTGCATTGGCTGGGTCAAAACAGAAATGGCATGGTGTGCAAAATAAACCGGGCTGCGAGCCAGAGTAATTCCCAGTGGCTAAGAATTCAAGCATTCCATCTATCTTTTTTTGTACATTTTCTAGAAGTGCAATTTTCAAAACAGTAATTTAAAATCCGACTCTACCATCACATTGTTTTTTTCAATGCTTATTAAAATGAGGTCTGAATCATGGGTCTACTTAGCTTCAAACCAAAGTTATACATTATCAGGTGTTAAATTGTAACCAACGCTTTTTTATGGGAGAGCCAGCCTGGCCACAGTACAAAACAACTTTGGAGGTGTTTCAGTGCCAGGACATGTAAAGCTTACGAACACAAGTCCAACTTTTTAAATATCATGTGCCCTGTGTAGGAAGCTGCCTCTGTATATACTATACCAACGTTTGGTATAGTGTGCACAGAGTCCAGTGGAACCCTAAAGGTAGTCAGAGGTAAAAGTAGATAATACCTTACTCTCTATTTGTGGTAGTGTGGGCAAGCAATAAGGCTTTATCAGAAGGTAGTGTTAAGCATTTATTGCACACACTCAGGCAAGGAATGATGTCACACACTCAAAGACTGAACTCAGATACATTTTGTTTTTATAAAAATATTATTTAGTTATTTTATTTCTAGAACCAAGCCAGGCCTGGTGCAGGTAAGTGAAATAATTTGCAAGGATTATGCAGTGAAATACAGTTGAATGCATGTTAAAATGCAGTTGGTTGATTTACAGGCAAGTCAAAAGTCAAAACTACTTTTCAGTTACTTTGTAGATTACTGTACATGTTGCCTTTTGGATTGCTTTTTAAGTTACTTTTGCTAATCAGTGTGATATGCCTAGATATCACATTGTGACATTTCCTAGACAATAGGTAAATTATTCAGTTGCTGTATATTTGCAGTTTTCAAGGTTTCATACAAACCAACTCCACACTTAAAATAATTTTCAAAGAAAAGCAGTCAATGCAATCCTATGGGAGGAAATGAAGTTATCGGTTTACAGATAAGTACTTGGTTGTGGGAGTTGGGTTTCTGGGGTTAGAAGGATAATGCTACTTACCAGTATGCATCTATTCTTGGCATGTAGGGCTTCAGATTCACACACTAGTGCATAGATCACCATCTGGTGGTGGGCCCGGATGATTACACTTTGTTGTTGTCCTGGAAGAGTCTTTGTATGGTAGATGACTGCTCCTCTTGAGCATAGTGCGCATGGGCATCAACTCCAGCTTCAGATTGTTTTTTTCTGCCATCGGGCTCGGATGTGTATGTCGCTCCTGCTCGGTTTTGTTACCGATCTCATGTCGACGTGCATTCCTTGATTTCTACCGTCAGTATTGTTTTCGATCGACACTTCCTTATACATGCGTCTCGAACAACCTTCACTTCTCGATTCCGGTGTTAGTCGAGGGCCGTTGGCCCAACTGCGCCATTGGGCCTTCGGCTCATGGAAAGAACACCATTCAAGAAGTACCCTCGGTGTGAACACAAATTCCCCCCCACTGATCTACATGAGGTGTGCAATCTGTGCTCGTCCCCAGAGCACGAAAGCCGAGATTGCCTGGCTTGTGCTTCGTTCTGGTCGAAAAAGACAGACCGTCGAGCTCGGAGAGTCATGGCACAATCGTCTTCATCTGCACCAGACACCCTCGTCCAGGAGACGCCAGTCCAACCGGAGTCCGAAGAAGAATAGCAGGAAGAAGTCATTGTTTCCGAAGCAGAGGATTCAGCTTCCAGAGCCGACGTGCAGGCAGAAGATGACCATCCCTTCCAGCTGGTCAGCGGGTCGTAAGTATAGACATCGACTCTCTTGATACCCCCGCACCGCTTGAGGCTTCGGTTCCACCTCCACCTTCGGGCCCAGGTGCACCCCGATCACAAACTTCCGATGCCCCGCCTTTGGGCCCAGCAACGAAGACTCCCAAAAAGCCTCTAGGCGACTCGGGCTCGAGTCAGCTTCCAGTCAATCCCGATAAACAGAAGGTTCTTAAACCGAAAGTGAAACCTATACAAACTCCGGCACCGAAGAAAACTTTGGCACCTAAAATTGTCAAACTAAACCCAAGTCCGACACCAAAGCAAACTTCGGCACCTAAAACGGTCGAACTGAAGCCAAGTCCGACACCAAAGCCAACTTCGGCATCGAAGCAAACTTCGGCACCTAAAGCTTTCGACCCGAAACACACTTAGGAACCAGCAACTCCGGATCCGGAAAATATCTCCAATCCGAAGAAAAAACTCGAACCGAAAAAAGCTTCCGACCACAAGCCTTCGGAACCGAAACCACAATCTACTTCTAAGACTGTACTAAACATTGCTAAACCCAGCAAACAGCTAGATCCCAAACATGACAAGCCGGTTCCGAGAAAGGATTCTCCCATAGAAGAGCTTTTCCGTCCAGATCCAAAGCAAAAGACTCTTCTTATTCACCCAAAGACTGGACATATCACTACTCCTGCTAAAAGTAAACTGGAACCTCCTTCCACAGTCCCTCTCAAAAAACATGCTCAAACTTCTCCCATAAGAGTACCTTCAACACTTCCAGAAGTGCCAGACCCTTACATTTCCCCCACACACTCACTCATCCCACACAGCCCTGCACCAGCAGATGACAATGAGGATGATATTTCGGGGGGGGGGGGGGGATATGGGCAGAAGATGAGCAACCTTTAGATGATACAGATGATATTACTGGGCCATCTGATGATCCTTAGGAAGACTACAATGCAACAGATGCCCCGGATCTACCCCCAAGATGATGCATACCCTTCTAGGCCATCTCCTCCAGATGACACCATAGGGCTCACACAATTCATTCACAGAGCAGCAGCCTTTCATTGGGTCGATCTCCATACTGATCCAGTGGATGACTACTTCCTTATGGACACACTATTACCCTCTCATAAGACCACAACCATCTTACCAATGTTTAAGGGGGTTATAAAACACGCACCAGACGTATTTAAAGATCCCGTCAGGGTAATTAATCCCAGGTTCGAGAAAAAATTCAAACCCGCTCCAACTGACCCAACCTATATCAAGGACCATCTACCATTAGACTCTTTAGTGGTCTCCAACGCACGAAAAAGAGCTAACTCTCAGACAACAGGGGATGCTCCACCCCCTGATAAAGAATCCAAACTCTTAGATGCTTCAGGCAAACGTATGACATCTCAAGCAGCCAACGTCTGGAGAATCGCCAACACACAAGCTCTGTTGGCAAGATATGATAGGGCTCACTACGATGAGCTTGAAACCCTTATACAACATCTACCAGACAAATACAAGAACCGGGCTACTGATTTGATACAGGAAGGGAAGGTCATTACTAACACTTCCATCCGTTGCGCTCTAGATGCTGCTGACACAGCCTCAAGGGCAATAAATACCGGCATACTTTTACGCAGGGATGCCTGGCTGCGTATTTCTAGTTTCAAACCAGAAGTACAAACCAGTATTCTCAACCAACCCTTTGACCAACAACATCGGTTTGGTCCCAAGGTGGATATCTCTCTCGAAAGAACTGAAAAAGGACACTGACACTGCAAAACCTATGAAAGTTTAAAAAAAATCAAACTCCCAGAGCGTCCTTTCGTCGCTCCTCGCACAGGGGCGCTTCAACAACTTTTCCTACCAACACTGCCTCCTCTTCTCACAAAACTCCCACCCAATCCTCGCCCAATAGAGGTTATTACAGAGGAGAATACAGAGGGAACAATACTAAAGGTAGAGGCAGAGGTAACAACACCCGTACCACCTCCGCCCCCAAACAGTGACTTTTCTCCCCTCCCCCCAGACCATTCCACTCCTGTCAGGGGGAGATTACAACAGTTCCTACCTGTCTGGAACTCCATCACAACAGACAGGTGGGTGAGCAAATAATTCAGTCAGGTTATTGCCTGGAGCTCACTTCTACTCCTCCAACAATACCACCCAAACAGCGTCCCATGTCACAAGAGCATCTCACACTCCTAAAACAGGAGGTCGTCGCTCTACTGCACAAACAGGCAATAGAACCAGTTCCACTACACCATCAAAACACTGGGGTTTACTCTCTGTATTTCCTTATTCCCAAAAAAGAGGGCTCCCTCAGACCAATACTGGACCTGAGACCCCTGAACCTTTACATACAGTCAGACCACTTCCATATGGTCACATTACAGCAGGTCCTTCCTCTGCTAAAAGAAGGCGATTTCCTCGCTACCCTGGATCTCAAGGACGCCTACTTTCACATTCCCATTCACCAAGCTCACAGAAAGTACCTTCGGTTGGTAGTGGACGGTCAGCATTACCAATTCAAAGTCCTCCCCTTTGGTGTCACTCCAGCACCCCGAGTCTTCACAAAGTGTCTCACGGTAGTAGCAGCACACTTAAGAGAAAACATCCATATCTTCCCATATCTGGACGACTGGTTAATAAAAGCCAAGTCATACCAGCAATGCGTCCAGCACACACACAAGACCATTCACCTCTTACACAAACTCGGTTTCACTATAAACAAAAAGTCGCACCTCCAACCATCCCGGTCTCAACAGTATCTAGGTGCCACAATAGACACATCCAAAGGACTTGCATCCCCCAATCCAATAAGAATACAAGGCATGCAAGCTCTTATACAAAAGTTTCAACCGCAACACTCGCTACCAGCTCGAGTGTTCATGCAACTAATTGGAATGATGGCATCTTGCATTTTCGTAGTACCGCACGCAAGACTCCAGATGCGCCCCCTGCAAAAGTGCTTAGCAAGCCAGTGGAACCAGGTTCAAGGTCAATTAACAGATCTGGCGGTGGTCGACGGCCGGACACATCACTCTCTGCAGTGGTGGAACATCAAAAACCTTTCCAAAGGACGGCCGTTCCTCGAGCCAGTTCCACAGGTAGTACTAACCACAGACGCATCCCTCACCGGCTGGGGAGCTCATTTGTCAGAGCACACAGTACAGGGCAGGTGGACACCACAACAGAAGCTACTCCGCATAAACCATCTGGAGTTGCTAGCCATTTTCCTAGCTCTAACATAATTTCAAAATGACCTATCAGGCAAGGCTGTCTTAGTTCGCACAGACAATATGACAGCCATTTACTACATTCAAAAACAGGGAGGAACACACTCCTTACAGCTCTACCGGCTGGCACAGAGCATATGGAGGTGGGCCATTCCTCAAAACATCTACCTACTAGCAGAACATCTACCAGGAGTCCAAAATCAAGTTGCGGATCTGTTAAGTCGTCAGAGACAACAGATTCACAAGTGGGAACTTCATCCGCAAGTTCTTCAACCTTTCTTTCAAGTATGGGGACAGCCACAGATAGATCTGTTCGCCACACACCTAAACTCCAAATGCCCAAGCTTCGCCGCCAGGTATCCACACCCATTGTCCAAAGGCAATGCGATATGGATGAGTTGGTCAGGCAGATTTGCGTATGCTTTTCCGCCTCTCCCACTCATTCCGTTAGTGGTGCGAAAGCTGCAGCAACACTCCCTCACACTGATTCTCATTGCACCAACATGGGCAAGGCAACCGTGGTGCACCACACTACTAGAACTCAGTGGTACCACATCAAAAACTGCAACTCTCACCACACCTGTTAACACAGAACCATGGAGAGATCATGCATCGGGACCTCATGCAGCTCAACCTAGCAATTTGGCTCCTGAGGTCTTAGAATTTGGATATCTCAACCTACCACCTGATTGCATAAACGTTTCAAAGAAGCTAGACGTCCCACCACTAGAGCTTGCTACGCAGCTAAGTGGAAAAGATTTGTTATATATTGCACCAATAACAACATCAACCCACTAGATATTTCCATCCAGAACATCATATGCTACTTGCTGCATCTCCACAAATACAGTTTAGCATACTCCTCAATCAGGTTACATCTTGCTGCTATAGCAGATTACCTTCAAAACAGACAGCATCTATCATTATTCAAAGTTCCTGCCGTCAAAGCCTTCACAGGAGGTCTCAAAAGAATAATTCCTCCCAGGGTACCACCCTCCCCTGTATGAAACCCCAACATTGTTCTCACCAGGCTCATGGGTCATCCATTCGAGCCTTTGCATAAGTGTGAATTACAATTTCTTTCATGGAAATTTGCGTTTCTAGTGACTATTACATCACTCAGAAGGGTGAGTGAGATCCAGGCACTAACAGTTCAAGAACCATTCTTGCAACTCCATCACAACAAGGTGGTTTAAGGACAAATCCCAAATTCCTTCCAAAAGTCATTTCACCATTCCATCTCAATCAGTCTGTTGAGTTGCCAGTATTCTTCTCCCAACCTCAAACAGTTGCTGAGAGAGCTCTCCATACATTAGATGTCAAAAGGGCTCTCCTCTACTATACTGATAGGACAAAGCTATTTTGTAAAACAAAGCAGCTTTTTGTGTCCTTTTCTCCTCCACACAAAGGTAATCCCATTTCAAAAACTTAGATTGCAAGGTGGATTGTTAAATGCATTCAAATGTGCTACCAAAAAGCAAAACGCACTCAATCCATGCCCCCTAGGGCTCATTCTACCCGTAAACTAGAGGCAACTATGGCATTTTTAGGGAACATTCCCTTAGATGATATCTGCAAAGCAGCTACATGGTCTACACCGCACACATTCACAAAGCACTACTGTGTAGATGTGCAAGCAAAACAACAAGCTAGTGTGGGCCAGGCTGTACTCAAAACACTATTTCAAACCACTGCAACAGATACTGGTACTCGCCGCTAAGGGAGAGAACTGGTATGCAATCTATGCACTAGTGTGTGATCTGCAGCTCCTATGCCTCGAACGGAAAATGTTACTTACCAGTATGCATCTGTTCTTGCCATGTAAGGCTGCAGATTCACACACGCCCACCCGCCTCCCTGGCTACCTCTATCTGTTCCAGTAATATCTTAAGTAGATACACTATAAATGGACATCTCTTTCTGTTCTCACACAACTCCATCATTTCCTATAATGGCGAAAAACAATCTGAAGATTTAGTCGATGCCCATGCGCACTATGCTCCAGAGGGGGAGTCATCTACCATACAAAGACTCTTCCAGGACAACAAAGTGTAATCATCCAGGCCCACCACCAGGTGGCGATCTATGCCAGGGTCAAGGATGCAATCTCAAAGCACCTTCAGCAGCACTAGGGCGGCTGGGTGCAAAGTGCTGAGGGCCAATGTTATCTAACCGTGGATAGGGGGCCATGGTCGGTGGCTGCTCACGAGCAGGCTACAAGGTTGTGGGAGCAAAGCTCCTGGTGTTAGCCTCAGGGCAAAGGGGGATCCAATTTAGCACACAAGGTGAACCCACAGCGGCACAGGGGAGGCCGGTTGCAGGGGGCGGACTTGGCGTCAGGTGCCCTGTTGATTTCAATGAGGAATCTCCGGTCTCAACAAACACTGCAGGTTCGGGGACGAAGTTCTTCTGGAGGGGGCCAACGGTTGGAGAGGTAAGTTGGGATGCCTAGGGATGCTGAGGCACCATAGGTTGGGCCACCCAAGGCCTTGGGACGTCTGGTGCAGAGGTGTCTTTAGTAGTCTGGTTTTTTTACCGCCTCCGGTCGCGGACAGAGGGATCCTCCAGAAAGGGGCTGCAGGTGTCATTTGGAGATTCGAGGCAGGTCAGAGATCACCAGATCTCAGGTCAGGTTCGCCGGGGAGACCTCCTTGGGTCGCTCAAACTTGGGCTGTGGGCGTCGAGTGCAAAGTAGTGCAGACTCGCAGATTTGGCCAGAGTCTGTGGGTGAGCAAATCCGGTGCTCACCGGAGACAGTTTTGGTTTGGGAAGGCAGGTTAGGTCTTCCAGGTTCTTTAGGGCTGCTGAATGCAGAACATGCCAGGATTTTGCTGGAGCAGGTTCGAGGTGGGGACAGGCCAGTAGGGCTGAGGCAAGTCAGTGGGGTCCTCCTCCTCTTAGTTTGCACGGCTTTTTCGGTCCTTCTCTCTTCTACTCTGAGGAGGCAAGGTTCGGGGTTGCCCCTAAATACTAGATTTAGGGACGTTACAGGTAGGAACAGGTTGGGACCAATGGGTCCCTACCTTGGGGTTGGTACACCCCCTATTATGTCACCCTCCAGTGGGAGGGGGGCATAAGCCTCACTCTGGTTGGCTGGGTCCCCCTATTTGCAAGATGGCGGGGACTGAGAGTTATGCTTCTTCTCGTCTCCCCCACCTGAGGGGCGGGTTTGGCAAGGTGGGCACACCTCTCCTCCTAACTTGGTTTTCCCGCCGATTCTCCCGCCCAAAGTGGGGGTCAGAACCGGTGGGGACCAGTTGGTGAGAGCAGCAAATGGCTGGGCGAGCTCACAAAGGCGGCAAGCCTTTGAAGCTTCCCCTTCATCGACCCTGCCAATCCTGGAGGAGGAGGCTTGGCACCTCGTCCCAGGATGTGCTTTGTTTCAGGACCCCGAGAGCGGCAGGGGTCCAGAAACATGTTTGGTGGTGGCAGCTGGCGAGCAGCCACTCAGCCAGGACACTAGACTTCGGTTGCTTTTCAGGGGGCATCTCTAAGATGCCCTCTGAGTTCATTTTTTTTATAAACCCACACTGGCATCAGTGTCAATCAATCATTTGTAGAGCGCACTACATACCCGCGAGGATCTCAAGGCGCTGGGAGGTGGGGGTGGGGGCGGGGGACCGCTACTGGGGCCCCCTGCTACTGGTCAAACAGCCAGGTCTTGAGTAGCCTCCTGAAGGTCAGCAGGTCTTGGGTCTGTCGTAGGCTCAGTGGGAGGGTGTTCCAGGTCTTGGCGGCGAGGTGGGAGAAGGATCTTCCACCGGTGGTTGTTCTCCGAATGCGAGGGACGGTGGTGAGTGTGAGGTCGGCGGAGCTGGCGGTTGGGGATGTAGAAGGAACGTCGTCTGTTGAGGTAGGCTGGACCGCTATTGTGGAGTGCCTTGTGTGCGTGGATGAGGAGCTTGAAGGATATTCTCTCGTTGACGAGGAGCCAGTGCAGGTTTTTAAAGTTGGGAGTGATGTGGCTGTGGCGTGGTACGTCGAGGATCAGTCGTGCAGAGGCGCGGTCCAGGCGCGGACAGGCGCAGACGGGCTTGCCTTAGGTGACCCTTGACCCTGCTAGGTAGGTCGCTCCCCCTCCGCACAGCACCGCCTGTGTGTCCTTGCCCCAGCTGCCGCTGCTGAGGAAGATTGAGGCCCTCCTCCACCCGCAGGCTACCACCTGCGCCTCATCCCTGGTGGCCAGCGGTAGGCCGAAGGTTTGTATCACCATCTGTATCTCATTTTGTTATTTGGTGTCTGTGACTGCTGTTGTCTGTCTTCCCCCGGTGCCTATACTTGGTCTGTGCCCTCTTTTTCCTTCTGTTCCCCTCGCTGTCCCGTAATTGTTGTGCCCGCTTTGCCTTCTGTTCCCTTCGTTGCCCTATGTTTCTATTTCCATTAATGTGCTGAGAAGTTTGATACCAAACTTCGCAGTTTTCAGTAAGGCCATTATGGTGCTGTGGCGTTCGTAATGACAAACTCCCAGCACCATATAATCTTTATGGCATTATTGCACTTACAATGTCTAACAATTGACTTAAAGACACTGTAGGGGTACAGGCTTATGCACCTGTACCATCACCACAGGTATAGTGCACGCTGATAGAGGGGTTGCTTACCAATGCCAACGCAGTGGGTTGTAGGCATGGCACACAGGGATGTGTGCCATGGTGACTTCACTTTGTTCTGCACCAAAACACGCAGCATCGTTTGGCAGTGTGTGTTTGTAAAGGGATGGGGGTCTCTAAGGGCGACACAATAAGTGCTGCAGCCCTTAGAGGCCTTCCCTGGTCACAGTGCCCTTGGTACCTTTTACAAGGGACTTACATGTGGCCAGAGAGTTGACAATTGGGTTTTGCAACATTACAGTTTAGGGAACGAACATAGGCCCTGGGTACCTGGTTGGAAGAGACCCAGGGCACACTCAGTCAAAGTACATCAACAATTTGGCAAAAAGTGGGGGCAACCATGCAAAAAGGGGCACTTTCCTACACCCTGCCATATGGGCACTTGGGGCCAACCTTAAGGGTGACTTATAGGTATTAAAATGGAGGTTTAGGCCTGGCAAAGTTTTAATTTTGCTAGATCGAAATGAAAGATTTAAAACTGGGATGCTAGGCTGTGGTGGAAGGCCTGGTCATGTTTTCACTTTGTCACTGTAGTAGTGGCACGATCAGATACATATGTTATAATGTAGATAAAGCCAGAGGTACTTGGTCCACCTCCCTACTGTTTTGAGGCGGTACAGAGGAGTGTAAATTGTGAGGTACATAATTTTGCTGGTAGCCATCATCATGGTATGGCTCATCTTCCTCTATACCAACCTCAAAACTCTTAACACGCATTGGACTGTATGCGATACAAGGTCGCTGCAGTCCTCTTCCTGGTCTGGTTCCAGAATTTAGGAAGGTGGAGAGGTTACCTTTAATGATGAAAAATCAGTTCAGAAAATACTATCATCATCGTTGTCATCGCCGAGGATGTTGTCGACCGTATTGACATTGATATTGCAATAGAAGTCAATGTAAATAGTATTGTCGATGTCAAAGGTTTTGCTGTCTAAGCCGCCAGCATTGATGTCGGCAGTAAGGAAGACATGCATGGCGCCATCGCACATGGTTTAGTCATCATCTGTGTTGTCGACTGTCTCAATGTCAACAAGGCTTTTTTAGGTTGTTGTCAATGGAGTTCTTTCAAGAGCATTTTTCCTCTTAGTAAATGGTTGGTTGGTAACACTTCTGAGTTCACTGAAAAGTTAGAGCAGAGCTCTGCCTGGGGACTCCTTCACAAACAATGTGTGGCAGAAATCAGAACTATGGTGGCCTCTAGGAGGAGTAGGAGAGCAGACACTTCCGCATCACTCGCAGAAGTTCAGGTTGCTTCAAATGAGGTAGTCTAATTCTAAACTGTTGTTCTGGCCTATGGTCATTTTAACACGGTTTACTGCTATTTAAATGTACAGGGGATTCCCAGTCGTATGACGGGGAAATAATTCAAGCATTTGAATATGTGAAAGAGCCAATGTTGGAGAACTGAATGCAATGAGAGGTTGTCAACTAGGATATCTTCTTCCTCTTCACAACATGCATTGTGACGTAGTGACAAAACGTTCTCAGGATTACAACATGAAACTGTGGTACCTTCCAGTGGAGATGGTTTTGCTGATTAAAGCTTTATTTTGTGATCCTCAGAGGATAGTCGAACCTGCAGTCCTCTCATGGATTATCCTCTGACCCTGTGGGTTGATCATATGGGTCCCCACCCCCATACAAACTGCTTGGATCTGAGAAGTAGTGAACAGACCTCTCTAGAGCCTCTGGTGAAGGAGTAGGCGGCAGCAGCAGTGATACTGGCCTAGGTGGTTGTGGTGTGTGAGGCTGTTTTTGAAACAGTGGTGGAAGTATGGGTGTAGCATGTGGCACCTGTTTTGGTATAGTAGACAGAAGTGGACGCTGAGGTGGTTTTATCCGATCCTTACACTTCTTCTGTACTGGTTCCAGGCTGGATGCCCAGCTCCCTCTGGAGTGGTGCTCTTCTCCACCATATGGACTGTTGTGATGGTGTGCTTATTCCTCATGCCCTGTTTCAGTACTCACAAACCTCTGCATTTGTCTATGTAGGTAATACCTACTTGGAGGAGGGTATGTGAATGGACTGAGCCAGAAAGTCTCTCCCAGCGAACATGACTGTATAGGTAAAAATGCTTCGTGAATTTGTGTAGGGATGCCTACGTAGCCACATGGAAGATGTCTAGGACAGAGACTCTGCAGTGGTAGCGACTTTGGCCCTGGTAGAATGAAAACGCAGTCATTCCAGAGGCTACTGTTCAGCCAATATGAAGCAAATCTTTATGCAAAGCATGATCTATCTGGAAATGGTTCTTCTCTGCACTGCATTGCTTTTTTGCTTCAGAAAACCCCACAAAGAGCTGATCGTCCACTTGGTGGTCTTTGGTACGATCAATATAGGAGCTCAGCGCTCTTGGGATCTAAGCAATGGAGTCTCTCCTCCTCTTTAGAGAAGTGAGAAAGAGCACAGAATGCAGGGAGAGTGATGGTTTGACTGACATGGAATGGCTTCACTGCTTTTGCCAGGAAGGGTACCCATGTTTGCAGAACTAGTTTGTCTGGAAAGAAGGTGGGATAAGGAGGAGTGACACCGCCTGAAGTTCACTCACCGGCTGTACTGAGCTGATGGCAATAATGAACATGGCCTTGATGGAAAGAAGCCGTAAGGGACAGCTGTGAAGTGGCTCGAATGGAGCACACATCAGATAAGTCAGGACCGGATTATGGTCCCATTGTTCTATGATAAAAGGAAAAGGGAAGGGGCATATGTTGAAGCTATTTTAAAAAATGCATCACAACCAGTGATTTAAACAAAGGTGACTGATCTGGCACACAGAACAAATAAAAAAAAGACAGTTTGGTCTGGAGGGAGTCAATCTGGTGAGTGCCCCACCAAACCACAAAAGTGTCTCAATGACATGCATATAAAGTTTTGCTCAAGGGTCGCCTGGGCTGCCAAGATAACATCAACCACCTTAAGAGGAAGGTTGAAGGTGTACAGCGGTCGTCACTAAACCCCCACGCATGAAGGTGGAGGTTAAGAACATGCATGAAGTTTGAGAAGGCCGGGTAAAGAACTCTGCCCTGTTGCTACGACAGAAGGCCCTCCCGGAAAGGCAGGTTAATTGGAGGAAATATGATCAAGCCCAGGAGTTCTGGATACCAAACTCTCCATGCCCAATTCAGGGTCACTACCATGACATTGGCCCAGTCTTTCGCGATCTTCTTGTGAACTCAGGGCAGGAGTAGTATAGGTGGAAAGGCATACAGGAGTCCAGAGTTCCCCTAAAGGCGTAATGCATCTCAGAGTGCGAGATGCCTTGGAAACTCCAACATACAGAAGAGGTGACAATGTGCGTTCTTGGCAGTGGCAAACTGTGAAAAAGTGCCATCTTTCTTACATGGTATGCCCCCACTTTTTGCTGAATTGCTCAATGTACTTTGACTGAGTATGCCCTGGACTCCTACCAATCAGGTGCTCAGGGCCTATGTTCCTTCTCTAAAAACCTCAAACACAAATTGGCAAACCTTGGCCACATGTCAGCCCCTAGTAAATGGTACCCTAGGTACCCAGGGCTTCGTGACCAGGGAAGGCCTCTAAGGGCTGCAGCACTCATTGTGCCACCCTTAGAGGCCCTGTACCCTAAAACACACACACACACACACACACTGCCCTGGCAGGCTGAGTGTCAGGGTACAAGACAAAACAAAGTCGACATGGCACCCATCCCTGGGTGCCATGCCCACCACCTACACTGCCCTGGCATACATCAGCCACCCCTCTAGCTGGGTGCCCTATGCCAGTGGTGTGGGCACAGGAGCATGAGCCCTGTGCCCCTACAGTACCCAGGTCTGTTCCTGGGCACTGTAAGTGCAGTGCTGCCATTTAAGAGTACATGGTGCTGAGAGCTCGTCAAACACTATCTCATCTGCACCATAATGGCAACACTGAAGACTGAGAAGTTTGGTATCAAACTTCTCAGCACATTAAACCCGCACTGATGCCAGTGTGGGATTTAATGTACCAAGCACCACAGAGAGCATCTTAGAGATGCCCCCTGAAACCTAACCTACAATCCACGTCTGGTCTGAGAGGCTGCCTAGTCTGCCGAACAGCAGACATGTTGCTGGACCCCTGGGTAGGAGAGCCCCTGCTCTCCTGGGCCGGCAACAATGCACATCCTGGGCAAGGTGCTAGGTCTCCTCCCCCAGGATGGACAGGGGGCATCTTCAAAGGCATGCCGCCTCTGTGAGCTTCCCCAGGCCACTTGCAGCCCCCACTCTGGCGGGAAGCCTGGCCGGAAACCCCAAATAAGGACAGGGGATGTGCCAGCCTGCCTACCCCACCCATCAGGTGGGGGAGGCGAGGTAAAGCACATCTCCGGGCGCTCGCCATCTTGAAGATGGGAGGCCCTAACCAATCAGGACTAGGCTACTGCCCCCTCCCACAGGAGAGTGGCAGAATAGGGGGTTTACCCACCCCAGGACAGGGACCCATTGGTCCCTGCCCTTTACCTACCTGCAAAGCCCCTAAATCTAGTGTTTAGGGGCACCCTGAACCTTCCTTCCCCAGATTCCAGTTTCAAAACTACAAAGAAGACCAAGAAGACCAAGAAGAAAGAAGACCTGCCGTGCAGCTGCTAAGAAGAGGAAGACACCAACTGCTTTGGCCCCAGCCCTACCGGCCTGTGGACCCTCGAACCTGCTCCTGCTACAACCCGGCACATCTTGTGGCCAGCAACCTCACAAACCCCGGAGGACCTGGCTTCCTTTTGGCTCTAAGCACCTGGGACTCCAATGAGCAGAGGATCTGCTCAAAATCCGCTTCCAATCCCTGGCATCAGCCCGGAACCGGGAACCCTGCACACTCTGCACCCGCCAAGCCTGGCCTGTGCTGGAGTGAACAAAGACCACGAGGACGACCCCCCGGCGACTGTGACCTCGAGTCCGGCACCCAAGGACTTTCCGCAACGCTCCTGATGAAGCCTGCAGCCTCAGAACCAGGTACCCCCCCAACCGCGATCAACAAAGGGTAAGATTTCCCGACACCAAAAGGCACTTCTGCACCTGGCGCCCTGCGGCCCCCTGTGCCCAACTCCTGGGCACCTACCTATCCTACAACTACCCAACTTACCTCTCGAAGTGCTGGTGGCACCTGAAGAATCTTCGTCCCAGAGCTTGCAGTCTTTTTCCAACCAGGAGCCTTTCCCATTGAAATCGATTGAGCGCCCGAAGGCTCAAAAGCACCCTGCACCCAGCCGCCCAAGTGGCCCTGGCAGTGTAACCTCTACACCTATCTACTTCCTAATTTGCCCTGAGCAAGTGACCAGGAGCCCAGCTCCCACAGCCGCTTGGCCTGCTAGTCAGCAGCCACCAACCAAGGCCCCCCTGCCTCCCATAGGATAACATTGGGCCTAACTCACTCTGCACCCGGCTGCCCCTGAGGGTGTAACAACTGTACCTACCTGACTCTGGGAGACCCACGAGTCTGTGCCCAGAACCTTAACTTTGCCAGCTGAGTACTTACCCAAAAGCCGATAACTCAATTTTCTCCATAGGGTAACATTGACTGGTTTCTTCTGAAATTTCTTCTAAGTGTGGAGTTTCTAAAACTTAAAATATTCACCAAAAATCAGCCGAGTATCGAAAACGAAAATACTCACCTGCTATTAGGAGAGATCCCAGTGCTGGATCAAGGTGCCCAGCACTGACCCTGAAAAATATTCACAACCGTACTTACCAGTAACCCAATTTTCTTCCATAGGAAATCATTGACTGTTTTTCTGTGAAATTTCTTCTGTCGATTTTTGCAAACTTCAAATATTCTTTAAAAATCGTACCAACTGTGAAAGGAATATGCTACTTACCAGTATGCATCTGTTCTTGGCATGTAGAGCTGCAGATCTACACACTTTTGCATAGATCGCCATCTGGTGTTGGGCCCGGATGTTTGCAGTTTGTTTTTCCTCTTGGAAAGCCTTTGGAAGTCACGAGGTCGGTGACTTCTCCCTTGGATCGTATTACGCATGGGCTTCGGCTCCATCCTCAGATTGTTTTTTGCCAGCAGGGAAAGATGGAGCGTAGTAATAATAGTGAAGAAACCCATGTGTGTGTTATCTAAATAAGGTAAACTGGAACAGATACAGGTAGCCGGGTGGGTTTGTGTAGATCTGCAGCTCTACATGCCAAGAACAGATGCATACTGGTAAGTAGCATATTTCGTTCGAGGCATATGAGCTGCAGATTACACACTTGTGCATAGATTATATAGCAGTACCCACCGTTAGCGGCGACCACCCGTCTCTGTTGCAGTGGTTTGAAATAATGTTTTGAGTACAGCCTGGCCCACACTAGCTTGTTGCTTAGTTTGCACATCTACACAATAGTGTTTGGTGAAAGTGTGCGGTGTTGACCATGTAGCTGCTGTGCAGATGTCATCTAATGGGATGTTTCCTAGAAAAGCCATTGAAGCTCCTATTTTATGTGTAGAATGGGCTTTAGGGGGAACGGATAGCGTTAGTTTTGCTTTGTGGTAGCAAATCTGAATGCATTTGACAATCCACCTAGCTATACCCGAATTGGAGATGGGGTTGCCCCTGTGTGGTGGAGAGAAAGAGACAAACAGTTGTTTGGTCTTACGGAAAGGTTGTGTTCTCTCGATGTAGTAGAGTAAGGCTCGTTTGACATCTAGTGTGTGTAGAGCTCTTTCTGCAACAGTTTGTGGTCGCGAGAAGAATACTGGTAGTTCTACAGATTGGTTTAGGTGAAAAGGAGAAATGACTTTAGGGAGGAATTTTGGGTTGGTACGGAGAACAACTTTGTTATGGTGCATTTGCAGAAACGGTTCTTGAATGGTAAATGCTTGTATCTCACTGACCCTTCTGAGGGAAGTGATGGCTACGAGAAAAGCGGTTTTCCAGGTTAAAAATTGGAGTTCGCATTTGTACAATGGTTCGAAGGGAGGCCCCATTAGCCTGGTGAGAACGATATTTAGGTTCCACACAGGTGAGGGTGGCACTCTGAGGGGGAATTATTCTTTTAAGGCCTTCCATGAAGGCTTTAATGGCAGGTACTCTGAAGAGTGATAGATGTTGCCTGTTTTGTAGATAAGCTGCTATAGCTGCGAGGTGTAGTCGAATGGACGTATAGGCTAGATTACACCTTTGTAGGTGTAGTAAATAGCCTATGATGTGTTGGATGGAGACGTCTAGGAGATTGATGGTGTTGTTGTGACAATAGACAACAAAACGTTTCCACTTGGCGTCTTAGCACGCTCTAGTGGCGAGTCGTCTAGCTTCCTTGATGACGTTCATACAGTCAGGGGGAAGATTCAGATAACCGAATTCTAGGACTTCAGGAGCCAGATCGCAAGGTTGAGCTGAGCTGGGTCCGGGTGTCTGATCTCTCCATGGTTCTGGGTTAAGAGGTGTGGAGAGAAGCGTAATTTTTGGTGCGGTACTACAGATAGTTCCAGCAGTGTGGTGTACCACGGTTGTCTGGCCCAAGTTGGAGCAACTAGGATCAGTGTGAGGGAGTGTTGCTGTAGTTTGCGCACCACTAGTGGAATGAGTGGGAGAGGCGGAAAAGCGTATGCAAATCTGCCAGACCAGTTCATCCATATCGCATTTCCTTTGGACAATGGGTATGGATATCTGGCAGCGAAGCTTGGGCATTTGGTGTTTTCGTGGGTGGCGAAGAGGTCTATCTGTGGTTGGCCCCACATGTGAAAGTACAGGTGTAGAACTTGTGGGTGGATTTCCCACTTGTGGATTTGTTGTGTTTGTCTGCTGAGCAGATCTGCCATAGTGTTTTGGACTCCTGGGACATGCTGAGCTAGGAGAAAGATTTTCTGGGGTATGGCCCATCTCCATATGCTCTGTGCTAGCTGAGAGAGCTGTGGAGAGTGTGTGCCGCCTTGTTTTTGAATATAGTACATAGCTGTCATGTCTGTGCGGATTAGGACTGCCTTGCCTGAAATCTGTGTTGGAAAAGATTTTAGGGCTAAGAAGATTGCTAGCAACTCCAGATGGTTGATGTGGAGTAACTTTTGTTGAGGTGTCCATGTGTCCTGCACGGTGAGATGTAATAGATGAGCTCCCCAGCCGGAGAGCGATGCGTCTGTGGTCAGTACTATCTGGGGAACCGGGTTGAGGAACGGTCGACCTGTGGAAAGGTTTGTGGTGGTCCACCACTGCAGAGCGCGATGGGTGCGACCGTCTACCAACACCAGATCTGTTAATTGACCCTGGGCCTGGTTCCATTGGCGCGCTAAGCACTCCTGGAGAGGACGCATCTGGAGTCTTGCGTGAGGTACTATGAAGATGCAAGAGGCCATCATCCCTATTAGTTGCATAAACACCCGAGCTGGAAGGGAGTGTTGTGCTATGAATTTTGCGAGTAGAGCCTGAATGCTTGCAATCCTGGCAGGATTGGGGTAGGCGAGCGCTTTTGAGGTGTCTATAGTGGCACCTAGATATTGTTTTATGTGGGATGGTTGTAGATGGGACTTTGTGGTTTACAGTGAAGCCTAGCTGGTGTAGTAGCTGGATCGTGGTGTGTGTGTGTGTTGTACAAACTGATTGTATGAACTGGCTTTTATCAACCAGTCTTCTAGGTATGGGAAGACATGAATGTGCTGTCTTCGCAGATGTGCTGCCACCACTGCGAGGCACTTGGTGAATACGCGTGGTGCGGTTGTGACTCCGAACGGGAGTACTTTGAATTGGTAGTGTTGGCCGTCCTCTAAAAATCTGAGGTACTTCCTGTGAGCGTTGTGCACGGGGATGTGGAAATAAGCGTCTTTGAGGTCTAAAGTTGTGAGGAAGTCGTTTTGGGAAAGTAGCGGAAGTACCTGCTGAAGCGTTACCATATGAAAATGGTCTGAGTGTATGTATTTGTTTAGGGGCCGAAGGTCTAGGATGGGCCGTAGAGTCTCGTCCCTTTTTGGTATGAGAAAATATAGGGAGTAGACCCCTATATTTTGTTGGTTGGTAGGAACGTATTCTATTGCCTTTTTGTGTAGGAGGGAGATTACCTCCTGCTTGAGTAGCAGTAGATGTTCTGGTGACATTGGGCGTTGTCTGGGTGGAATGTTTGGGGGGGGTAGATATTAGTTCTAGGCAGTAGCCTGATCGAATTATTTGTGTTACCCATTTGTCCGAGGTGATGGTAGTCCAGACCGGAAGGAAATGTTGGAGTCTGCCCCCGACCGGAGTGGGATGGTCTGGGGGAAGCGGAGGGAAGTCATTGGTTAGGCGCGGTGGCAGAGCGGGCGGTGTTTGTTTTGCCTCTGCCTTTGTTATTGTTGCCCCTGTAGCCGCCTCTTTGGTAACCCCTTGTGAAGGTGGACTGAGTAGTGGATTTGTATGAAGTGGAAGCGGTGTCTGAGGAGTAGCCTCTGGATGTGCTCCGAAAGTAAGAGCGGCGAAAGGAGCGTCTGGGAGGGTGAGATTGTAAGGCTCCCATGGATTTTGCCGTATCGGTGTCCTTTTTCATTTTCTCTAGGGCTTCATCCACTTTTGGGCCAAACAGATGTTCCTGGTCAAAGGGATGGTTGAGGATGGAAGCTTGTACCTCCGGTTTAAACCCCGATATCCTTAGCCAGGCTTGGCGACGGAGGAGGACACTAGTATTGATGGCCCTAGAGGCTGTGTCTGCTGTATCTAAGGCACAACGTATGGAGGTATTCGTAATGGTTTTTCCCCTCCTGAATGAGTTTGTTGGCCCTAGCTTTATATTTATCAGGAAGATGGTGCATTACGGCTTCCAATTTGTCATAATGGGCCCCGTCATATTTGGCGAGTAGCGCCTGTGTATTGGCGATACGCCATATGTTGGCAGCTTGGGATGCAGTACGCTTGCCTGATGCGTCCAAGAGTTTAGACTCTTTGTCAGGTGGTGGTGCATCGCCTGATGCCTGGGAGTTGCCCCTTTTACGTGCGGTGGAGACTACTAGAGAATCTAGTGGCACAGGCCCTCTAATGAAGGAGGGATCTGTAGGGGCAGATTTATATTTCTTCTCAATGCGCGGGTTAATGACCCTGGCTCTGACTGGGTCCTTAAAGACCTCTGGCGCATGCTTTATAACTCCTTTGAGCATAGGCAATATGGAGGTGGTCCTATGTGTGGTGTTGAATGTATCGAGGAGGAAATCCTCCTCCACAGGGTCGGTATATAGATCTACCCCGTGATAGTGTGCCGTCCTTTGCAATAGGTGGTTGAACCCGAATGAGTCTTCAGGTGGAGAAGGTCTGGAAGGGTAAAGATCGTCCTGTGGGACGTTAGGGACATCAGGGATATTATATGCCGATGAGAAGTCGCGTCGAGTGGGGAGATCGCGTTCGAAACAATATCGCGAATTGGGGTGAGGATTGCGCGTCGATCATCGAACTGGAAGCTGTTCGGAACCGGAGCGCGAAGATTACATCCGAGCCCAATGGCGGGAAAAACCAATCTGAGGATGGAGCCGAAGCCCATGCGCAATACGATCCAAGGGAGGAGTCACCGAACTCGTGACTTCCAAAGACTTTCCAAGAGGAAAAACAAACTGCAAACATCCGGGCCCAACACCAGATGGCGATCTATGCAAAGTGTGTAATCTGCAGCTCATAGGCCTCGAACAAATACGTTTCCTGCAGGTCCAATGTCACCATCCAGTCTCCAGGGTCGAAGGCAGACAGAACCTGGGCCAAAGGGAGCATTTTGAATTTCTCGTTGCAGAGGAAGGCGTTGAAAGGGAGCAGGTCTAATATAGGCCACAGTCCTCTGTCCTTGGGAACTAGAAATTTGCGGGAATAACACCAATGCTCTACTTCTGGTGCCTTTAGAAAAAAAGGGGGGGAACCCATAATAACCCTTTGGCATCTGGGTACTTGAACAAGTAGAAAGGAAAAACTAACGCCTAGGGATTAATAATATTTCTACGTTATGGTGACGAGAAAAATTAATTATCTCCTCCCTTGAGTTATTTTATCCTCAATGTAAACTATGTTATCATTATTCTTAATAGTCATACATAGAAAATCCGACCCAACAATGAGTATATCTTTCCTTAGATCTGCATCTAAGTATTTTTATTGTTTTGTATTTCACCAAAAATATATAGAAAGATTAATCTTTTAGACATATATACAAAAACATTTATAATATTTACAATCTTTACTTACAAAAAATCAATACACATATACATCTATGAAACCCTATATTTCAATTAGGATGCTTATAGGATTAATCTACTCCAGCATTCCTTTCTAATGAAGATCAAACCTATTCGAGAACTTTAGAGATCTTTTTTATTCTGATCTCTACTTTCATAAAAGTACTCTACTAGACGTGAATCCAAACAAAATTTAGTAATTCAACTGAATGTCTTCCAAGTCGTTGTCGACGCGTTTCAGCCACAAAACTCTTAGGGCCTCATCAGGACTAGGGTACAAGTATATATAATTTCTTCAGATTTCACCTATAGATACAAATTCAATATTTCTGTATTACTGATTTTATATGTACAATATAATACAAACATATATCATTATTTACACTGTATATACACATCCGAGCATAAGACCGGGTTATATGACCCAATATTACAAGCCGAAATACATTCTAAGAGAATCACTGAAGTGGCGGGCAAAACATATCAAGTGTTCAAAACATAAACATAATAGTGCACTACCACCACTGTGTGCCGGGTATCTCTGTAACTGAAAATGATAGAGGTATATCTACTTAAATCAATATGTATATACATATCTGGCCTCCCTATCAACTAAAAGGAGTGTGGCCTTACGATGTATAGTATCTCTTACCAAGGCGGGTATTATAGATCGAAGGGCTCTTACATGTAGTGCCTTCGGCTCCCTGATCCTCAATTCCCTTCATTGGGAGTGGTATGTTCATATAAAAATCCAATTCATGGAAAAATACTAAAGCCATCTTAACCCTGATGCTTAAACATTCAAAACTTACTAATAGAAGCCGTGCTGCCGAGGTGTCTTGTAAAAATGTTCGTAAAGTATTTCTCCAAGTCTCCAACCAATGTTGATTTCTAACTGCAAGAAAAATCAACCGATGCCTAAACATAAACTGACTCACTCTATTCCTACTATCTACATCAAGGAAACGAAGAGGATAAATGGTAAATCCTACCTTTTGAAAAATCCTCAATTGTTCACCCGTGATTGCCTTAATTCTTTACACGAGAACCGTGAGAGACAGTGGAAAACCGCAGACGTCGCCTCTGTCAAAGTAACGAGACGGTTAATTACACTAAGGACCCAATTTTATAACCTAAAACCTAATTATGTTACGGGCAATTTCTCTAACTACTCTCACCTTAATGTGCCAGTTCTCATCGTAAAACTCCCTCGCGCTTCCAGCATCAGGAAACACGTGATGCGGAAGCGGGATTAAATCCGGGTTGAAAGGGAGTAGAGCTAAAAAACGGACTATGTTCCTCAATCAATGAAACTCGAAGGCAGACTAATCGTTACGGCAGAGTGGCCTGTGGTCGTTATGAGTGACCCAATGTTTCTTCAAATACAACCAGAAACTGGTAATTCCTCGTGTCAAATCAAAATGAAAATAAAAATAAGAATGAAACGTCACCTTATAGCCCAATGTGAACCCGCCACTCCTTACAGTCTTTCTGACACATAACATTTCATCATCTGACAATTCTTATCAAAAAATAATTTTTTGAAGCCTGTATTTGCGAGGTAACGCAGAAAAACTCACATACTAAATGTATTTTAATCACTAAAGTTGTTTTAATGTAATAAAGACCATATTTCATCTCTGTCATTCAGTCCCAAAACTGTAGTGTGGTATTTTTCAATTAATCTGGCTTCCAATCTATTCAACCTTGTCTGAAGTTGTGTTTTTTCCAAGTTGCCAGCTAAACAAAGTACTGACCATTTTAAATCATTTTCCGAGTGATTTAAAGTCTGGAAATGTTGTACTAATGGGGCTCCTTGGACCTTACATTTTATTCTCGATTTGTGTTGCAATATTCGTTTTTTCATCGGTTGTATAGTCTGTCCAATGTAATATTTATTACACGGGCATTTAATGCAATAAATTGCATTTTTGGAATTACAATTAGAAAAAACTTTTTGGTAATGTATTTGGTCGTTGATAGTCAATTCTTTAGAATCCTCTGTTAAACTGCATGCCGAACAATTCTAGGAGTGTGTTTATACACAAAACCCACAGATCGAAACACCTTACTACACTTTACAAGTTGTCATCCGCGCACATTAAAGGAGAATCTACCATATGGGCAGTTTCTCCGTGTTAGGAGAAACTGCACCAATAAATCAGATTATTTTACGAATGCAGAGATCCTAAAAGACAAATTGATATTACGAGGATATCCCAAGAAACTTGTGAAAGGTGCACTAAAAAGAGCGTGGTACACCCCAAGGGAGGAATTACTAACACCAAAAGAAAAAGATACAAATACTCCATTGACTTGTGTATTGACATATGACCCCAAAGCAAATAAAATTAAAAAGATTGTCCAAAAGAATTGGAAACTGATTGAAACCTTGGGAATCCCCAAACCTCTTTTTGCTTTTAAAAAAGGTAAAAACATCCGGCAACAACTGGTTAAGGCAACTAGACAAACTGTACCCCCTAAAAAAGATCTTAGAAATCTTTTGAATCTACCACCTATAATTGGCCATTTCAGATGCCAGAATTGTTCGGCATGCAGTTTAACAGAGGATTCTAAAGAATTGACTATCAACGACCAAATACATTACCAAAAAGTTTTTTCTAATTGTAATTCCAAAAATGCAATTTATTGCATTAAATGCCCGTGTAATAAATATTACATTGGACAGACTATACAACCGATGAAAAAACGAATATTGCAACACAAATCGAGAATAAAATGTAAGGTCCAAGGAGCCCCGTTAGTACAACATTTCCAGACTTTAAATCACTCGGAAAATGATTTAAAATGGTCAGTACTTTGTTTAGCTGGCAACTTGGAAAAAACACAACTTCAGACAAGGTTGAATAGATTGGAAGCCAGATTAATTGAAAAATACCACACTACAGTTTTGGGACTGAATGACAGAGATGAAATATGGTCTTTATTACATTAAAACAACTTTAGTGATTAAAATACATTTAGTATGTGAGTTTTTCTGCGTTACCTCGCAAATACAGGGTTCAAAAAATTATTTTTTGATCAGAATTGTCAGATGATGAAATGTTGTGTCAGAAAGACTGTAAGGAGTGGCGGGTTCACATTGGGCTATAAGGTGACGTTTCATTCTTATTTTTATTTTCATTTTGATTTGACACGAGGAATTACCAGTTTCTGGTTGTATTTGAAGAAACATTGGGTCACTCATAACGACCACAGGCCACTCTGCCATAACGATTAGTCTGCCTTCGAGTTTCATTGATTGAGGAACATAGTCCGTTTTTTAGCTCTACTCCCTTTCAACCCGGATTTAATCCCGCTTCCGCATCACGTGTTTCCTGATGCTGGAAGCGCGAGGGAGTTTTACGATGAGAACTGGCACATTAAGGTGAGAGTAGTTAGAGAAATTGCCCGTAACATAATTAGGTTTTAGGTTATAAAATTGGGTCCTTAGTGTAATTATCCGTCTCGTTACTTTGACAGAGGCGACGTCTGCGGTTTTCCACTGTCTCTCACGGTTCTCGTGTAAAGAATTAAGGCAATCACGGGTGAACAATTGAGGATTTTTCAAAAGGTAGGATTTACCATTTATCCTCTTCGTTTCCTTGATGTAGATAGTAGGAATAGAGTGAGTCAGTTTATGTTTAGGCATCGGTTGATTTTTCTTGCAGTTAGAAATCAACATTGGTTGGAGACTTGGAGAAATACTTTACGAACATTTTTACAAGACACCTCGGCAGCACGGCTTCTATTAGTAAGTTTTGAATGTTTAAGCATCAGGGTTAAGATGGCTTTAGTATTTTTCCATGAATTGGATTTTTATATGAACATACCACTCACAATGAAGGGAATTGAGGATCAGGGAGCCGAAGGCACTACATGTCAGAGCCCTTCGATCTATAATACCCGCCTTGGTAAGAGATACTATACATCGTAAGGCCACACTCCTTTTAGTTGATAGGGAGGCCAGATATGTATATACATATTGATTTAAGTAGATATACCTCTATCATTTTCAGTTACAGAGATACCCGGCACACAGTGGTGGTAGTGCACTATTATGTTTATGTTTTGAACACTTGATATGTTTTGCCCGCCACTTCAGTGATTCTCTTAGAATGTATTTCGGCTTGTAATATTGGGTCATATAACCCGGTCTTATGCTCGGATGTGTATATACAGTGTAAATAATGATATATGTTTGTATTATATTGTACATATAAAATCAGTAATACAGAAATATTGAATTTGTATCTATAGGTGAAATCTGAAGAAATTATATATACTTGTACCCTAGTCCTGATGAGGCCCTAAGAGTTTTGTGGCTGAAACGCGTCGACAACGACTTGGAAGACATTCAGTTGAATTACTAAATTTTGTTTGGATTCACGTCTAGTAGAGTACTTTTATGAAAGTAGAGATCAGAATAAAAAAGATCTCTAAAGTTCTCGAATAGGTTTGATCTTCATTAGAAAGGAATGCTGGAGTAGATTAATCCTATAAGCATCCTAATTGAAATATAGGGTTTCATAGATGTATATGTGTATTGATTTTTTGTAAGTAAAGATTGTAAATATTATAAATGTTTTTGTATATATGTCTAAAAGATTAATCTTTCTATATATTTTTGGTGAAATACAAAACAATAAAAATACTTAGACGCAGATCTAAGGAAAGATATACTCATTGTTGGGTCGGATTTTCTATGTATGACTATTAAGAATAATGATAACAGTTTACATTGAGGATAAAATAACTCAAGGGAGGAGATAATTAATTTTTCTCGTCACCATAACGTAGAAATATTATTAATCCCTAGGCGTTAGTTTTTCCTTTCTACTACTTCTGGTGCCAGCACCTTTTCGACAGCTCCTTTGGAGAGACGGTCCTCCATCAGTTGTTAGGGGATAGTGGAAGGAGTGGCAATGAAGAAATGAACAGAAGAGCATACACCTGCAAACTACCCATCTGAGGTGAATGTCTGCCAACCCAGAAAGAATCACCAGATTCTGCCTTCCACTGGGTAGCTGTGCTTTGTCAAGGGCATGCTAAAGAGGTTTGGCAAGTTTGAAGATGAGCAGTGGGCACCTCAGCCATGACTGCCAAAGTGCTGGGTGCCCTGAGGGGGTTGGACAGGCTGCCGGAAAGGGTACCTTGTCAAATACTGTAAAATGAGCATTGGAACTGATGCGATTGGCAAGGAGGGTGGAGAGGCCCAGAGACCGAGCAGTAGCTCTACTCTCCTTAAATAGGTCAAGAGCAGAATCAGCCAATATTGTAGGGGGCATATCTGCTTGTGCAGATATACCCACACCTGGGATATAGTGCACCCCGAGTTAGGGTTGGTAAGACCTGCTAGAGGGGTTACTTAAGTATATCTTAGGCAGTGCTAGATGGCATGGCACACAAGGAGTGTGTCATATCGACTTTGTAATTTTGTCTGCACCAGGCCATCCATGCTGCAGTGGCAGTCTGTAGGGCCTAGGTGAGGGGTCCCAATACCCTTGGTACCCAAGTACCTTTTACTAGGAACTTACAGGGTATCTGAGAGGCCAACTGGGGACTACTTTTAGGGAAGAAGCACTGGCACAGGCCCCCGATTGGCAGGGACTCTTTGCACTACAATTGAAATCATATCAATACCAGGCAAAACGTGGGGGCTAACCAAGTCAGAAGAGGCACTTTCTAACAGCATGCATTGCGCAGAGCCAAATACCGCAATGCTAATGTGAATCAGTTATTAAAGAGAATGAGTGCCTTGCTCAGTAGGCAGTTGAGCACAGCAAAAATAAAAAAAACTTACAGTAATACATGTAAACATCACAGGATGCACCAGAGTACAGAACGCTCTACATAATAAGGGATGAACCATAATAAAGTCCTGACCCCATTCTTGTTATATAACACTGAAAAGCAAGAAATGGCAGATACTGTTACACCGACTAGCGACCGGCGGTGCTACCGGTGTCCTCTTCGCCGGCCGCGGTGCAACCCACGGCACCCCTCCCTCCTCTTTGGGGGCGCTGCGGTACAGCATCGCAGCCCGCAGGGCCATTTCAACGGCATCGCGGAAAGCACCCGCGATGGCGGTTGGTTTTTGGGAACGCCGCATACTTGTGCGGCAGCCCACCTACTTCCCGAGGCACCTTGGGACATTACACTCACCTTGTGTGGGCGTCTGGTGATCCCCCTTCCTTGGGGGCCATATTGTTGCTCTCCTCTTCACCTTGCTCCCAGAAGGCAATAGGGAAGGGTTACTTACCTTCCTAACATGGCGATATTTCTGTAATGCATTTCACTCTTTTCCCTATCCAAGATGGCAACACTTCTCCTTCCTGTTTTGTCACTTCCTGTAAGTCACTTCCTGTATCTAAGGGAGCTGAACCTTTCCTTCCTTACGTTGCAACACTCCTTGTTCCTGCTGGTGTGTACTCGCTCCTGTTGGTTACGTGGCTCCTCTTTTGGTGATTCCTTCCTTCCGTTGGCGCTTCTTTTCCCCCTGCACTTTCTGCTCCAGCTTGTCCTTTAGTCTTCTCCTGGTTCCTTTTGGGCTCCTGGTCTTCCAGTGTTGTCTTCTCTTTCATTCCTGGAGTCTCATCATCAACATCTGAGGTTTTTTCCTTCCGGGGTTTTCCTCTTGGGACTCCTTCTGGAGGGCACTGGCTGCTTAGGCTTTCATTGTCGGCAGCACTGTGGCCACCGGAAGGGGTCCCCCCTATCTCGGCCAAACCAGGACTTACAAGAACCGAAGTTGGGAACCGTCCCAACATCTTAAGACTGGTAAGAAAGACCCTACAACCGACAGATACATGTATCATTAGTCTCTGGTGAATGTTAATTCTAAAAAAGGTATATGTAGATGAAGATTTGGGAACTCTTCAATCTGTCAACAAAACATCAGGTCCATTTTGTTTCAGCCAATAGTACAAATTCTTGCCCCACTTCCCACAACCAACTCATTGGCTCACTTTCATAAAGGCAAACCTCTCTGTGGCCTTTATAAATAGATGAGTGACTACTGATGCGATATGTCCTCATTCTCAATATGTGAGACTATGATCTGAACTGGAGTTGGAAGTGAAACCTTGAGTAAAGAGTGTTGATCTAGACAGGATTTTACAAAAACAGACAAATACATCAATTGATATAATGTGCTTAGCATAGAGCTAGCAGAGATGTTTATTGTTATACATGTGAAGTTAAAACACGTTTTGTAGTTCAGCACAACACTGAGATGGTAAACCTTCTGTTGGGCTCTCTTTCTACTTGGCAGTGATCCACATAGGCTGTGGGTTGCATAGATGTGGCTCTCCTAAATGACGGACTAGAGAGTCTTTTGGTGCCCCTTTTCATTCCATGGCCTGTTCTAGGTCATAGACCTGGCCCCCTGTGTGACAAAAGCCTGCCTTTGCTTACTGCCTATGGACTCTCTAATTTCTCTCACTGTATCACTGTGTGGGACAAAGGAAGCTTCTCGTAGAAAATTTCAGTAGAGGCCCAAACTCTTTTTAGGACAGTGTCATGCCTAAGAGCATAAGCGGTGAGACGTTTGTAGCTAGAAGTCTCTAACAGAAACATTTTCATGTGCAGAGGGTTGGCATTATGAAGACTTCCATCTGGAAGGCGGATGGTTGCCAAAGCTGGAATGATGCCAAAATTCAGACACAATTTGCTCACTTGCATAACAATTGGAACCACACCATTTATGCATTTAAACACAGAGTATCGACTTTTACATGTTAGGTCAGCCAAGCTAAAACAGGTCCCTTTGAAGTCCCACTAAAAAAAAATGAAGGGTTCCTCAGAGCCTTACTATACTAATCACTAACCTTTATGCAGATCAAATTTGACTCCCCAAACATTAGCACTCATGTCAAGGGGGACATGAATGGTACCTATTTAATTTCAGGCTGCTTCCATGAAAGCGGTGTCTTAGAAAGGCATGCCAGTGAAGAAAGGAAGCTGTACCAGGAATGTTGGCATTTCATTACAGGCATCATCATGGTATCATACCAAATAAGGATGTAAAATAAAGGTGCAGAAGACCACAAAGCCATACAAAGTGTTGCATATTCCCCTTTGTCAAATTTCTTTAAGTTAACATACCTGGTGATTGGATGGGAGGGCTCCCCCTGCCCTATGCCATGTGACCTCTGGCCGATGCTGACCAGCAACAATGCAATTCAAATCTACTGTTTGCCCCTCAACAACAGACTCATGAGATAGCTCAATCCTTACAGGTGGAGCAACAGCAGTATCTGGGAGAGCAAAGAGAAGAGGCCATTATAGCAACAACAATGTTCCCATCAGATCAAGAAAAATGTATGAATTTTAAAATCCTTTTCCTCCCAAAATCCACTTTTTTCTTTTTCACTGTATGTGTATACAACTCATCTCACAGACTGCTGGTCACATCTCACTCTGTATTCATACATATGTTACTGAAGCCACACTAGCTTCCCTGTGACAGGTTGCATAAATTGTATTTGAGCATAACAGGGGAATGTTCGGAGATACCCCTAGGTAGATGAGTCGTGTCCAGTATCTTTCCTAAACTGTCTGCCAGTGTAAATATGTAATCTATCCTAGAAAGGCTGTCATGCACTCCCGAGTAAAAGGTGTATTGTTGTTCTAGGGGGTAGAGGAAACGCCAAGTATCTATGAGGCCTGGAGCCGCCAGGAACTCGCGAATCAGGAGGGTGTATTGCCCTGGCCTCTAGGGGGCTGACGGTCGAGCGTACTGTTAATGGTGGCATTGAAAACTCCGCCTAGTAGGAGTTACCCCTCCGGGAGAGCAAGTAAGAAGGCGCCAAGAGCTGGGAGCGCCACTGCGTGAAGTGCTGGAGGGATATACACTGAGACTATATTGTATGTGCACCCTTCCCATTGGCAGGTGATAGCAGCGAATCGTCTGTGGTCATCTTTCTAAGTCTGTTTAAGGACAAGTAGGAATTGTTTCCGCAGCAGAATACCAACCCCTCGCGAACCTGAGGTAAATTCAGAGTGTACCACCATTCGGAAGCCCCATCTATCTAAGGCCTTACAGGAAGAGCCCACCAAGTGCGTTTCCTGAATCAAGGCTACTGCTGGAGCATGGTGTTTAAGGTATTGTAGGACCAACCCTCTTTTTATTTTGTTGCCAAACCCGTTTACGTTCCATGTGAGCAGTGAAAGGTGGGGACTAGTCGTGGGGGAAGCCGTCGGTGCTGCTGTCTCGGTGTCTGCCAATCTTGTCAACCATGTCATGTCTCATATGTAAATAGTAGATGTCTGTATAGTGATGTGTCAGAAGCTTGACGTGCCAGTAATGAGCTATAACCATAAACTGTAGCAAACATATTAAACAAAGTAAAAGGGAAATGCTACTTACCAGTATGCATCTGTTCTTGGCATGTAGAGCTGCAGATCCACACGCTTAGCATAGATCGCCATCTGGTGTTGGGCCCGGATGTTTGCACTTGTTTTTGTCTCGGAAAAGTGTTTGAAAGTCACGGGACTGGGGGTCTCATCCTTTGGACTGTAGTGTGCATGGGCATCAGATTGTTTTTCGCCAGCAGGGAAATGATGGAGTTTTGTAAGAGACAGAAAGATGCCCATGTATGCTGTATCTAAATAAGATAGTACTGGAACAGTTAAAGGTAGACGGGGAGGCGGGTGGGCGTGTGTGGATCTGCAGCTCTACATGCCAAGAACAGATGCATACTGGCAAGTAGCATTTCCCGTTCGAGGCATATGAGCTGCAGATCACACACTTAGCATAGATTGTATAGCAGTACCCATCCTTAGCGGCGACCACCAGTACCTGTTGCAGTAGTTTCAAATAGTGTTTTGAGTACAGCCTGGCCCACACTAGCTTGTTTTGTTTGCACATCCACAGAATAATGTTCATTGAATGTGTGCGGTGTAGACCATGTAGCTGCCTTGCAGATATCATCTAAGGGAATGTTCCCTAAGAATGCCATTGAAGCCCCTATCTTTCATGTTGAGTGGGCTTTAGGAGGAACAGATAAAGTATGTTTTGCTTTGTGATAGCAAATTGGTATGCATTTAACAATCCATCTTGCTATCCCAGACTTCGATATGGGGTTGCCTTTGTGTGGAGGTGAAAATGACACAAAAAGTTGTTTGGTCTCACGAAAAGGTTGTGTTCTTTCAATGTAATAGAGCAATGCTCTTTTGACATCTAGGGTATGAAGAGCTCTTTCCGCGACGGACTGTGGTTGTGAGAAGAACACTGGCAACTCTACAGACTGATTGAGGTGGAAAGGAGAAATGACTTTAGGGAGGAATTTTGGATTGTTTCTGAGTCTAACCTTATTGTGATGGATTTGTAGGAAAGGTTCCTGAATAGTTAACACTTGCAGTTCACTAACTCTTCTAAGAGAAGTGATAGCTACTAGGAAAGCAACTTTCCATGTTAGAAATTGGAGCTCACATTTATGCAGAGGTTCAAAGGGAGGACCCATTAGTCTTGTGAGAACAATATTTAGATTCCACACAGGCGAGGGTGGTACCCTGGTGGAATTATCCTTTTGAGGCCTTCCATAAAGGCCTTGATGGCAGGCACTCTGAAAAGGGATAGGTGTTGTCTATTCTGTAAATAGGCTGCTATGGAAGCGAGGTGTAGCCGAATAGATGTGTAGGCTAAATTGCACCTTTGGAGATGTAGTAGGTAACCTATGATGTGTTGGATAGACACATCTAGGGGATTGATGTTGTTGGTATGATAGTATATTACTAATCTCTTCCACTTGGTTGCATAGCAGGCTCTAGTGGTGGGTTGTCTAGCTTCCTTAATGACGTTCATGCATTCAGGGGGTAGATTAAGATAACCGAATTCTAAGACCTCAGGAGCCAGATCGCAAGGTTGAGCTGAGCTGGGTCCGGTTGTCTGATCTCTCCACGGTTGTGGGTTAGGAGGCGTGGGGAGAGGTGTAGTCTTTGGTGTGGAACTACAGCAATTTCCAGTAGTGTGGTGTACCACGGTTGTCTGGCCCAAGTTGGAGCAACTAAGATGAGTGTCAGTGTATGCTGCTGTAGTTTGCGCACCACCATTGGAATGAGTGGGAGAGGTGGAAAGGCATACGCAAATTTGCCTGACCAATTCATCCATATCGCATTGTCTTTGAACAATGGGTGTGGATACCTGGCGGCGAAGGTTGGACATTTGGCGTTTTCGTGGGTGGCGAAGAGGTCTATCTCTGGTTGCCCCCACATTTGAAAGAATGGCTGAAGAACTTGTGGATGAAGTTCCCACTCGTGAATCTGTTGCGTTTGACGGCTTAACAGATCTGATATGGTGTTTTGGACTCCTGGGACATGTTGAGCTAGGAGAAAGATGTTCTGGGGTATAGCCCATCTCCATATGCTATGTGCCAGTTGAGAGAGCTGCAGAGAGTGTGTCCCTCCTTGTTTCTGTATGTAGTACATGGCTGTCACGTTGTCTGTGCGGACTAAGATAGCTTTGCCTGATATTTGTTTTTGGAAAGCCTTTAAGGCTAGGAAAATGGCTAGCAGCTCCAGGTGGTTGATGTGGAGTAACTTTTGTTGAGGAGTCCACCTGCCTTGCATGGTGTGATGTAATAGGTGTGATGTAATAGGCGCGCTCCCCAGCTGGAAAGAGATGCGTCCGCTGTCATGACTATCTGTGGAACTGGCTCTAGGAACGGTCGCCCTTTTGAAAGGTTCTTGGTGTTCCACCATTGCAGAGATCGAGGAGTGCGACCGTCTACCAACACCAGATCTGTTAGCTGACCTTGAGCCTGGTTCCATTGGCGTGCTAAGCACTCCTGGAGAGGACGCATGTGGAGTCTTGCATGAGGTACTATGAGTATGCAAGATGCCATCATCCCTATTAGCTGCATGAACACTCTTGCTGGGAGAGAGTGTTGAGGCTGAAATTTGTTTATGAGAGCTTGCATGTTTGCTCTTCTGGTGGGGTTGGGATAGGCTAATGCTTTTGAGGTGTCTATTGTGGCACAGAGGTATTGTTGTTTGTGGTACGGTTGTAGATGAGACTTTGGGAAGTTGACTGTGAACCCCAAGTTGTGGAGTAGTTGGATAGTGGTGTGAGTGTGATGAACACACTGATTGTATGAGCTGGCTTTTATGAGCCAGTCGTCAAGATATGGGAAGAAGTGAATGTGTTCTCTTCTTAAGTGGGCTGCCACTACCGCTAGGCACTTGGTGAATACCCGTGGTGCTGTTGTGACTCCGAAAGGGAGTACTTTGAATTGATAGTGTTGGCCGGCCACTACAAACCTTAGATATTTCCTGTGAGCTGTGTGAATGGGAATATGGAAATAGGCGTCCTTGAGATCTAGAATAGCAAGGAAGTCGCCTTGTGAAAGAAGAGGAAGGACCTGTTGGAGCGTAACCATGTGAAAGTGGTGTGATTGTATGTACAGGTTTAGAGGTCTGAGGTCTAGAATAGGCCTGAGAGAGCCGTCCTTCTTAGGTATGAGAAAATACAGGGAGTAAACTCCTGTTTTATGTTGTTGCAGGGGAACTGGTTCTATTGCACCCTTTTGTAGGAGGGATAGGACCTCCTGTTTTAGCAAAGCTAAGTGTTGTGAGGACATTGGGTGTTGTTTGGGTGGTATGTGTGGGGGGGTAGAAGTAAGTTCCAGACAGTAACCTGATTGAACTATTTGTTGCACCCACATGTCTGTAGTGATATTGGTCCAGACAGGGAGGAACTGTTGTATTCTTCAACCGACTGGAGTGGAATAGTCTGGGGGAAGTGGAGGGAAGTCATTGGGTAGGGGTGGAGGCAGAGCGGGTGTTGTTGGTCTTACCTCTGCCTTTGCTATTGTTGCCTCTGTAGCCTCCTCTCTGGTAACCTCTGGTAAATTTAGACTGGGCGGGAGCCTTGTAAGAGGTGGAGGGGTTGTCTGAGGAGTAGCCTCTGGGGGTGCCCTTGTAAGGTGAGCGACGAAAGGAACTTCTGGGAGCTTGCAGCTGCAAGGCTATTGATTTGGCTGTGTCTGTATCTTTTTTCATTTTTTCAAGGGTTGAATCCACATTTGGGCCAAATAGGTGCTCCTGATCAAAAGGCTGGTTGAGGATGGAGCTCTGAACTTCAGGTTTAAAACCAGAGATGCGTAGCCAGGCATGCCTACGCAAAAGGACACTCGTGTTTAATGCTCTGGAGGCGGTGTCTCTCACGTCAAGAGCGCAACGGATGGAGGTGTTGGTGATAAGCTTACCCTCCTGTATGAGTTCATTGGTCCTGTTTTTGTATTTATCTGGGAGGTGCTGCATTATGGACTCTAGTTCATCATAATGTGCCCTATCATACCTGGCTAACAGCGCCTGAGTGTTAGCGATGCCCCATATGTTAGCCGCTTGTGAGGCTGTTCTCTTGCCGTCCAAGAGTTTAGACTCCTTGTCGGGTGGTGGAGCGTCACCTTATGTCTGAGAATTGGCCCTTTTCCTAGCATTGGAAACTACCAGGGAGTCTAAGGGTACTGAGCCTTTAATGTAAGCTGGGTCGTCGGGGCAGCTTTATATTTTTTGTCGATCCTGGGGTTAATAACTCGAGCCCTAACAGGATCTTTAAAGACTTCAGGTGCATGCTTAATAACGCCTTTAAGCATAGGTAGTGTTGAGGTGGGTCTTTGAGTGGTGTCAAATGTATCCATTAGGAAGTCCTGCTCTATGGGGTCTGTATGCAAGGCAACCCAGTGGTATTGGGCAGCTCTGTGGACGAGCTGATTAAAGCCCATGGTATCCTCTGGAGGGGAATGTCGCCCTGTGGAACATTAGGGACATCTGGCGTGTTATAGTCATCCCAGGGGTCTGGGAAGAAGGTGGACTAGGATCCCCTAGTGGCACATCGTCCGGACCCTCCCCCATGTCATCCAAGGTGTCATCATCGTCTACTGGTGTAGGAGAACGGTGTGGTGGAAGAGGTGGAAGAGGTGGAAGAGGAGGAAGAGGAGGTGGTGGTGGAGGAGGAGGAGAAGGGAATCTTAGAGGAGATGTAGCAATGTCCCTCTTTTTAGGTGGTGGAGCCGGTGCAGGCGCCTCTAGTGGTCTTTTCCTAGAACTTAGAGTCAATTGACCAGTTTTAGGATCCCTTATGAGAGTCTTTTGAGCAGGGTCTGGTGTGAACAGCTCTTCTGCTGTAGGTTGGTCTTTCGGTGCAGAGTGTTTCGGTTCCGTAGGCTTCTTCGGAACCATGTGTTTTTGCAGTGCCTGTGGTTGTTTTTTTGGTTCGGAGGCTTTCCTTGGCTCCGAATCCGAGCCCTTCGGGAGTGGTGTTTTGTTTGGCTCCGAATGTTTTTTCGGTGTAGGTGTAGTAGGTGTAGGAGAGGAGGAGGTGTAGGAGGAGGAGGAGGTGTAGTCGGAGGAGGAGGAGGAGGTGGTGTAGGAGGAGGAGGAGGAGGTGTAGTCGGAGGAGGAGGAGGTGGTGGTGTAGGAGGAGGAGGAGGTGGTGTAGGAGGAGGAGGAGGAGGAGGAGGAGGAGGTGGTGTAGGAGGAGGAGGAGGAGGAGGAGGTGGTGTAGGAGGAGGAGGAGGAGGTGTAGGAGGAGGAGGTGTAGGAGGAGGAGGTGTAGGAGGAGGTGTAGGAGGAGGTGTAGGAGGAGGTGTAGGAGGAGGTGTAGGAGGAGGTGTAGGAGGAGGTGTAGGAGGAGGTGGAGGAGGAGGTGGAGGAGGAGGTGGAGGAGGAGGTGGAGGGGGAGGAAGTGGAGGAGGAGGAGGAGGAGGAGGAGGATTAGGGTTCGCGATCAAGACAATACCGTCAAAAGGGTGAAGGATTGCGTGTCGAAAGTGGTAACGGTTCCAAACTGGAGCGTGACAAACACATCTGAGCCCGATGCCCGATGGTGGAAGAAAACAATCTGAGGATGGAGACGATGCCCATGCGCACTATAGTCGGAAGGAGTCACCTGTCCCGTGACTTCCAAAGACTTTTCCAAGACAAAAACAAGTGTAAACATCCGGGCCCAACACCAGAAGGCGATCTATGCTAAGTGTGTGATCTGCAGCTCATATGCCTCGAACATAAACTAATTAATAGTGCCCCTTACCCACCCACCTACCTGCCTCCCTGCCTGACGGACTTAAAACTACCCGCCTCCCCCAGTTCGCAGAGTGCTTACTAACCATCCCCAGTACCTTGATGGGGGGAAAGAGTACTCCAAATCTCCCTTCAGCACCCCCTTTACTGTAGTTTACCTTATTAACATGAACACAGATTCTGGTCTTTACTTGTAGGTTGTAGATGGGTATTAGGTAACAATCATAGTCTTGTCAATGTTCACTAAGTGTTCTAAGTTGACAGTGTCAGCGGAGGAGAGGCAGCCGCCTCAGTGTCCCCTCTACTATGAGACGTGGAGTCGTTCCTTCATGGAAAGACTGTTTTCAACATATTCTTCTCTTTTTGTGCTAGTCGCTGAGTATTCGGTCTGGACGGTGATATTGGTACGAAACTTCTTACTCCCCAGCATCAGTTTGTGGCGAGTGTCCTTGTGTTCTCGTTTCATCCGACATCTGTTTTATCTTGCGAACGCTGTCCGCCTAGTCTACCAGAACGCCCAGGGCACGGCACCACCCCTCCAACCATTCATGAGCCTCCTCTGGTGTCACGAAGAACCACGTTTTGCCTTCGGCTTCAACTCTCAGTTTCGCTGGAAATGGCATTGCATATTTTAGTTCACGGTTCCGAAGGTGCTTTTTTTGCCTCTAAAAAGCTGCGTTGTTGCTTTGTCACAGCCTCTGTATAATCCGGGAACATTGTTACAGTGCTATTCTCAAATCGTATCTGCAAAAACACGATGCGGTCACGGAAATTGAAAATACGAGCCAGGATGGGTCTTGAGGGGGACCCTGGTCTGTGTCTTCCTCCCGGGACACGATGGGCCCTTTCGACGCAAAAGTAGTTGGAGAGACCACACTGCTGTAGTTCGTTCTTAACAAGGTCTTCAACCAGTAAGTCGAGTGCTATTCCCCCCCGACTGTTCCAGCATGCCAATTATTCTGATATTATTTCGTCTCGAGCGTCCGTCTTGATCATCAAGTTTGGCGGACATTATCTTTTCAGCTTCGAGTTGGCGTACTTGTTTTTGGAGAGTGGCTGTGTCGTTAGCTAGGTCAGACGTAGTTGTTTCAACCTCGGTCACTCTGGCAGACATCTTTTGAAAATCTGCTCTGATCAACGAGCGTTCCATTGAAATTGAACCTATACGGGGGTCTAATGAGGTATGCACGTTGTTTAAGGTGGTCATAATGTCTTGCAATGTGACGTCTGGTTTTTCCACTGGGGTGGGGCTCGCAGCCTGGGTCGATTCTTGATCTGTGACTTCAGCTTGAGTCTTGGAGTAGGCATACTTTTCGAGTTTTGCGTGTTGCGTACCTCGCTGGCCCTGCCCCCCCATTGTCGCCGACTCCAGGCAACGTTACTCGGGGTAAGGGAGGATTGGGGCGGGACTCACCGTTGCCTGCCCGAGGTTGCATACATTGTAATGATGCGCCAGTCCTCAACATAGAGGGGGTTGCAGGTCAATTGAGGCCGATTGACTCACCGCTCAGACAGACTTTAATTTAAACTCAAAACTTTTCACCTAAATAACTGGCCAAATACAACTTGAATCTCAATTGTTTCTATACTATACATTTTCCATCCGTCAAGATAGTCTCCCCCATTTCTCCCTCTCACTGTCATTTCACACTTCAATACTGCCCCAAACATTCAGACATCACTGGGTCTATGGGTTTCTACTGAGCCTTAATTATATCAGAAGGAAAAAAATATAAAAAAGAAGTAGCCTCCACGCCCTTCTCACTCACTTCGCAATAAATAACCCATGTACAGATTCAGGGGATTTAGGCTTGCGAAGAGGTTTTTTATTTGACATTTTCTCAAGGAGCTTTTATATTAATACATCATCAGCAACTACAATGACCTACTACTCACTACGTTGCCTCTCCTACATAGTTTTGTGCGGGTTGAGGGACCCTATCTTTTTTTTCAATGTTCAAATTAAGCTACTACTACTATAATTCTAATGAATTCTCCCTTCCCATTATAGTGGGAGGCAGTGGTATAGTGGGGGGTTTCCTCAATTAATGGTATCAGGTATGGTCTCACTTTCTAATTAATTGTGTCATACCCTTGGTATCTTACTGGTTCAAATATCACTGTTTCATATACTTTTCATTGTTACCCATTTAAGTAGCCTTAGACACTTTGAATCTTACTTGTTCCACACGTCAGAAGTCTATTACATTGAGATAATCCAAATTCTTGCATTTTCCTACTGTAGTGGGGCACACAAGAAATCAGAAATGCGCCTCTCTTACTCACTTTGGGAGGAGCTCACAATTGAGATGGTGATGGAGGCCTGATGGAAACCAGAGCCACTGCTTGCACGACAAATGTACTCCCCAGAATCATCAGGAGATGCATTGAGAATACGTAGACGGGAGCCGGAAACCTTGGAAAAGAAAGAGAAAATGAACATGAACGTGAACTCAACAGATGAACAGGAACCTCCGGACAACCACATCTACTATAAGAACCAGTCTGTATTGAATAATACAAAAAGATTCAGTTATCAATCAGGCACTTCATGTAAACGCTTGAAGAATCTCTGACTGCAGGAAGGAAACGAGTCTCTCAACATAGGGCACAAATTGGTACCCAAAATGTGTGTATTCTGCGAAAAAGAATTCTAAGCAAAGAGGAAAATATATAACAGAAAACATTTGCTATTTGGGTATCTTTTCAATATTGACACACAGGCACATACTTCACATTTTATATATTTATTTCTTCTACAAGAACTGAGCCTTTCAACAACATTCTATCCTCTTGGCTAGTTTCTGAAGATGTGCATTTTCACTCTCTACTTCTGGAATCATCTAGGTTTTCATTCACTTCAGCATCCACCGCTCCTTCTCCAATAGGGATTTCTTCCTCTGCCAGAGACCTAGCATCTTCAGCAAGCGACTTCTGAAATTGTGCCTTAATGGGTCTAGGCCCTGTGATGAGTGCTGTGCTCAAGTCGGTCCAACTTAAGTTTCCTGTAGGGCCCAAGGTTGAACACCTGGGAAAGATCAGCTACCTCAGTCATGGTTTTAAAGTAATTTGGACCTTTAAGAATGACAAAAAATCCTAAATAAACTTTCTAAAAGACATAACTCACTGAAATACTTTTACATTCTAAATTTAATTGTGGGACTTAACACAAGGCCCTAACAGCTAGGTTAAAACAGTATAGAAAAAAAATCAAAATGGACACAAATATTTTAAACTAATGACAATTTTGGATTCCTTGGTGGAATCACTTATTAACCATGTGGTACAGCAGATGTCAAGTCTTGTATCTTACTGCTGCACCACCAATGTAGGAAGCTCGTGTGAGAAAGTGGGTTTCTGTTGCAGTAACCCCCCCTTTTTTTGCCTAATAGCTGATGCACTTTTCCTTGTTGTGCCCTGGGCTCCTGCCAATCAGGTGCCCAGGGCCTATGTTCCTTCCTTAAAACACACAAACTCCCAATTGGCAAACCCTGGCCACATGTCAGCCCCTGGTAAATGGTACCCTAGGTACCCAGGGCCTTGTGACCAGGGAAGGCCTCTAAGGGCTGCAGCACTCCTTGTGCCACCCTTAGAGGCCCTGTACCCTTACACACACACACTGCCTTTGCAGGCTGAGTGTCTGGGTGCAGGACAAAACAAAGAGTCGACATGGCACACATCTCTGTGTGCCATGCCCATCACCTATACTGCCAAGGCATATGTCAGCCACCCCTCTGGCTGGGTGCCTTATGCCTATGGTGTGGGCACAGGAGCAGGAGCCCTGTGCCCCTACAGTACCCAGGTCCATTCCTGGGCACTGTAAGTACAGTGCTGCCTTTTACAAGTACATGGTGCTGAGAGCTCGTCAAACACGAACTCCACAGCACCATAATGGCAACACTGAAGACTGGGAAGTTTGGTATCAAACTTCTCAGCACATTAAACCCACACTGATGCCAGTGTGGGATTTAATGTACTAAGCACCCCAGAGGGCATCTTAGAGATGCCCCCTTACAGCTAACCTACAATCCACGTCTGCTCTGAGGCTGCCCAGGCTGCCACACAGCAGACACGTTGCTGGACCCCTGGGTGGGAGAGCCCCTGCTCTCCCGGGCCTGCAACAATGCACATCCTGGGTGAGGTGAGAAATCTCCTCCCCCAGGATGAGCAAAGGGAAGCTTCAAAGGCATGCCGCCAGTTGGAGTTTCCCCAGGCCACTGCAACCCCCCACTCTGGCAGGAAGCTTGGCCGGAAACCCCATACAAGGACAGGGGATGTGCCAGCCTGCCCACCCCACCCCTCAGGTGGGGGAGGCGAGGTGAAGCACATCTCCGGGCTCTCGCCATCTTGAAGATGGGAGGCCCTACCCTATCAGGATTAGGCTACTGCCCTCCTCCCACAGGAGAGAGGCAGGATAGGGGGTGTACCCACCCCAGGACAAGGACCCATTGGTCCCTGGCCTTCACCTACCTGTAACGCCCCTAAATCTAGTATTTAGGGGCCCCCTGAACCTTCCTTCCCGAGATTCCAGATAGAAACCTACAAGAAGAGCAAGAAGAAAAAAGACCTGCCCTGCAGCTGCTAAAAAGAGGAAGACACCAACTGCTTTGGCCCCAGCCCTACCGGCCTGTCGACCCTCGAACCTGCTCCTGCTCCAGCGCGGCATCTCTTGTGGCCAGCAACCTCAAAAACCCCGGAGGACCTGGCTACCTTTGACCTCTGATTCCCTGGGACTCCCATGAGTAGAGGCTCTACTCGAGAAACCTATTCCTAACTCCTGGCAGCAGCCCGGAACCGCGGACCCAACACACTCTGCACCAGCCAAGCCTGGCCAGTGCCGGAGTGGACAAAGACCCTGAGGACGACCCCACGGCGACTGTGACCCCGAGTCCGGCACCCAAGGACCCCCCTCGACATCCTGGACGAAGCCTGCAGCCTCAGAACCGAGTGCCACCCCAGCCGCGATCAACCAGAGGGTAAGATTCCCGACGTCAAAAGGCACCCCTGCACCCGGCGCCCTGCGGCCCCCTGTGCCCAATCCCGGGGTACCCACCTAACCTACAACTACCCAACTTACCCCTCGAAGTGGTGGTGGCACCGGAAACATCCTCGTCCCCGAGCCTGCAGCCTTTTTCCAAACCGGAACATTCCCATTGATTTCCATTGAGCGCCCGAAGGCTCAAAAGCACCCTGCACCCAGCCGCCCGAGTGGCCCTGGCAGTGCACTCTCTACACTAACTTACTTCCCCACTTGCCCTGAGTAAGTGACCAGGAGCCCAGCTCCCACAGACGCGTGGCTTGCCAGACAGCAGCCACCAACTAAGGCCCCCCTATCCCTCATAGGATAACATTGGGCCTAACTCACTCTGCACCCGGCCGTCCTGAAACCGCTGAGGGTGAACCAACTGTACCTACCTGACACTGGGGGACCCCTGAGTCTATGCCCGGAATTTCAACTCTGCCAGTCGAGTACTTACCCTTAAACCGCTAACTTCATTTTCCTCATAGGGTAACATTGACTGGCTTTTTCTTCAAAAATCTTCTAAGTGTGAACTTTTCAAAACTGTAAAAATTCACCAAAAATCAGCCAAGTGACAAAAACGAATTTACTCACCTGTTCCTGGGTGAGCTCCCAGTGCTGGATCTTGGTGCCCAGCCCTGACCCTGAAAAGTACTCACAACTATACTTACCTCTAACTCATTTTTCTCCCATAGGAAACCATTGTCTGCTTTTCTGTGAAATTTCTTCTAAGTGTCTATTTTTGCAAATTTGAAATATTCTTTTAAAATCGTACCATTTCTGCAAACGAAATTACTTACCTGTTGTTGATAAGGACCCCAGTCCTGGGTCTAGGCACCCAGTCCTGGATTACTAAAGTAACGATAAAGTACTCTACCTGCAATTTGAATTTCTTGCCATAGAGATCCATTGAATGTTTTCTGTGAAATATTTTCTAAGTGCTAACTTTTGAAATAGCTAAATATTATTTAAAAATCATTACAGTTATTAAGTCGACTTTCATCACTTGATTCTGAATACTGACCCCAGGCTGGTTCTAGGATCCAGACCTGGAATTCCAAAAGTAATCTGAAAAGTAATTTATTACAAATAACCTGAATTTACCATTGAGCTCAATGCATTGTTATGTTTAGGAAATAGGATTGTTTATTGCAACCAACTGTGACTGTTTACACAAATTTATTGCTGGAAACAAAAGTATTTATATTCAACCTCTCATTCTGAGAAAGTATATTTTTACCCCCTTTGTGGTTCTAAAAATAAAACAAGCATATATTTTATATATACAAATCATTGGCCTAGAGTTCAGTTATTGAGTGTGTGAAACCATTTGCTGACTGAGTGTGTACAATAAATGCTTTACACTGTCCTCTGGTACTGTCTTACTGCTCGACCAAGCTACCACTTTTGAGAGTAAGGTCATACCTAACTTTGACCTCTATCAGCCTCTGGGGGACTGTGGACTCTGTACACCCTGTACCTATTAGGGAACAGTATATACAGAGCCACTTTCTCACATTGGTGGATCAGCGGTGGGATACAAACTTGCATTTGTTGGACTACTTGGTTACCATCTGATCACACGACAGAACTCTTAAAAATTGCCTTTAGAATTCTGATTGGTTTTTCCAAAATTACTAAAAGTCTTGCTAGGGCCTTGCTTAAGTCCCATTAGAATTTTAGAAAAATAAAAGTCACTATAGTCAGGGTAGAGGGTTAGAACTGTCAGGTTAGAATGTCTCAAACAAACCCAGCTATTAGTGATAATAATAACATGGACCTGGTGGAGGAGCTCGACCTCACACCTTACTTACACTTGTCTTTCAAGGAATTGAGGTCCTTATGTAAACTCAAAAATTTACAAATGGGTCAGCATCCAACCAAACAAGGGCTCCAGGAGCTCCTGGCTGAGTATGCTAAAGACCACCCATCTGAACATGGTGATGGCCAGTCAGATGAGGAAAGGGAAACAGGGGAGGAGGACAGCAACCTCCCCATACTATTCCCTAGGGAGGAGATGGCACCCATACCCTCCAACTCAAGACATAGCATCTGGGCACCTAGAGACCACACAGGTGGCTCTGGTCCCAGAGACAACACTGGGGGTCCCCCCAGTGAAGAGGACAGCCTTATGAGGCTGGCCAAAAGAATAGATCTAGAGTCCAGGCTCCTGGCTCTAGAAAAGGAAAGGAGAGAGATGGGTTTAGCACCCATCAATGGTGGCAGCAATAATAAAAACAAGGATAGGGAGGAAACTTCTGACCTTACAATCCCCAAAGGGATTGTCCCTAAATTTGAGGAAGGTGATGATATCACCAAATGGTTCACAGCCTTTGAGAGGGCTTGTGATATCAGGAAAGTAAAGAAACCTCTCTGGGGGGCACTCCTGTGGGAACTGTTCTCTGGTAACTGCAGGGACAGGCTTCTGACTCTCTCTGGGCCAGAAGCAGGATCCTATGACCTCATGAAGAAAGCTCTGATTGAGGGATTTGGATTCACCACTGAGGAGTATAGAATTAGATTCAGGGGGGCTCACAAAACCCAGACCCAGTCCTGGATTGATTTTGTAGATTTCTCAGTGAAGACACTGGATGGTTGGTTAGCTGGACATGGTGTGCAGGATTTTACTGGATTGTACAATTTATTCATGAAGGAACATATTTTGAGTAACTGCACAAATGAAAAGTTGCATCAGCATTTGGTAGACCTAGGTCTAAAATCCCCCCAAGAATTGGGAAAAAGAGCAGACCACTGGGTCAAGACTAGGGTGACTAGGACGTTCACTGGGAGGGACCAGAACCAAGGGGTCCCAAAACCTCCCCAGAAGAAAGAGTGAACCCCTTGTGGATAAAAGAAAGGAGTCCCAGGTAGCCCCCCAAAAACCTGACCAGGAGGGTGGGCCCAAAGACACCTCACAAACTAAACCAGGGTACCAAGGTAAGAATTGGGATCCCAACAGAATATGGTGTTTCAACTGTCAGAAGGCTGGACACCACACCCAGGACTCTAGCTGTCCTAAAAATAGGGTTCCTAGTACAGCTCCAGGGGTGACTAGTGTAGCCCCAGGGGTTGCCAGTGTAGCTTGGGAGGGAGGGTCCTCAGATGAGGAAGTCCTCCTAGCTTTCAACTGGGGAATGGGCCCAAGAAGCAAGCTGGAGATCCCAGAAGGAAGTAGACACTTCCACCACCTACTAGTGAATGGAATCCCAGCCACTGCCCTGAGAGATACCTGTGCCAGTCACACTGTGGTACATGACAGGTTGGTATTCCCACACCAATATGTCTCAGGGGAAATAAGAAGGGTAAGAACTGTCCCAGGGGGAGTCACTGTTAGGCCTGTGGCTATAGTGCCCCTAGCCACAGCTGGGTCCCTTAGATGGAGGAAAGTGATAGTCAGTAAAAACCTCCCCCTTGATTGTCTCTTGGGGAATGATCACTTAGATGTGGAACTGAGCCAAAGAGAGGTGCTGGCCCAATGCCAGGCCTCGCCCAAAGAACCTGTGGGGGCTCAACCTGCAGTCAGTGCAGCTGAGTCCCAAAAGAATGAGAAGAAACAGGGTAGGAAAGGTGGGCAACTGTTAGCCACAGTTCCAGAGAGCCAGGGAGATGCTATCCCAGTAAGGGAAAACTCCCACAATGGCACTGGTAAAGCCCCCCCTAGCCAACAGCAAGACCTGACTAGTCAGGCAACTGTCCAGCCTGAATTAGTGGCTCCTCAGGTGGCAGAACAAGGGGTAGAGGAGGGGTGTTCCCTACCAAGAGTAGGGACCCCCTATCCTCAAACAGACCAACAGCCAGGACCCAAAGAGAACTATAAAATAGCCCCCTCACTTGCCAGTCAGGAGCTAAAGGTATGGTACTGGGCACTGACAGCTGTCAGCAGCCTCTGCTGGGTGTTAGCCTTCATGGCAGCCCTATCCTTGGCATGGTGGCCTAACCCCCTGCCAAATAGCAAGTCAGGCCCCCTGACCTTATTGGTCATGGTGGGGTTGCTCAAGCTGTGGGTAGCCTCTGTGGGTAAGCTGGGCCTAGCCCTGGCTAAGTTAGAAACTACCGAGGTATACACCTCTAAACCCAAAATAGAAAGATGGGACCAGGACAGTAAAAGACAAGGAGAGGAGCCTTGGGAGTTAGGTCCTGAAACTAATAAGACAGGCCAGCTCCCCAAAGGGATTGACCTAGGCAGAAGGATGTAAGGCAGAGTAGGCCCTGCAACTTTCAAACCACTTCCCCAACTCTTCCTCGCCTGAAAGACTAGGTAGACTCTCCCAGCTTTGGCAGAAGTCTCCTGGCCTTTGGGCTGGGGGGGGCTTGTGTGAGAAAGTGGGTTTCTGTTGCAGTAACCCCCCCTTTTTTTGCCTAATAGCTGATGCACTTTTCCTTGTTGTGCCCTGGGCTCCTGCCAATCAGGTGCCCAGGGCCTATGTTCCTTCCTTAAAACACACAAACTCCCAATTGGCAAACCCTGGCCACATGTCAGCCCCTGGTAAATGGTACCCTAGGTACCCAGGGCCTTGTGACCAGGGAAGGCCTCTAAGGGCTGCAGCACTCCTTGTGCCACCCTTAGAGGCCCTGTACCCTTACACACACACACTGCCTTTGCAGGCTGAGTGTCTGGGTGCAGGACAAAACAAAGAGTCGACATGGCACACATCTCTGTGTGCCATGCCCATCACCTATACTGCCAAGGCATATGTCAGCCACCCCTCTGGCTGGGTGCCTTATGCCTATGGTGTGGGCACAGGAGCAGGAGCCCTGTGCCCCTACAGTACCCAGGTCCATTCCTGGGCACTGTAAGTACAGTGCTGCCTTTTACAAGTACATGGTGCTGAGAGCTCGTCAAACACGAACTCCACAGCACCATAATGGCAACACTGAAGACTGGGAAGTTTGGTATCAAACTTCTCAGCACATTAAACCCACACTGATGCCAGTGTGGGATTTAATGTACTAAGCACCCCAGAGGGCATCTTAGAGATGCCCCCTTACAGCTAACCTACAATCCACGTCTGCTCTGAGGCTGCCCAGGCTGCCACACAGCAGACACGTTGCTGGACCCCTGGGTGGGAGAGCCCCTGCTCTCCCGGGCCTGCAACAATGCACATCCTGGGTGAGGTGAGAAATCTCCTCCCCCAGGATGAGCAAAGGGAAGCTTCAAAGGCATGCCGCCAGTTGGAGTTTCCCCAGGCCACTGCAACCCCCCACTCTGGCAGGAAGCTTGGCCGGAAACCCCATACAAGGACAGGGGATGTGCCAGCCTGCCCACCCCACCCCTCAGGTGGGGGAGGCGAGGTGAAGCACATCTCCGGGCTCTCGCCATCTTGAAGATGGGAGGCCCTACCCTATCAGGATTAGGCTACTGCCCTCCTCCCACAGGAGAGAGGCAGGATAGGGGGTGTACCCACCCCAGGACAAGGACCCATTGGTCCCTGGCCTTCACCTACCTGTAACGCCCCTAAATCTAGTTTTTAGGGGCCCCCTGAACCTTCCTTCCCGAGATTCCAGATAGAAACCTACAAGAAGAGCAAGAAGAAAAAAGACCTGCCCTGCAGCTGCTAAAAAGAGGAAGACACCAACTGCTTTGGCCCCAGCCCTACCGGCCTGTCGACCCTCGAACCTGCTCCTGCTCCAGCGCGGCATCTCTTGTGGCCAGCAACCTCAAAAACCCCGGAGGACCTGGCTACCTTTGACCTCTGATTCCCTGGGACTCCCATGAGTAGAGGCTCTACTCGAGAAACCTATTCCTAACTCCTGGCAGCAGCCCGGAACCGCGGACCCAACACACTCTGCACCAGCCAAGCCTGGCCAGTGCCGGAGTGGACAAAGACCCTGAGGACGACCCCACGGCGACTGTGACCCCGAGTCCGGCACCCAAGGACCCCCCTCGACATCCTGGACGAAGCCTGCAGCCTCAGAACCGAGTGCCACCCCAGCCGCGATCAACCAGAGGGTAAGATTCCCGACGTCAAAAGGCACCCCTGCACCCGGCGCCCTGCGGCCCCCTGTGCCCAATCCCGGGGTACCCACCTAACCTACAACTACCCAACTTACCCTTCGAAGTGGTGGTGGCACCGGAAACATCCTCGTCCCCGAGCCTGCAGCCTTTTTCCAAACCGGAACATTCCCATTGATTTCCATTGAGCGCCCGAAGGCTCAAAAGCACCCTGCACCCAGCCGCCCGAGTGGCCCTGGCAGTGCACTCTCTACACTAACTTACTTCCCCACTTGCCCTGAGTAAGTGACCAGGAGCCCAGCTCCCACAGACGCGTGGCTTGCCAGACAGCAGCCACCAACTAAGGCCCCCCTATCCCTCATAGGATAACATTGGGCCTAACTCACTCTGCACCCGGCCGTCCTGAAACCGCTGAGGGTGAACCAACTGTACCTACCTGACACTGGGGGACCCCTGAGTCTATGCCCGGAATTTCAACTCTGCCAGTCGAGTACTTACCCTTAAACCGCTAACTTCATTTTCCTCATAGGGTAACATTGACTGGCTTTTTCTTCAAAAATCTTCTAAGTGTGAACTTTTCAAAACTGTAAAAATTCACCAAAAATCAGCCAAGTGACAAAAACGAATTTACTCACCTGTTCCTGGGTGAGCTCCCAGTGCTGGATCTTGGTGCCCAGCCCTGACCCTGAAAAGTACTCACAACTATACTTACCTCTAACTCATTTTTCTCCCATAGGAAACCATTGTCTGCTTTTCTGTGAAATTTCTTCTAAGTGTCTATTTTTGCAAATTTGAAATATTCTTTTAAAATCGTACCATTTCTGCAAACGAAATTACTTACCTGTTGTTGATAAGGACCCCAGTCCTGGGTCTAGGCACCCAGTCCTGGATTACTAAAGTAACGATAAAGTACTCTACCTGCAATTTGAATTTCTTGCCATAGAGATCCATTGAATGTTTTCTGTGAAATATTTTCTAAGTGCTAACTTTTGAAATAGCTAAATATTATTTAAAAATCATTACAGTTATTAAGTCGACTTTCATCACTTGATTCTGAATACTGACCCCAGGCTGGTTCTAGGATCCAGACCTGGAATTCCAAAAGTAATCTGAAAAGTAATTTATTACAAATAACCTGAATTTACCATTGAGCTCAATGCATTGTTATGTTTAGGAAATAGGATTGTTTATTGCAACCAACTGTGACTGTTTACACAAATTTATTGCTGGAAACAAAAGTATTTATATTCAACCTCTCATTCTGAGAAAGTATATTTTTACCCCCTTTGTGGTTCTAAAAATAAAACAAGCATATATTTTATATATACAAATCATTGGCCTAGAGTTCAGTTATTGAGTGTGTGAAACCATTTGCTGACTGAGTGTGTACAATAAATGCTTTACACTGTCCTCTGGTACTGTCTTACTGCTCGACCAAGCTACCACTTTTGAGAGTAAGGTCATACCTAACTTTGACCTCTATCAGCCTCTGGGGGACTGTGGACTCTGTACACCCTGTACCTATTAGGGAACAGTATATACAGAGCCACTTTCTCACAGCTCGCTCTTAATATAGCCTACCAAAAAGAGGTGTGCTGTGCAAAAAGTCCAGCTATTCCCTTATAAGTGGACAGGAGCTTGCTCTAGCAATCCCAATTTGCTCTTCTAGGGGTAGTGTGGTCAAACAGCCGTAGGCTTTTCTGAGAGGAGTGTTAGACATCTTTGTTTTCAGTGAAGCCATCATGTACCTGGGAAACTCGTTTTTACCAGTGTCCAGTAAATGTACTCAAAATGGCTTCCCTGATCACTTACACTGACTGGCAGCAATTGAACCAACAATCACAGGGGCATATCTGCTCATGCAGGTATGTCCACACATGTAGTATAATGCACCCTGCCTTAGGACTGTAAAGCCTGCAGTAAGGGTGACTACCTATACAGCATGCAGTGTCTCTAGGCATGGCACACAGGGGCGTGTGCCATGTCGTGTTTTCACCAGCGGCGGTTGGTGACTCACACAAATGGTGGGTGAGCAAAGTGAAGAGGTGATACCACTGGTGCATTAAACCTGTCTCACTGCAGAGTATGTCTGTGACTGAAGTAAAACCCGGAGCAGGCCATCTGGAGACTAATCCCACACCCTCTGCGTTTGCCATTAACTTATACAGTCCTTGTGCTCCACAGAGAAAACGAGGGAACTCTAAAAAGGACTGATTTATACATACCCTAACATGTACACAGTAAGGATCCACAGTGCAGAGAGTAAATAGCATGTGCTCCCTGCACAAAATTCCTTTGGGCCCACAGGCAGCAAGGGGCCCCACTACGCCACCTGTGATCACCCTTACAGTCCTTCAGTGCAGCCAGGGAACAAAGGTGCAGGCTGAGCAGTCTTCCAGAAGTGTGTCAACCAGGAGCCAGCTCAGTGCAGATCACGACTGCCTCACTAGTATACGGGGGACCAGGAGGCTCCAGCCCTGCAACAACCCCCCCACCGACCACAGTTATCAAGTGCACCGGTTCACAATCAGCCCCATGAATCCCCAAGACGGAGGGGGTCGGAGGGATATTGGGGGCAGTGGGAGGATAAAAAAAGTCAGGAGGCACTGGTCCACAGTCTTTCCACTATTAACTGTCCCTCAGGGATGATGCAGCTGAAGAAGGAAGGGGCCCAGAGTCGCAGGCTACGAGGCATTCCAGGACTACATGTCCCCCGGGTCCATCACAACCCAGAGCATGTCCTCCGCTTTAGCACATGGGAGTCCCAAGAAGTTCTGGGCCAACAGTGAGCCCCGGCTACAGGCAGTAAGGCAAGTAGTGCCGAAACAGTGGCAATCACTCCCCGGGACTCCAAGGCAGGTGGGGAATGGCAAAATGTAGAGGCACCGGCCGGCAGATGACCTGCTACCTTACATTCGCTGGGGCCACCTACAAGGTGGCCCAAGTATACAACAGAGCTCTGCCCTATCTGGCACTTGTTTGCCTTGATAGTGAGGCCTGCACACTGCAGAGCATCCAGGACCCCTCCAAGGTGGATCAGGTGTTCCTGCAAAGTGCAGCTATAGACAGCAAAATCGTCACGGTATGCTGCACTAAAAGACTCCAATCCAGCAAGTACCTTCGATTTTGCATTGGCTCTGTCTTTAAACCTCTGCAGCACAGAATCAGCCATTTCTCCAAACAGCTTGGACCCATCTGACGGTAGACCGAGGAGAGTAGCTTGCACATCTGGCGAAAAAACCCAAAGACCTGAGCCAGGCATGCCTCCTGGTGGCAATAGAGGAACCCATCACCCTGGTCACTGAATCAGCAGTATCCAGACCAGACTTGATAACTTGACGAGCTGCAGCCTGCGTATCCGCCACCCCTTCTAAAAAGAAGCCACGATCACGGTCCAGCAATTTGGGAGCCAACTGCTTGGCCGAATACATTAGGGCATGAATATACCTCCCCAACAAGCATGCAGCATTGGTGGACTAAACACCATACTGGAGGAAGGGAAGACCTTCTAGGCAGACGGTTCCAATTTTTTAGAGTCTCTGTCTGCAGGAGCCTGAGGGAAAGATCCCGTTGACTGCTTAGAACAGGAAGTCTACACTACTAAACTTTACAGTGAAAGATGATCAGAAAGAAAAGCAGGATTACCAGGAGCAGGCCTGTACCTCCTTGCCACCTACCTTGAAACAGCAGGAGCAGAAAGGGGCTTTCACCAACCCTCAAGAATTGGCTCAGTCAAAGCCTCATTAAAAGGTAAAAGAGGCTCAACCACAGAAGATGGGGAATGTAAAACTTCCATAAGAATATTAGGCCTGAACTCCGCTGTGGGCAATTGAAGGTCTAAAAGTTCAGCAGCCTTCCTGATCACAGCATGATAAGGCGCCACATCATGAGAAGGAGAGGCCTTTGGTGATGAAAGCTCCCACTCTGGGGAAGTGTCTAGACCACTCACCTCCTGAAGGCCCTCAAACTCATCAACAGTCATCAATTTCACCTTCTTCAGCTTCCTCCCGCTGAAATTCTTACTCTTCCAACAGCCTTTGGGCCTCTCTTCTTGACAGTAACTTTGGGACCGGCGTCGGAGGCGCCAGGCGCAGGAGACGCAGGCGTCGAAGGAAGAGCCTCCGATGAAGGCATCGGAGCCGAACAAAGCCGAGAGGAGAAGATCCACCAGATGGCACCAGAGACTGAGAAAACAGCGTAGAGAATCTTGGAGCCGGAATCTGCCAGGACTGCGCCGTCGGCATAAAGGGCAATGCCCAAATTGAAAGCAAGCGGACCCACGGGGTCCGAAGGCGTACCGGTAGGGTAAGCCGCTCTGGCAAACATGCCGTACATCGCTTTAAGAAAATGCGAAGGATCCGAACCCAGGTCCAGGAAAGGGTGGATAAGAAGCAGAGTCTAAATCCATTCGAGGCAGAGTTGGCTTTGGGGCCGTCGGACCCAAAACAGGTAAGGTCGCAGGTACAGGTGTAGACAACCTAGGCTCCTGAGAATCTCTCAGCGCCGGAGATAACCTTCATGCCGGAGAACCCCTCGGCGTCTGTGACTGTGCCGGAGAAGCACTCGGCTACAGAGAGTGAGCCTGAGTCGCTTGAGGAGAAGGAGACGACGAGATGAAGTCTTTAGAATGACGCTGTGAAGCCGGAGACCTCGAAGCTCTATCCTTCGATGAACGGTGTCGGGAACCATGCGTGCTCTTCTTCTTACGTTTCCACGACTTCGAAGTATGCGAAGTCGACAACTTTGATTTTGACCTCCTTCAGCCCCTCTTCTCCTTTCTTGCCTTCGCCATAAAAAGCTTTACGTCACGCTCCTTCAAAGCCTTCGATTCATCTACCGACAACTGGGGCAGCCTCCGACGTCATGGTCTGAAGAAAGACACCACAAACAGTCATTATGGGGGTCAGTGATAGACATATGATCCCCACACTCTCTGCAGGGCTTGAAACCAGACTTCTTCGATGTCGCCACATCACTGTTACACTAAGGGAAACAGCAGATAAAGAAACTGTCAAGAAAATGGAGAGTCCCAGAAAACCGTTAAGCGTCGACGGCATGGAAAAAAGGGAACCGACATTAGCACGTACTACCTCTGTCTGACATCTCCTCCTTAGGAAAGCCCACTCTAGTAAAAATACTAATGAGGGCTCTGGCAACTGCAGGGGCAAAGACAGTCCTTAGGGGAATAGCTTCAGGGTACCGGGTGACATGATCCACTACCACCAGTATGGGTCTAGGGGGCCCACAAGATCAGCCCCTACCCTTTCTAAGGGAACCCCAAACAAAGGAAGTGGAATCAGGGGGACCTTTGGGTGGCCACCTGCTTTGCCACTGGTTTGGCAGGTAGCACAGGAGTTACAAAACTTCTTCACCTTCTGGGTCATACCTGGCCAGTAGAAGTGGGTAACTAACCTACTCCAAGTTTTGACCCGGCCAAGATGCCCAGCTAAGTGGATGTCATGAGACAAAGTGAATAAGAATTCTATACTTCTGAGGTATTACCACTCTCCTAGTGGCAAGAGGTTTGGGGTCACTGGTCTCAGTGTATAGGAGTCCCTCCTCTCAATAGGTTCTGTGGGAGTCACTGACGTCTCCCTTTTCCTGATCAGTATCTTGCGCTCTCCAGCTCTCAAGAGTGGCACAGGTCCCCTGACCCTGGCACAGATCTCCCCTAGTGGGCCCCTCTTGGCCCAGGAACTCTACCGTGTAAGGCCCAAGTACCCGGGGCTCAGTTCCCTCTGGGGCTGACAGGTCTTCTCTCTGAGGAGAAGGGAGCTGAGCTTGTGAAGCTGGTTTTCCAGACTTCTTGCTTTATCTCTTCGAGGATTGGGCCATTATTCCAGGCTCCAACTCCTCTTTTTCACCCTGGTCTTTGCATTGTGCTCTTGTTTTTACACCCACCCATTCAGGTATACTCAGCATTGCTGCACGGGTCTTTCTGAGGACTCCAGATTATTTCCTAGCAGACATTCTACAGGAGTTGCAGAGGATACCACCACCTACTTTTGGCCAGTAACCCCTCCCAATTCTAAAGACACCATTGCCATGGGCTGGACCTTAGTCTGCTTATTAGCATTGAGGATTGCAAATGTTTCACTAGTCAGATACTGTACTGGGAATATCAGTTTTTCAGTCACCATAGTGACACTGGCACCTGTATCCCTAAGTGCTTTAGTTCTAACCCTATTTATGTGTGGCTGCTGGCTTTTCTCCAGGTTACTGGGCCAGATGGCCAGGGTAGTTACATCCACCCCACCCTCAGAGACTAGAGTTGCTTCAGTAAGCTCTCTGACAAGACCAGGGCTCACCTGGAGTCCCATCTGGAGACTTGCCACTGCACTAGGTTCTGCAGGTGCACTAGGGGGATTTTTTTGCAACAGCTTGGGTCTCCAGTTTGGAGCCCATTGACTTTGCAATTAAAGCACCAAGCCTTCTTAGGATCCCAGCTTTTATACTGGTACCCACCCTTAAACTGTGTATTGTCTCGGGCCCCACCCTCCTGAACAGATGTTTGGTCAGCATCTTTCCCTTGGGGGGCTTAGCAACCTCTTTTGTTTAGTCACCCCACCATGAGTGGTCTTGTTACCCTCGTCTTGACCCAGTGGTCTGCCTTCTTCCCCAATTCTTGAGGAGAACGTTGACCTAGGTCTACCAGGTACTGATGTAATTCTTCAGGTACACAGTTATTCAACATATGCTCTTTCAAAATAAGATGATAAAGCCCATCATAGTCTTGCACCTTGTAACTTGTAACTTTTTAACCAGCTACCTAGAGTTTTCACTGAGAAGTCTACAAAATCTACCCAGGTCTTACTGGGGTTTTCGAGTCTCCCTGAACCTGATCTTGTATTCCTTTATGAGGTCATAAGACTCAGCATTTGTTTCATTCACGGTCAGGTGTCTATCCCTACACTTTCCTGAGAACAGCTCCCAGAGAAGAGAGCCACAAAATTTCTGGATCAGTTTCCTCATTTTAAAGGCCCTCTTAAAGGCCCTCTCAAAGGCTGTAAACCATTTTGGTGATATCATCACCCTCTACATATTTGGTAACAATCCCTTTGGGGATCTTAGGGTCAAAAGCTTCATCTTTCCCCCATTTACAACTGTTTTGAGATGAGTCCTAAGCCCATCTTAGCTCTTTCCTTTGCTATAGCCAAGAATTTAGCCTTCAATTCTATCCTCTTGGCTAGTTTCTGAAGATCTGCACCTTCACTGTCTACTTCTGGGATACTGGAAGTACTCAGAGAGGTGCTTTCAGTAGGATTGCTTCTGGAATCAACTAGGTATTCATTTACTTCAGCATTTAACTCCCCTTCTCCAATAGGGGTTTCTTCCTCTGCCAGAGACATAGCATGTTCTGCCGGCAACTTCTGCAAATGTGTCCCATGATAAGTCCGTCTGCCAAGCATGCAACTCAAGTCTGTCCAAATTAAGTTTCCTGTATAACCCCAGTTTGAGCTCCTGTGAAGGAACTGCTACCTCAGTCATGAGACCTTTTTTAACAATTACAAAAAATCGTAATTAAACTTTCTAAAAGACCTAACTAACTGAAATACTTTTAAATTCTAAACATAAAAATTGCAGGACTTAACACAAGGCCCCAACAGCTAGGTTAAAACAAAACATAAAAAAATCAAAATGGACAAAAATATTTTCAACTAATGACAATTTTGGATTCCTCAGTAGAATCACTTATTAACCATGTGGTACAGCCGGTCTTGTATCTCACCCCTGCACCACCAATGTAGGAAGCTTGCTCTTATATAGTATACATAAGGGTAAGGTATTCCCTTATAAGTGGACAAAAGTTTGCTCTAGCAACCCCAAGGTGCTCTTTTAGGGCGGGGGGGTGGGGGGGGGGATGCGGTCGAACAAACACGCTTAGGCTTATCAGAGAGGAGTGTTAGACATCTGCAAAACACCCACACAGTCAATAAGTAATGAACACGACTCAATAAGGAGATCCACACTAATTTATAGAAATAAGACGCATCTTTATATATATTTAGGCACCAGAATAATTATGATGAGGCAAGTATGTTTTGAGATCGAAATACTTTACGTTTTCAAAAGTCGACAGTGCAATTTTCAGAGGCTGTAATGTTATCCTATGGGAAGAAAAACAAATACAGCATACAGATAGAGTACAGCGACTTATGAGATCAATCTCCTGGACTTAAAGTGAATATGGGGCAAGGTCCAAGGCAGAACTCATTTTCACCAGTGCATGTGCTTAAAATGGCTTCCCTGATCACTTGTACTGGCAGCAATTGAACTGTCTAGCACAGGGGCATATCTGCTCATGCAGCTATGTCCAACACATGTAATGTAGCAAACCCTGCCTTAGGGCTGTAGGGCCTATGGTAGGGGTGACTTACCTTTACTGTATGCAGTGCCGTGTTTACGAGATGGCCAATAACACAGAGATCCACGAATCAAGTCTTGCCGGCCAGGAAATCTAATGAACCAGGTTCATTTGATTTCCTGGCCGGCAAGACGTGATTCATTCGTCCTTTAGCACCCGTTACGAGAATCCGCTTCGGATCTCTGTGGTATTGGCCATCACGCTGTACCCTCATGGGCGTCTAATCATAAGCTCAGCCACTTCATATCGTCTCAGAGGAAGACTTACTAGGTGCACAAGGTCCCCACTCCCACAAACCAAAACGGCAATTTCTTCTGTGGATAAAACATTTACTGTCTTAACAGGATGCCAATTATTAGCCTGCCAACATCTCAACCAGGCTGTTTTTCTGTGTGTTAGTCCTGATGAAGACCTGTGGTGATGTTGGATATGAGCACACAACTTTAATGGGTCGCAACATCGACTATAATTATAGGTGTTCCTTACCCCTGCCGGGCATACTTCACATCCAAGCAATAAGGATATATGCTTGAACATATTTGTGTTTCCAACGGACACCCTATTGAGTCATTTGTGTACTTTATGTTAAACTGTGTAATGTATTTCGTATTTAATGTTTTTCAGTTTTGATACACCTTGTCAATCTGGTATTTGTTTCGTTACTATATACGTTACATGACAGTCCTGTGTGTTGTTGCGATATATTATCTGCATTTCTCCACGATATATGATTAATATACTGTGTTAAATTAATTTTCTTGTTGGTGTCAGTTTGTGTTTTTTACCTGTTCACCTATTAATCTGTACCATTTATTTGGCAACTTCTAGTTAAACAGGTGACAGAGGTTTTGAAAAGAAATAATATCATTCTGTAGGGGAGTGCAATAAGTATGACAGAGGCCAAGTATAGGAGATATCCTATTGTGGTAATCAAATTTGAAGAAGCTGGAAAGAAACTAAGTGCAGCTTCAGTTGTATGGAGTTTAAACACAAAACAGAAAAGGTTTAATCAAATTATGGGTGGTAACAAATAAGGTGAGATGGTAAAAGACAAGTCTAACATTTTAGGAAAGAAGGCTAGTTGTAACACAGGCAGAGAGCTAACAAATGGCAGATTTGAAGACAACATCAGAAATGAAGAGTGAGGTCAAACAAGGTAGCAGACGTGATGAGCGAGCAAGTGATTTGATGATTGAGTCTGAAACGGTATGAGGGTGCACAGCAGGATTTAGAATTCTTAAGCATAAGAATACATTCAGCAGGGGATGTCCAAGAGAGGATGGATAAAGCGGTTGCACTAATGAAGATAGACTGTGGGACTATGATAATGGGGCTGGGGCTAGTATGTTTTCGCTGTGGAAATAATCATTATAGACGAGGAACGTATGCTGCAAAGTCTGAAGCAGAAAGAGGGGATTGAGCGAGCGAATAGCAAGCAGGATAGACAATGTTATTGATGATACAAGCAAGAAGTGAGGAGGGGTGTAAAGAGGTAATCCAATTTTGAAAGTAGCTAGACATTAGCTGTTTTCAATGTCGATTTGAATTGATTCATGATAAGGTACTACCTGCACCTGTAGTTCTCCAGTTTTGGCATCAGTCCTAGAATCACATGCTTGAAATCATTCTGCATCGTCGAAGTGGGAGTCCCAGGTATAATCAGAAAGCAGTACAGAGTCCACAAAGATCCCAGACCATGCTATAAAAACACATTCCCCCAAATGACCCTGGTTGCTGATGCCAACTTGTGTAAAATTGGCTTTTCTGATTCTCTGTTTTGAAAACCTATTGAGATTTGGTTTCACCCATCGAGCCAGGATTCAGTTGAGGGCTTGATGGTTCAACTCCCATTTGTGGCAGTTCTTAGTCATTCTGCTCAAAATATCTGACCACTGATTGTCTGAGCCAGGAACATGCTCTGCCTAGGTCAGCATGAAGTACTAGTGACCATTCCCGAATTCTCTAAGCTTCCAGCAATAATGGGCGAGATTTTGTGCCTCCTTGTTTGTTTATGCAATGCATTGTTGTATTGTCTGTGCGTACTAGAACCGATGAACCTTCTGTTCTTGGAAGAAAGGCTTTTAATTCAGAGCTACAGCTTTTAATTCTAAAAGATTTATGTGAAGGTTCAATTCTTGGGTTGCCCATTTGCCACTGACCTCCAGATCCTGCAGATGTGTTCCCCAGCCCACTGGAGAAATAGCTGTTATTACCAACTGTGGTATCTGGGACAGGAATGAGAGACGTAATTATAGGTTTGATTCTTGAATCCATCATGGAAGGACAGCTTTCATTTGTGGAATAATCTGAATCGTTTCCTCAAATTAATCTTCAGTTTGTATCCATTGTTTAACTAATTCCTGCCTCTTTAATAAGCAGCAAAAAGTAATCAAAGGAATGCATGATGACATCATTCCCAACAGCGACTTGAGGAGTACTGAAAAGGAATGTCTTCTTTCCGAAATTTGCCTGTTAGATGCATTGGTTCGATGTGCCCCTACAGTCGGATAAGCTTGGTTTTTTATGGTGTCCAGAATGGCCCTTTAAAATGTTATCCTTTTAGATGGTTGGAGGGAAGATTTGTGCTTGTTGAGACTAAGGCATAAATGATTGAAGATTTGAAGGCAAGCCTTGGTTGAACTTTTGACTGCACCGTTTAAGGGCCAATAGCGGAGGTATGGAAAGAACTGATGACCTTTCTGTCTTAAATATGCTGCCACTAGAGCAAGGCACTTTGTGAAATACACGTTTCTGATTTCAGGCCAAAGGGGAGAACTTTCAAGTGGTAATAGCTACCAGCCACTTCAAATCCAAGGTAAGTGAGGTGTTTTGGGTACTGGGAGATATGAAAATATGGCTCTCGAAGTTCTAATGATTTCATGAAGTGTCTGTGACTTAGGAGGTGTAGGATGCCCTGAAGTGTGATCATCAGAAAATATTGTTTCCTGAGGTATTTATTCAATTTTCTAAGATCTAAAATTGGCCTCCATTTCTGATGTCTTCTTTAGAAGAAAGAAACCGATTAGAAACCCAAATTCCTTTGTGTTAAAGGAACTACTTCTATTAATCTTTTGTTTAGCATGGATAGACTTTCTAATCATAGTTGACAGAGACGGTACTGAGGAGGGGGATGAGGAAATTGTGTATGAAATCCACAGTATGACGAAATGAAATAAGGTCTAGGACCCAGTGATCTGTTGTTCTAAGTTTTCAGTTTGCATAGTAGTTGGAAATTTGACCCCTGTACCTTCCGCGAAGTCGTTGACTGGCACCTCAGCATCCTAATAGTCTTCTGCCAGAGACATTGTTTTGGAGTCTCTTTCCTCTGTGGAACTTTATTAGCTGATTTGGTGGAGCTCTATATTGTTGTTGAGGGTATTGTGGCTGATAAATTTGTTGCATATGCTGGTGTGGCTGTAAGCAGTAGGACTGATACCCTCCTCTGAAAACGAATAACCGCCTGTCCTCTAGCTCTTCAAAAGGGCTGGCATCTCTGATGTGAAATGTTTAGAGATCTTGCAGTGTCTGTTTTTACTGACTGCAAAGCATAATAAACATGTTTGACAAAGAGTGCCTCCTGTCACATGGGATGTCCATGATCTTAATTTGGACTTCCAGTATGAAGCATGTGGATTTAAGTCCTCTTAATCTTCAGAGGACAGCTGCTCCAGCTAGCTGTAAAAATCCCGTTATTGCTAAATACACTGCATAATCGATCATCTCCAATGATGTTCTCACCCCTTTTGCGATTTTCCAGGCTTCAGATTTTTCTCCTCCGGCAGTAATTCAATGTCTGCAGCTATGTCTGACCACATCCGTTGGTAATACTGGCCAAGAATCGCCAAGAAATTAGATGCTCTTATTGATGTTGTAGTCACAGGAGAGAACCTTTGCACTATTCGTTCCAAACTCCTCACTTCTGTCAGGTGGAGTGGAACATGGCGTAACAAATCCCTCGAACAAAGCTGGGCCGCTTGCATTACCACCGAATCAGCCTTTGGGTGGCCGATTAAGCAGGCAGTTTAGTCCTTAGGGGCTTTATTTTTTATCCAGCCGAGGGAAAGATAACTGCAGAAATTGCTGGGTTTTACATTATATGTATACCTTCATTCCAAATAAAATACACTATTGGAATGACGTTAACAGTTTTAAGTCCTCCTTAAAGTCAAAAGAAAACAGATGGATTATTTTACTGTATTGGTAGGTCAATTCTTTTGAACTCTCTTTCTAGAAGTGCAAGAAAACTTCCAATATCGCCCAGTGGTGATTCAGCGTGTTGCCGAACGGTTGGTACAGACAGGTTGAAGTGTATGCCTAGGACAAGGCAAAGTAGGCAGAACACGATGCATTTAAGGAGGACAAACACGTAAGACTGGTTGTTGTGGCGAGGCTGGTTTTGGTTGTTCTGCGAACCTCTATACAATAATCCACCATGAGGCATCTTGAATCTTTAACCAAGGCTTGTGAAACCTGCTTCATTTCCTTTTTGTAGAGAGGTTACTTGTTCATAAGGGCCATCCTCCTTAGAACATTGAATAGAACTAACCCTACGTGTGTCAGCCTGGGAAGAAAGATAATTAACTACCTTCTATATATTTGACATCTTCCTCTTGATATTCTATGTATAGGCAACAAGAAGTTGAAGATTTTAGGGTTATTTGAATAAACACCGAGCAAAAATCTGAATTATGGTAGCCTCTTAGGGAGTGGTTACCAGGGTGGTGCAGCCTGTTTGGCTGAACATCGGTTCTTTTTAAATAAGGTGAATAGGTTACTAAAGTGGATACCTATACATACTATGTTTAAAAGTGTACTGCTTCCCAAATGCACTGTGGAACTCTCACTTAGACGAAGGGTAATGATTTAAGCATGTGAACTATGAAAGATCCAATACTGGAGAAGTTTAAATTTTCCAGATGACCAGGGACTTCTGATTTCCGCCTATTGCAGAGAAGTGCAGCAATTCCATCTCCATGGAACGGATGGAGAGAGAGATCTATGGTTGGGAAGAGGGAGTACATGGAGTGAAAGTATGAGGATCCAGAAATGCGCGCAATTGTGGGTTGACAAACCCCTCATGGTCCTTCCCACCTAAGTTATGAGGCGTGCATGGCAGGTTCCATGTGCAAGGCTTTAAATAGAATTGAGACTATGTTGCTGTTTAGAGAGGACCACCAGGTAGTGGTATTTACGCAACTTAGAAATTACTCAAGTTATAAGTCAGCATATTTGAGAGGTCTATCCAGGTGCTGTTCGGTTTTACAAGGTATACAGATGTTCACATTTAACTTTAGAGGTAACTTTTACTTTTCCAGAAACACTATTACAGAGACAGCATGAAGTATCAGGAAAAAAGAGTCAGTGCCATCCCCCATTTCCTGAAGAGCTATAAAAATGTCTTTCAAAGAGGGTATAGATGTTTTGAAAGTGGTGTGAGGGAGAAGATTTAAAGGAAGAGAATGGAACTGGAAATGACACCCATCCTGTACTGACTCCAGCATACAGTAAACTTTGGTAACCAAACCTAGAAGGAGGCCTAACTCCTGGCACCACAATAGCAGACAATGGGGAGAAGAGAAAGAAGTAAATCATGAATGGTAAAAGGACCCTCTATGATGTGTGCAGAGCTCCCAGTTTCTGAAAGACTGTTACATGAAAGAGGAAATAGATGTTCTATTGAAATGAGTGCTTACTGATGTTATTTTATTCAGCCTACAGTGTCCAAGTATGAGGAAGGCACGTTATTAAGAATGGCTTAATCTTTCTCACACTGAAACAAATTGAAAAAATGTCATGCTTTGTTCAAAACAAGGGTTTGCACATATATCGGAAACCCTACATGCAAACACATGCATGTTGATGCAATAGTATCCTTATTGCCATCTACAAACTGGTCTGAGCAGTAACAGCCAACATTGAGTGGATGGAAGCGAGCTCTCCATCTTTCAGAAGGGCCAGAGTGTCGCGTTTTTTCCTCTTTAGAGAGACTATTAAAAATATTGTCCACTGTATCCCATACACATCATAACTGTGCTATATAGGGCCAGTATCTTGCTGTAATAGTGTCAGTCAGTAGTGCACATGAGATCTCAAAGGGGTAAATAAGATGAGGAAGGTATCAAGGGAACAAGCAAAAATATAATCATGAGGATTGAGTCTATCAACTGGTTGACATTTGCAAATTCAGTCATACCTGTTCTACAAGCTGCAGTACAAACAATAGCCAGGATCAGAAATAGCTTCCTTGAATAAGTGCTTTGTTTCATGCTGCCACCACAAAGAAATGTTGCAACAGGCTTCCACTACTGTATAACAACAAATATCAGAGTCTCTAAATCAAACATGCAGATTGACAAAAGTAGCATAACTACCAGGTACGGGATAAATGTCATTAAATTCTTCCAGAGAAGAAAACAACATACTTTTCATTGACATGCAGTGCTTCCAATTTCTCATAATCAACAGAAACAAACAAGATCTTCCTGGCTGAAAGTGGTGGCACAATTGACTATGTCAAAACAGACCTTGATGCTACATCCTAACAGAGATGGGACTGTCATCATTGATCAACCTCTGACTTTGACACAGATAGTAAGAGCCTGAAGGCTAATGGTGCAGATGAGGCATAAGACAACCTCAAAGCTGAAGACAACAAATTGTGTGGCATCAGAACTAGCTATTCCTTTGTAGCTCAGCTATTCATGCATTTACTGAACAAAGAAGAACAAACAATTTAAAAACAAATCATAGATGGTGAATAAAATGAAGCATCTACCAACCTGGTGATTGGACGGGAGACTTGCTCCTGATCTATGCCATGTGACTGTTGACCTTTTCTGACCAGCAACAATGCAATTTAAGTCCACAGTTTGACCATCAACAAAGGATTCTGAAGGGGACTCAATCCTAACTGGGGCGGGGATGCTGGAACCTGAAGCAACAAAGAAAGACAGCTAAAGGGAGGTATTTATTTTGTCTTCCGTTAGATTACCCCAAAAAATCACATTTTGAATTGAAAGTCCAGTTTGCATTCCCAAAATGGAATGATAGGAACAGCTGTAAATAGAGAACATTTAAAATTCCAGTATTTTGTTTTTAAACTTCATATGTTCTGGGCTTAGATGAGAAAAACACAGAAGGTAACGGATGCATTACTGATGCCATGTGGGCACAGACCTGACAAGTACTAGGAACAAGAGAAGTGGGGGTTTAAGTACCAATTAAACAATACCAATGGCAGCCCACCTGCAACAGTACGTTTGATAATCACACAGTATTAAAAGTGCATTTAAAAGCAGATTATCAACATTCCACACCATAACCTTTCCAACAATTGCCCAAAACTGGAAGATGAGTGTTTTCTTCAAGAAAAGTCAATTACTTTACCACCCAACAGCCACATAAAAAATGAATCATTTAGATTTAGGATTTTCTGTCCTCTAGTTCTAGCTACCCATGTACAGGATATAGGACTGTGTGGAAACATTTATTACATATTTTTGTAATCCTCTGTGGTTGGTCTTCCCTCTGCAGGCTAACGGTCCTTGTAGGAAGGTGGCTCTGTCTGTGATATATTAAAAAGTTAATACATGGTGTAATGAGCCCAGGGGTTCCCTTTGGAGTAGACAGGGACTTGCTATGCAACCCCAAAGTGCATTTTTTTAGGGGGTAGTGTGGTCGAGCAGTCTTAGGCTCAAGACATTTGCAAATACACACAATGATTAATGTACAAGTTACTTACCTTCGGTAAAGATGTATCTGGTAGAGACGTTGCTTAGCTGCAGATTCCTTAACTTACAATATCCCCAGGCGTCAGACTGGATCCGGAAAATTGTTTGCAGCAGCACCTCTGCACGCCGGGGGACGGCGCCACACGACCCTGCCCGGGGACGGCGCCACACTACCCCGCCCGGGGACAGCGCCACACGACCCCGCCCGGGTACAGCGCCACACGACCCCGCCCTGATGTCGTCCACGTAGGTGACATCAGCGAGGTCATACAAGTCCCTCCTGGCGCGCTGACGTCAGTTTTCTTTGGAGAAACCTTTCCGCGGCACAACGCGGAGCCACCAACAAAAAGCTGTGAAAGTATGGGAACAGTATGCGAGGAATGAAAATCCATGAATAAAGAAGGAAGGTGGTGCAAGACACCATCTTAAAAGACAGAAGTAGACATTGCCCACATACAAGAGAAAAGGCTGCGAGAAAGATCTGCAAGCTAAGCAAAGACCCTTCCCCAAGTGCAACAAGGGAAGAATATCTCAACAGACAGAAACAGACTGTCATTACCATGTGGAACTGTGTCGGCCAGCAAGAACGGAGCACAGAGACAACAGTGCACTGCAGGAAGGTATAAAAGACTGGCACTGCCCGAATAGTAACGGAGGTCTGAAACAGAGGTCAACAGCTCCCCAAACGACGACTGTAGAGGAGACTAGAATCCTGAGCCAATAGAGAAGGTGGAAGGGGAGGGAAGGCAGCAGGGGAAAAGAAAAAGAAGAAAAATCTCCTGGTGAAGGTGAATCAAAAGGCACCATTTTACAGGAAGAAACCCTTTAGAGAGAGTCAGCTGTAAATGGCAATCAAAAGGCACCATTTTACAGGAACAAACCCTTTTGAGAGTGTCAGCTGTATATGGCAATCCTCAAAGGGACTCAGCAATGTGAGCACCCGTGAGAGAAAAACCCATGGTAACTGAAAGAGACCAGTGGAGAACCCCACTTGGTAAGGTTATCGCAGAACGGGGAGGCTGGGTGGGCGTTAAGGAATCTGCGGCTAGACAACATCTCTACCAGATACATCGTTACCGAAGGTAAGTAACTCGTACATCTGATAGAGACATCTAGCCGCAGATTCCTTAACTTAGAATAGATACCATAGCCATACCCCAAGGGGGAGGTGGGTCTGCGACAGAACAACAAAAAGCGCCAAGCACTTGAGGCGGCAACAGAGGGACGGACAATGGGGGAGGCTGTGGCGCAACAGCCAGACAGCAACCCAACTAGCTCGGCAGAGCAAGAGATAACGGGATGGAGACATACCCAAAAGTGCCAGAATGGTGCTACACCCTAGCTGTACAAGCATGAGAGGTAGAAACAGCACCACCCATATACCAGAATAAAAGAAAGATAGAGAGAGAGGAAAAAAGGGCCACTCTCAGCTTAATGGTGCGCCATGTGAACACCTACCAAAGGTTGAGAAGAAACATGAAGAGATGCAACCAGAGCCTACCAGGCTAGTTCACAGAAGGAAGGCCGGAGAGGCTACAGCCAAGAACCAAAGCTCAAGAGGTAGAACTCAGCAATGCTTTTAGAAGCACAGGCGGAAACGAAAAACACGCAAAGTGCACACCCAGGCACAAAGGGGGGACAGGGACGAACGGTAACAATCTGAAGCACGCTGACGCGGGCTACCACAGAAACATGCACAGAGCAAACAGCCACAGAGACCACAAGGTGGCGTAGCTAAAATAAGCATAAGACTGCCCGACCAGGCAGCGTGAAGTCGAAGGTGAGAACCAACACACGAAATACAAATATGCAGGGTGTAGACCTAGGACGACTGACCTCAGAAGAGCCGTCCCGCATGCCCAGCTAATATAATATAGGGTGATACCTAATTAAGGACGCACATCCTAAGGAAGGGGCACCAGAGGCACCAAAGTACCAAGGCGTAGAAACGGAGGAAGAATCTCAGAATTCTAGACCACACCCTCCAACTGGAAGGAAAATAACCCTGGTCCAGAAAGAGAGAGAACATTCAGTACCTAAAGACCAAGAAGGGAGCAGTGCAAAACTGGGGAACCACTCCAGTAAGTGGAACACAAAAAGGGACCTCATTGGCAATGCGCATGTATCACTGAAAAGCGCCCTGACACATGGAGACATTGGACCAGACCTTGCAGCCTCGAAGAGAGGTAATGACGTAGGATGAAGAGAACCCATGGAACTTGTATATATACATAATATAAATATATATAGCAAAGACAGGTAAACGGGCCACGACTATGCAACATGGTTGCACAAGAACACACTTAGTTCATTAATGGCAGACGGTATCCGCATTGAAAGCGTGATAAACACCGTAAAAACCTCCCAAGGAGGAGAAAGAGGGCAATAAGCAAGATGACCCATGACGTATAGAAGAGGCGCCAAGGCACAACATTGAGCACCGTACAACGGCAGATAAAAGCACCAGGTGAAACATGGATCCCAAGAGATCTCTTAGGCCCAATTGACATTAAGCAGAGCTATATAATAGCATACAAGTACTCCACACGGAGTATGCACATCCCAACACTGGGAACACCTCTTAGGGTAAACCACAGTGAGAAGACCAGGTACAACAATCTGTGGAACACTGCCACAGGAGGCTAACTGCCAGCTCAAAACGCATAATGCATCCAAAGGATGCTAAATAAAAGGGTAAGTACCCCCGACCATGCAAAAAGAAGACCTGAGGCTTAGTGCCAGCCTAAAACACATAACGCATCTAAAGGATGCTAAATGAAAAGGTACCACTCCAGAACAAACGCCTGAAGATTAGAGGCCTAAGGGGGAGGACGAAAACCAGCAAGGAGGCGCTGAACAGCCGAATCAGTGTGAGCATCAAACAACAAAACCCCATCAAAGGGTAAGTCAACAAGTCACAAGGCAACCGAACCAGCCATAGCCCGGCCTAAGGAATCAGCAGTATCCAAGGCCGAGCGGATCGTAAACTCAGCAAGGTCACGGCCATCCCGGAGAAGATGAAGGAAGTCAACACGAGAGCCTTTAGTGGTGGCGGAGAGCAGAGACTCTGCAGAGTCCCACAGGGCAGAGGTAGCCTGCGCCGGGACACGCACTGTATTCAGGGACCGTAGGGCAGCACTAGTGGAGGCAAAGATGTTCCGACCCCATGACTCAAGCCATCTGGACTGCCGGGAGGGAGGAAGCATTAGCCGGGGCAAGGAAGGGAAGGCAGTTTGCAAAACAAACCCTTGCACGTCTGGATGCACAAATAAGCAAACTGGATCATGTGGAGCAGGACGGTGGCAGTGCAAGACCGAACGAGCCATCGCATCACAAGAAGCCTGCCGAACCCAGGTACCCAAAAGGGCATCATAAAGAGACGCTTTAAAGGGCAGAAGAGGCTCCACATTCCCTGACCCACAGTAAAGGACTTCAAGTAGAGGGTCCACAGACAAGGGCGCTGAAGGGGATTGCATGTTCAAAATCCGAGTGGCCCAGGAGACTACTCAGAAAAGCTTCTCTAGCCTCCGTAACCCGCCGTGGAGGGGACAGCAGCTCATCTGTAGGTGAGGGCTGTAAGCTAACCCTCCCAAGACACTGAGGGTGCGACCAATGCCCAACTGAGGGGAGCCCCATTGATGAATGGGGGTCCTGATGGGGCTCCTGAGGAGGCGAGGAGCCTGCCGGGTCCGGGGGCTCCTGAGGAGGAGGGGATCCTGCCGGGTCCACATATTCTAAGGGGGGCACAGGCAAGAATACATCCGGCGTTGCCGGGCATGAGAGGGACGCCAAACTCTCTTTGGACGCTTCCGTAGAAAAATCAACAACCCGGCGTTGATGCGGCACCAAAACAAATTTAGTTGGCACCGATCGAGCCCCATCCGGCGCTGACTCGACTCCGTCCGGCGTAGAGTCGGCCCCGCCCGGTGCCAAATCCACGACAAGTTCCCCTTCCGAAGAAGGAGATGGCGCTGGGGATGCCAGCCACCGGCGCGGCACCAGCGCCGACCCAGCCTCAACCACAACAGGCTCCGACTCCGGAGACAGAAGCGGCCGCCTGCCCAGAAGGCCGAGGTGTGCTCGAAGCAAGGCTCTGAGCACCAGCAACCACCTGCGACGCCACAGGGAGCCCCACGGGACTATGCGGCGCAGCAGGGGTGCTATGGCTCGTAGAAGGGGACCCAGCCGGGCCGCACCCTGATGACACCACATCTCCAACGTTCCTGGAGGGCAAGGGCTCATTGAGCGCCGGGGACGAACCCACCAGCGAGTCCGTCGGGGACCCCGCAAGTAGCGGAGGCCCCGAAGATGCCCCAGGGACGAGAGAGGACCCAAGCCGCGGCATAGGCCTCCATTTGGGTCCGAGTCGCCCCTGCATCCGGATAGGGCGGATAGAGGGGGGGGCAACTGCCGGGGGTGCATGTCCGGAATGTTCCAGGAACCAGTGCCCCCGACAACAGATGAAAGTGAGGTCGAGGACCTCGGCGAAATGCGCCGCAACTTATCAATAAGTGGTGAACGACGGCCCCGGGCCCCAGAGGGCGATCAACGCCAGAACTGGAAAGTAGAGGGGTCCGCCGGCGTTGAGGCCGGGGGACGAGACGACTCTGACCGGGACAGCTGTGCCAAAAGAAGCTACATCCAGCGCTCCCGCCGGGACTTCGGCTTGAGGTGTTGGCAGGCGTCGCAGTCCATGGTGCTCACCCAGATACCACATACAGATAAGATGTGGGTCCGTCGCAGACATTTGCCGCAAACAGGAAGTACAAGTTTTGAAACCCGAAGGCATCGCACACTGTTCCAGACGCGAAGCGTCGAAAAAGGGCATGAAAACAGGCCAGAGGAACCACTTACTCCAGATCCGCGTTGCACGCGGAAAAGAAGGAAACTGACATCAGCGCGCCGGGAGGGACTTATATGACCTTGCTGACGTCCCTACGTGGACGACGTCAGGGCGGGGTTGTGTGGCGCCGTCCCCCAGCGCGCAGAGGTGCTGCTGCAAAAAAAATTCCACATCCAGTCGAACGCCTGGGGATATTTTAAGTTAAGGAATCTGCGGCTAGATGTCTATCAGATAAATGACATACTCAACAAGCATTGGCCTAGCCAATAGGTCTCGCCTTTGGGGCCTTATAAGTGTTTAGGCAGAGCTATTGACTTTGCCAATGTGTTTAAGCTGTGCTGTAGAGAAGTGTGGCTGCTGTGCAGCATGCTGAAAAGTTGTAATAAAAAAGTGCCAGAAGTATTTTTGTTACCTTTTATATGTCCAACAGAACAACCATATTAAAAAATGTATGTTTTTTTTGAGGGGGCATAAACAATTGGAGGTTGAAGGTTGTGAACTAGTACCTGTATTGTAACACTAGCAGCGGCCAGATGCTAGGGGAGAATCAACAGATGGCAGATTCCGAGAGCAGGCTGAGGTGGTGTTGAATGATGTTGAGGTGGTAGCGGTGGTGACTGGTGCTGAGACGATGCTGAGGTGATGCTGAATGATACTTAGGTCTTGCTGAGTAATGATGTGGTGGTGGTGTACTATTGCAAAGGCGACGCTGAGTGATGCCGAGTTGGCCCCGAGCGATGCTGTGTTGCCCCCGAGCGATGCTGTGTTGCCCCCGAGCGATGCTGTGTTGCCCCCGAGCGATGCTGTGGTAGCGCCGAGCGATGCTGTGGTAGCGCCGAGCGATGCTGTGGTAGCGCCGAGCGATGCTGTGGTAGCGCCGAGCGATGCTGTGGTAGCGCCGAGCGATGCTGTGGTAGCGCCGAGCGATGCTGTGGTAGCGCCGAGCGATGCTGTGGTAGCGCCGAGCGATGCTGTGGTAGCGCCGCAGAGGAGCGATGCTGTGGTAGCGCTGAGTCAGTGAGAGAGAGAGAGTGAGTCAGTGAGAGAGAGAGTGAGTCAGTGAGAGAGAGAGTGAGTCAGTGAGAGAGAGAGTGAGTCAGTGAGAGAGAGAGAGTGAGTCAGTGAGAGAGAGAGAGTCAGTGAGAGAGAGTCAGTGAGAGAGAGTCAGTGAGAGAGAGTCAGTGAGAGAGAGTCAGTGAGAGAGAGTCAGTGAGAGAGAGTCAGTGAGAGAGAGTCAGTGAGAGAGAGTCAGTGAGAGAGAGTCAGTGAGAGAGAGTCAGTGAGAGAGAGTCAGTGAGAGAGAGTCAGTGAGAGAGAGTCAGTGAGAGAGAGTCAGTGAGAGAGAGTCAGTGAGAGAGAGTCAGTGAGAGAGAGTCAGTGAGAGAGAGTCAGTGAGAGAGAGAGTCAGTGAGAGAGAGAGAGAGAGAGTCAGTGAGAGAGAGAGTGAGAGTCTGAGAGAGAGAGAGAGAGAGTCTGAGAGTGCGAGAGAGTCTGTGCGAGAGTGTGTGCGAGAGTGTGTGCGAGAGTGTGCGAGAGTGTGCAAGAGAGTGTGCGAGAGAGTGTGCGAGAGAGTGTGCGAGAGAGTGTGCGAGAGAGTGTGCGAGAGAGTGTGCGAGAGAGTGTGCGAGAGAGTGTGCGAGAGAGTGTGCGAGAGAGTGTGCAAGAGAGTGTGCAAGAGAGAGAGCGTCTGCGAGAGAGTGCGTCTGCTAGAGAGTGCGTCTGCTAGAGAGTGCGTCTGCTAGAGAGTGCGTCTGCGTGAGAGAGAGTGTCTGTGAGAGAGAGTGTCTGTGAGAGAGAGTGTCTGTGAGAGAGAGTGTCTGTGAGAGAGAGTGTCTGTGAGAGAGAGTGTCTGTGAGAGAGAGTGTCTGTGAGAGAGAGAGTGAGAGGCTGTGAGAGAGTGTCAGAGAGAGAGTCTGTGAGAGACTGAGAGTCTGTGAGAGAGTGAGAGTCTGTGAGAGAGTGAGAGTCTGTGAGAGAGTGAGAGTCTGTGAGAGAGTGAGAGTCTGTGAGAGAGTGTGAGAGAGTGTGAGAGAGTGTGAGAGAGTGTGAGAGAGTGTGAGTGAGTGTGAGAGAGTGTGAGAGAGTGTGAGAGAGTGTGAGAGAGTCTGTGAGAGTCTGTGAGAGAGTCTGTGAGAGTCTGTGAGAGTCTGTGAGAGTCTGTGAGAGTCAGAGAGAGTCAGAGAGAGTCAGAGAGAGTCAGAGAGAGTCAGAGAGAGTCAGAGAGAGTCAGAGAGAGTCAGAGAGAGTCAGAGAGAGTCAGAGAGAGTCAGAGAGAGTCAGAGAGAGTCAGAGAGTCTGAGAGAGTCTGAGAGTCTGAGAGAGTCAGAGAGAGTGTGAGAGTCAGAGAGAGTGTGAGAGTCAGAGAGAGTGTGAGAGTCAGAGAGAGTGTGAGAGTCAGAGAGAGTGTGAGAGAGAGAGAGTATGAGACAGTGGGGTAGAGGTAGAGGGGTAGAAGAGGTAGAGGGGTAGAAGAGGTAGAGGGGTAGAGGGGTAGAAGAGGTAGAGGGGTAAAAGAGAGGTAGGGATATATAGGCAAATGAAAAGGAAGCTATCGACTTCAGGAATGTGAAAGAAAGCTCTCCTATCTTGAAAGCTGATTACAAGCATCTCCTGAGAAACGCGGCGAAACTTTCAAACCACTGAGTCGTTTGAAAGTTTCACTGCGTTTCTCAGGAGATGTTTGTAAACACGAATAACCTGATTAATTTAATTTAACAGTTGGCTCCGCCCAGGATTGCTTAGTAACGCACAGGACAAGGAAGCAATTGACTTCAGGAATGTGAAAGAAAGCTCTCGTATCTTGAAAGCTGATGACCCATGACGAGAGAGGAAAGCCATATGGCACCTCTGCTCGTAAGTGCGCACCCGCACGCGTAACCGCAAGCTCTAGGCCACAGTGGTCGCATTTTCTGAAGCCCTTACTAAAAGTCTCGCCAGAGCAGCGCATGCGCTGGCTCAAGGGAGACCTAAAAAGGAGATCCACACCAATTTATAAAAATACCAAGCACCGTTATATAGGATTTGGCATCAGAGAAAAATCGTTCAGGTAAGTACGTTTTTAAATATAAATACTTTTCACACTTAAAGTGGACACTGTGCAAATTCGGAGTACTGCAATGTTATCCTATGGAAGGAAGAACAAGTTCTGCAAACAGGTACAGTACATCGACCTACAGGACCAACATCCAGGAATTAAGGTGATGGTGGGCAAGGTCCAAGGCAGCACCAGCAGTACAGCACCAGCAGCATGAGGGTGGTCGGGTGCAGGGTGCAAATCAGCACCAGGAGCCTAATGCGTTTGTCATGTAGTTCCTATAAACCTATATAGGATCTGCACGTTTAGACAACACATACTGTAGGATTGGAGTCAGACTGATTCTAGACACCCCTACAGAATATGTTAGCCTGTATACCAGCTAGCTCACAGTGCCACTAGAAATTCCTCTTGGCAACTATCGAACATGACAACCATGATCTCTCAGGACCTGGAAACAGTGCAATACTTTTCGATCAGTCACTCATGCTCACCTCGTATCAGAGAGATACACAGAATAAGAGATGTGGACGTTTTTCAATAAGCATTTATTGAACAGTCGTTATTCTAGTGTAAACTATGTGTGCTGAAACAACCACTAGACAGAAACAGATCTAAATGATTAGAAGCACTAGGAAAGTAAAAGGATGGTAGATTTCTACCATTATGCTAAAACCATGAATATAGGCAGGTATATGAAATACATGACAATAAAATGCGTACTCCTACGATGCAATCCTAACTAGATGAACCTAAGTGTACCTGGCATGTATGTAGGCGTTAAGCCAAGAATCCCTCTAGGATAAAGTCAACCCCATTACCTGAAGTGAGAGACTGAGGGACCCCGTCTTGGTCTCGAGTTGAACACCACGCAAGGGATGTTAGACCACTGCAAGCTGGAGTAGCTGCATGCAGGAGCCTCAGCGTCTCGCGTCAGTGTCTCGGCATGGAAGCCCTAGTTCTCCTCTGTCTATCTCAGCAAGATGTGATGTTTATATACCCAAAGGTGTCCCCAGAGGTTCTACCTTGCTGTACCATTGTCGGACTTAGGGTAACGTCGGGAATGAACCTTGTACATAGATATTATGCAGGAGATGATGGTCCTGACGATTTTCCATGAATCCTCATGCATAATGTATGAGGCTTTTCCTAGGGAAAATCCAGCGTTCTGTGTGCAGTGTCGTATCTAGGTAAAAGGTCAGCCCCCAAGGACCGTTATTTGTGTAATGTTGGGGAGAATATAGGTGATGGGTTAGGATGTGATCTGAACCTATATAGGGGTACCTATATGGAATATAACATGTTTTAAAGGGGATCGGTCACTTTAAAAAGAGGCTGCAGGCTCTGGCTAGGAAGCCAGTCGAGCTGAACCAGCAAGCAGGCTCAGGCCTTGCAGGGACAGTGGGGAGGACACCATTGGTCCTCTTCTCAAAGGCCCTGAGGTGACAGGTGAAGAGGTCCTTAGGTGTTGGGTTTTTCCATACCGGAACAGTCGCGGTTGAGGGGGGCCCGCGTGCAGAGGCTGCTGGCATCATCGGGGAGTCCGGGAGGGGTGAAACCACGATGGATCTGAGCTTTGGAGGGCTGGGGAACCTTGTTGGCACTGTTGGCCCACTTCAACAAGGGAAGAGTTGACAGGTGCCGTGGTGGCTTCAGGGGTCTGGTTTTGGCAGTTCTGGAGGACTCAGCCTTCTCTTTTTGAGATTCTTGGGAACAGGGGGTCTCAAGTCTTTTTTAAGGAAGGGAGTCCTCCCAAGTCTCCAAAGTCACAGTTGCAGGACAAGTCGACTTTGGCACCGATTTCGACAAGGGATGCAGACAGGCCGGCAGGGTTGGTTCCAGGTCAGCTGCTTCTATTCTCTTCTCTGCTTTTGCGGCTCATCGGTGTCCTCTCTCGTAGGACATCAGGATCTGCTTCTCTAGTGCCAGGGGCTCCCCTAAAAAACTCAATTTAGGGGTGTTAGTGGAGTGTAGGGTTGCAGCTAATGGGCTGACCCTTGAGGTCACTACGTCCCCATTATGACCACTTCTTGTGGGAAGTGGGCATAAGCCTGCCCCAGAATTCACAAGTATGCCATCACAAAGAAAGTATCTGTGAGAAAGTGCCCTCTTTCTTGCATGGTATGCCCCCACTTTTTACTGAATTGCTGATGTGCTTTGACTGAGTGTGCCCGGGGCTCCTGCCAATCAGGTGCCCAGGGCCTGTGTTCCTTCCCTAAAAACTGCATTTAAGCCTAAACCCAATTGGCATATCTGGCCACAGGTCAGCCCTTGGTAAATGGTACCACAGGTACTGCAGCACTTATTGTGCCGCCCTTAGAGGCCCTGTCCCCTGACACTCACACACTGCCTTTGCAGACTGAGTGTATTGGTGCAGAACAAAGTGAAGAGTCGACATGGCACACATACCTGTGTGCCATGCCCACATACCACTGCCCTGGCATACATCAGTCACCCCTCTAGCTGGGTGCCCTATGCCAGTGGTGAGGGTACAGGAGCATGAGCCCTGTACCCCTACAGTGCCCAAGTCCATTCCTGTGCACTGTAAGTGCAGTACTGCCATTAAGAGTGTATGATGCTGGGAGTTTGTCATTACGAATTTCACAGCACCATAATGGCTACACTGAAGACTGGGAAGTTTGGTATCATCCTTCTCAGCACATTAAACCCACACTGATGCCAGTGTGGGATTTAATGTAAAATGCACGACAGTGGGCATCTTAGAGTTGCCCCGTGAAACTCGACCAACTTCCAGTGACCTGACTGTGTGGCTGCGCAGGCTGCCACCACCAGACATGTTTCTGGACCCCTGGGTCGAGAGCTTGCTGCTCTCGGGGGCTTGAAACAATGCACATCCTGGCACGAGGCGCCAAGCCTCCTCCCCCAGGATGGGCAGGGTTCACGAAGGAAAAGCTTCAAAGGCATACCACCTTGGTGAGCCTCTCCAGACCATTTGCTGCTTTCAGCAACTGGTCCCCACTGGTTCTACCCCCCACTTTGGGCAGGAGAACAGGCGGGAAAAACAAGTGAGGAAGAGAGGTGTGCCCACCTCTGCCAACTTCACCCCTAAGGTGGGGGAGGCGAAGTGAAGCACAACCTCGAGTCCCCGCCATCTTGAGGATGGGGGGGATCCAGCCAACCATGGACAGGCTCCTGCCCCCCCTCCCACTGGAGAGTGGCAGAATAGGGGGTGTACCCACCCCAGGGAAGGGGTTACCTACCTGTAACAGCCCTAAATTTTGAATTTAGGGGCACCCTGAACCTTCCTTCCTCAGATATAGCCACCACAAGAAAAAGGAAAGATTAAGGACGAGAAGCCGTGCAGAGCTAACAAGAGGACGACGCCCACTGACTTGGCCCCAGCCCTACAGGCCTGTCTCCCCTCGAACCTGCTCCTGCAAAATCCCGGCGTGTCCAGCGGACAGCAACCTCAAAAACCCTGGAGGACCTGCCTGCCTTAACTCTCCAAGCTGTTTCTCCTGTGAACACCGGACGTGTTTGAACTGCAGCTTCTGGTGCCAGCCAGACACTGAGAATGCAGCCCACTCTGCACCCGCTGAACCCAGCCCGAGCTTGAGTGGAAAAATACCACGAGGAGGTCCCCCCGGCGAGCCTAACCCAAGATCCGGCGACCCCTGACCTGCCTCAAGCCTCCTGACGACACCTGCAGCCTCAATCCAGAGGACCCCCCCACCGCGACCAGACCGGGTAAGAAAATCCGACGTCCCAAGGCACCCCTGCACCCGACGCCCCACGGCCTTGTGTGCCCAATCCAGCGGTGCCTAACCAACCCTCAACATCTCAACTTACCCCTCGAAGTGGTGGTCACTCCTGGAAGATCCTCGTCCCCGAGCCTGCAGTGTTTCTTTGTCCCGGAGAATCTCCATTGAAATCAACTGGGCACCCGACCTCAAAACCGCACCCTGCACCAGGCCGCCCTAGTGCCGCTGAGGGTGCCCCTTTGGAGCTAACTTGGTCCCCAACTTGCCCTGAGCTTAACCCTAGGGGCTTTGCTCCCACAACCCCGTGGCCTGCTTGCCAGCAGCCACCAACCGGAGCCCCCCTATCCTCCATAGGATAACATTGGGCCTCAACACTCTGCACCCGGCCGCCCTAGTGCCACTGGGGGTGCAACAACAGTGCATCACTGACCCTGGAAGACCCCCGAGTCTAACCCCAGGACCCTAACTCCAAAGACCAATTACCTACCTGGAAACCGATAACCTCTTTTTCCTCATACAATAACATTGACACTTTTCTACCAAAAAGCTTTTAAGTGTCGACTTTTGAAAACTGAGAATATTCCTTAAAAATCACCCGATTAACCAAAACGCATTTTCTCAACTGTTTTCAGGAGATGTCCCAGTGCTGAATCTAGGTATCCAGCACTGAGTAAGAAAAGTATTGTTAAAGTAACTTACCTGCTAAGTGAATTTCCTCCCATGGGATAACAGTGGTGATTCTAGGTGAAAAAGTTCCAAGTGTCAACTTTTGAAATACAATAATATTCTTTAAAAATCGTAACTCTAACTAAAACTAATTTACTCAACTGTTTTCAAGAAATGTCCCAGTGCTGAATCGAGGATCCAGCCCTGTGTTAGCAAAAGTAATCTGAAACGTAATTAATTGCATTTTTCTTAAAAAGCCCATTCATTCGAATCTACTATACCTGCTAAGTGTTGCCTTACTGCTCGACCAAGTTACCACTTTAGAGAGTAAGGTTCTATCTAACTTTAACCTCTGTCTAACCTCTGGAGACCCTTGGACTCTATACACACTGTACCTCACTTTGGTGCAGTATATATAGAGCCAGTTTCTTACAGTACCTACCTCACAGTAGCCCACCTTAGGGGTGGTTCTAGCCTAGAGGTGGGATGCCTAACTACTAGTTAATTTTCCCACCTGTCCAGGTGCCAAGGAGGCTCTGAAAAGGGAGGTGGCTTCTCCTGTGAGGGGAGCCAGATTTGCAGACTAAAGGCGGTAGCTTCTTTAAAGCTCGCCAGCCCAAGGAGACTAATCAGCACGTCATCCTAGCAGGGTTTCAGGAGGGATTACACCCTCTTCCCGGACAGGCCCCTAGGGGGTAGGAACGTCGTCTCAGCTAGTAGAATTTCGGGGGGGGCACCTCTAAGGTACCCTCTGGGTGCATGCATTGGTAAATCCAACAATGGCATCAGTGTGAGATTACTAATATGAGATGTTTGATACCAAACATCCCTATTTTCAGTGAAGCCATCATTCAGCTGGGGAACTTGTTTTCACCAGGGTCCAGCACATGTTTTAAAATAGCTTCCCTGTCTACTTGCACTGGCAGTAATAGGACTGACCAGGCACAGGGGCAGATCTGCTCATGCAGGTATGCTGTCACATGTAATATTCAGCACCCTGGCTTAGGGATGATAGGCCTGCTGTAAGGGTGACTTACTAATATTACATGCAGTGGTAGGGGACAAGGCACACAGGGATGTGTGAGACATTGTGTTTTCACTTTTGTCTGCACCAAAACACGCAGTCTGCAATGGCAGTCTTGCATGTGCTTGATGAGGGGTCCCTTAGGGTGGCACAATTTGTGCTGCAGCACTTAGGCACACTCTTCAGTACCTCAGGCCCTGGCTACCAGAGTACTATCTACTAGGGACTTACAGAGGTGCTAAAGGTTTTGTCAATTGGGGGAACCATTTTTGTGTTGGGAAAGTGCTTTGGCACTGGGGACCTGGTTAGCGGAATCCAGTGCACTTTCAGTTGAAATCACATCATGTAGCAGGTAATAAGTGGGGGTGACCATGTTAAAGAGGGGCTCTTTCCTACAGTCTTTTTGATATGAAGACTAATAATAAGAACAAACAAGGAATTTGGATTAAGGCTTTGCCCAATTTACTACAGTAGAAATGTACATGAACAAGAGAGCCATGTGTGTAACGCAGGGCCCCGGACAAATGCACAACAGAAAATTCCTTGATAAGTAATGAATGAGTACTCACTTTGGGAAGCACTGCCAATGGAAACCGTGATTGAGGCCTGCTGGACACCAGAGCCACTACTCACGCGACAGATATACTCTCCGGAGTCTGCCGCAGAAGCGTCAAGAATTCGTAGTCTTGATCCTGACACCTACGGGACAAATGTGACATGGGAAAGGAAGAGCAAACTGTAACAAACAGAAGAGCCTACAACAATGTCTGTGCAGCTTTGCCACAAATTTCTTGATTAATTAAAAAGGCAATATGTAATAATTTTTGCTTGAAAAATGTGGTCGGTCTTGATATTGCTAAGAATAGTCCTGATCTTTAACAGGACATTCAAAATCAAGTTGATAAAATCTACAGCTCAAGAGAGGATTTTTGACATAAAATGTTCCATTTACCCGGATGCACCATGAGCCACTCAGTCAAAGTAATTCTTATAAAGAGAGTAAATGCATTGATTTTTGTGTCAACTGCGAGTGTCAACAGTAAGGCTCTAGGTAGGGACTCTCAGCCTTTCTAGATTCATTCAAGGGACCTCCACATGTTAACTCTGGAGGAGTGTTTATTTCTTTAGGGCATATCTAATGTGACATTTGACAACATGTGGAGAAATGGTTTCTCCCAGAGGGCCAGGAAGTGTGCACCAGTCCATCTGTTAATGCTGTGGGGATTTGGCATCCAATTGAGTCAGCAGAGAGAAAGTGAATTTGAGTGTTGAATGGAGGAATGTTCTAAGATGATTGAGTCAATAACTGGAGTGAGTGCCTGATCGCATGGGCGAAGACTGAATGGTTCTGGTACAGGCATTATGGTTGTTGAGAGGTGTATGCCAATTATGTAAGAGATAGTGACTTATGCAAGCTGTTTAAGGTGTAAAAGGAATTTTTAGGATGATGCTCTATTGTGTTTCCTAGTGTGGAAGGTGGACTCCCAGGACTCACAAATAAGGAAAGCCCAGTAAGGGTTTACAACTGAGCAAATGCCTCAAGGCAATGATACTTTGAAAGGCAAGGATCTGTCTTCACCTATTTGGCAGAACTTAAAGGACATGCAGCAGTGTATTCTGCATAAGGTAAATCATTCATCAGCATATATGTTTATTGATTCACTTCAATTTTTACTGGATAATAAAGCAGACGTACATCATCCCCACGGGTTGAGAGTTTAATACCTGGTGGGTGATCTTGACGCAATATTTAATAATTTTGCTAACTAGCAGGCGATGACACAAAACTGTCAAGATTTTATCCACAATAATCCTCACCATGGGGATGAATACAACATCTGCCTTGTGGGATCAAGTATTTGGACAACCTGCATTTTAACTAACCCAATCCGCGGGGACATTACATAAGCTTTCCCCGGCCCTTACTGACTTACCTGGTGATTGGGTGAGAGGGAACGGCCTGGCCGGTACCAGACAACTGTGGGTTGTAACTGACCAATGACAACACAATTTAGCTCCACAGTTTGCCCTTCAGCAACGGCATTTGACACTGGCTCGATTCGGATGGTGGGGTTGATGCCAGAGGCTGTAAGGATAAAACAAGAACAGGTTGCAACTAATTGCGGTATACAGGAACTGCCAACTCTATAAGGGCGACGGCATAGGCATATAACTGATGAAGCAGTGTCGGAGCAGAGGATTCAATATCCAAATGCCAAAGCACCTATGAGAATCAAATAATTCTCTTCTCTCTTCAGCTGCTCAAACTGGAGTCAGTGGTGGTGCTAATGCAGGTTCTAGTCTCCGTTATGACTCTCCTGGTACCTCGAGAAAGCACCAAAGTGAGAGAAACCAGGCAGCAATACACAGGTGGAGCACTCACTTTCGTTCTGAAGCAGACACCACCTTTTAGCCCCTTTATATTGGTGGCAGACAGACTCCTCCCAGTTTTGACACATAGAAACAAACTATATTACTTTGAGACCAAATCAGTTTTTTTCTTTGTTATCAACAAGGTATTAATCATCAAGTGTTGAAATAAAAATGGAGGACACGTTTCACAGAGCAGATTAAAAACCCTTTACTTTAGTTTAAAACAAATAAAAATGAATTATGTAGTGTGAAAAAATGTACTTCTTTGAAGCACCCTTTTTAATGTCAATGATAATGCTTTAACAGTCTTTGTTTTAAGCACCATTGCAAAAAAGAAAAAAACAAAACAGTACATTGTCATATTTGGTTAGCAGACAGACTTACGATAACCGGGGCCAGAGGGTTGTGTAATAGAAACAAAGATGGAGGCCTGTTGAACCCCAGAGCTGCTGATAACCCGACATACGTATTCACCAGAGTCTGCCAATGTGGCATGGACAATCCGCATCCGAGAACCTGAGACCTGCAAGAGAGGAGAGAATGCGGGAATGGCAGTAAAAGCAAATCTCAAAGAACGAGGAGTTAAGTAATTTAAGAATTACTTCAGCAATCACTAGCAGCCAAGTGCAAAATGCAGATAATAATGTTTCTACAATTTGATTCAATCTGCGATAATGGGATGTGCAGTGTTTTACTGTGCAAAACAGTTACCAAGACTCCAGAAACAAGTTCACGTTTGAACATGTCTCAGTTTAAAAGGAGAGGACAATAAAACCCCAAACAATTACAAGGCCTTGATAAACGGCACAGAATGTCTTCAGCCTAGAATCACAATGAAGGAATAAAATCGTGATGAATGGAATGTTTGAATTAATCTCAGTCACTTGTAATTACTCACCCACATCCAATGTCCATCATATTTTTGCCCACCATGCCACCTTAGATTAGACGCAGCTATAAGCAAAAAAGCCTTGAGCCTGGTCTAATATTAACAGCCCAAGCCTGAACTTCCAGGCCAGGCCCACAATGAACCTTAACACAATCAAAGACTTGCATCACCTGTGGTATTGTAGGAAACGGACTCTGTATGTGGTATTACCACTAGGTGGTTTTGCCGTGCACAGAGTCCAGGGGTTCCCCAATAGTGTACAGGCCTCAATGTAAAACCCAAAGTTCTTGATTAGTGATAGTGTAGGTGAGCTGCCTTAGGCCTAACACAGAGGAGTGTAAGACATTTATTGCACAGCATTGACCAATAATGGACACACAATTCAAGAAGGAGATCCTGACCAATTTATGAAAAATATACTTTGTATTTTTATTTTAAGACCAGGATCTTCACAATAAGGTAAGTAAATTTTTAAATAAAAATACTTTTCACTTAAAAAAAATTGAAACTTTTCAGAAGTTTAATGTTATCCTATGGGGAAAACAATATTGCGGTTAAACAGGTAAGTAATGCACTTATAATTCCAGTCTTCCGCACCAAAAGTCAGCAAGGGACAGGTAAGTACCAAAACTGCACCAGCGGCACAGGTGCAGCCAGGTGCAGAGGTCAAAATCAGAGTTTGGCCCAAAGCTTTTCAATTGAGGCTGTGGGTGCCTGGAGACACAGTGCGTGCATGTAAGTCGATCAGTTGCAGGGGGCACATTTTGGGGGTTAGGTTAAGCACAGGGGGGTCACAAAGCAGCACCACGCATACACAGCGGCGGCTGGGTGCAGGGTGCAAATTTACCGTCCGGGGGCCCAATGCTTTTCAAAGGGGTTTCTTCTTTGGGCAAACAGGCTGCAGGGGTGGCACCAGAGGTTGCAGGAGGGAGACCAACGACAGCAGAGGTAAGTTGAGATGTAGTGGGGTCATAGGGGCACTGTCGGTTCAGCTCCCAGGCCCTAGGTAGCCAGGGTACCACTTACTAGGGACTTGCAGGGGGTAGAAGTACCAATTGGGGATAGGTTTTTAGAGAAAAAGCACTGGTACAGAGGACCTGGATGGCAGGGACCCTGTGCACTACAATCAAAACCACATCAAAACCAAGCAAAAATTGGGGGCTAATCATGCAAAAAGAGGCACTCTCTCACAGTAGCGGTCAATACTTTTGTCTCAAACCTTTGCCGAGCTCTCCTTTCATCTTACAGACCCAGGACCTCCCTTTAGCTCCACTCTACTCACAGGTTAAACGCTGTTTTCCCTCCATTTCACTTGGATCACTTCCTTTTCCTCTATCCTAAAATCATTTACAGTATATTTTCCTCCGATCTCATGAAATGGAAAGGTTTCGCTGGCCTCCTTTACCCATCAGCATGTCCCAAAATGTATCTCTTAGTAACTATGGCCAATCATTTACAGCATACAGTTAATATATCAAATGCAAAACACTAGAAAAAGGTGACCTAAACGTTGTTTGATTTTCAGTGTTATAAGGAATAAACAGTACTGTCCTTCAAAAGGCGATATGCACAAGTGTGCTTTTCATGCTTAAGTACAGTGTTGTAAGAACAAGTTACTTACCTTCAGTAATGATCCTTCTGATTAATATTGCATGTAACAGATTCTTCACCTTGAAAATAATCTCTAGTCATCAAGCTGGATCTAGAAACTTTCAGAGTAATTCTCCAGCATGCTGCTAGGTGGCATCATGCAGCCCTTCCCTGAAGTTGTTCCACTTCAGAAGGGGCAAGTGGAGATGCATATCAACGCCACCCATGAACAAACGCAACAGTTGGTTTCTAGGCTGTCCATGTCCTCAAATGCAACAAGCATTTGCAATGCAATAGGTCTCGCATTTACGCGAGTTTGAGCTATTGGCATTGTAAATGACATTGTTTGTTTTTTTGTTGTTCGAAGCGTCGAAAAAGGGCCTGAAAACAGGCCAGAGGAACCGCTTACTCCGGATCCGCGTTGCAAGCGGAAATGAAGGAAACTGATGTTAGCGCACCGGGAGGGACTTATATGACCTCGCTGACATCACCTACGTCGTCGTCAGGGCAGGGTTGTGTGGCGCCGTCCCCCGGCGCGCAGAGGTGCTGCTGCAAAAAACATTCCGGATCCAGTCTGACGCCTGGGGATATTCTAAGTTAAGGAATCTGCGGCTAGATGTATCCATCAGATATGCGGACATGGACATTTTTGGTGGTGGCAAAAATATTGAGACAGGGTTCTCTCCATGATGCTGGAAGACACACTCTGCCACCTCCAGACTTAAGTGTCATTCGCCTGCAGCGGAGTTCGGCCCCCAAGTATTTAAAGCCCCAACCAGGTGGGTCACCACGAGGGAAACCCTAGGCATTCCAGCCACTTCAAGAGGAATAAGGCCTCCAGGCAAAGGTTTAAGACCGCATTTTGCCTTGCATGTTGCAGTACTACATGGTGGTGGGAGTGGACTGTGAGCACCTACAACAGACTTCCTCTGCTAGCAGCCAGGCAGGCTTTCAATGCCAAGGGAGTCTCTCTCAACTCCAGCACATTGATGTAGAGTCCAGTCTGTGTCAGAGATCAGAGTGCTCTGATCTCCACATCTCCCAGATGGCCTCCCCAACCCAGTAGTGATGCATCAGTGACAACAGTCAGCTCTGGGAAGGGTAAGGAGAGGGGCTTGTCACTGACCCAATCGTGGCACAGTAGCCAACACTGCAATTCTTTTGCAATCTCTCTAAAATCTGGATACAATCCAACGTATTGCCCTGATTTTAAGTTCACTTGCATTCAGTGCTTAATTTGAGCCAGTGATTTCCGGTGCTTGGCACCAGCAGTTAATTGTCAGCACAGTCAATTGTGACAGCCTGCCACAAGGTGGCGCTGTATGGTTAATTTAGAGATGACCACAACAGCTACTTATTAATGCAATATACTTTAAAAATTACTATTACCTACCGTCCATGCCATTCTTATAGCTTTGGGGCCTGAAATAGTCTGAACTGTCACACCTGTAGGAGTGTGATGGTTAGTAGTTGTGTTGTTACTGTCATTGCAGCATGGTAGTGGCAATGTGTGGGGTATGCTGCAGTGGCCTCCTGATGAGACCTGTGACTTTTTTTATTTATTATTTTACAAAATTAAGCACTGCTGCATTTCAGTTACCACTGTAGAGCATGCATATGACATGGGACATGTGACACTACCAGGATATCCCCAATTTCAGTAGCCTAACAGTCACTCACACAGACTTTCAGGACAGAGGCTGAAACATCGGGCTCATAACCAGAATAATTCAGATGAAAGGGAGCGTGTGAGAAAGTGCCATCTTTCTTGCATGGTATGCCCCCACTTTTTGCTGAATTGCTGAATGTACTTTGAGTGTGCCCTGGACTCCTGCCAATCAGGTGCCCAGGGCCTATGTTCCTTCCCTAAAAACCTAAAACCCAAATTGGCAAACCCTGGCCATACGTCAGCCCCTGGTAAATGGTACCCTAGGTACCCAGGGCCTTGTGACCAAGGAAGGCCTCTAAGGTCATTGTGCCACCCTTAGAGGCCCTGTAACCTAACACACAAACCCTGCCCTTGCAGGCTGAGTGTCTGTGTACAGGACAAAACAAAGAATCGACATGGCACACATCCCACCCCCTTTTGTACTGCCATGCCCACCACCGACACTGCCCTGGCATACAACAGCCACCCCTCTAGCTGGGTGCCCTATGCCAGTGGTGTGGGCACAGAAGCCCTGTACCCCTACAGTACCCAGGTCCATTTCTGGGCACTGTAAGTGCAGTGCTGCCATTTAAGAGTACATGGTGCTGAGAGCTCGTCAAACACGAACTCCACAGCACCATAATGGCAACACTGAAGACTGAGAAGTTTGGTATCAAACTTCTCAGCACATTAAACCCGCATTGATGCCAGTGTGGGATTTAATGTACCAAGCACCCCAGAGGGCATCTTAGAGATGCCCCCTAAAAATTAACCTACAATCCACGTCTGGTCTGAGAGGCTGCCTAGGCTGCCACACAGCAGACATGTTGCTGGACCCCTGGGTAGGAGAGCCCCTGCTCTCCTGGGCCTGCAACAATGCACATCCTGGGCGAGGTGCTAGATCTCCTCCCCCAGGATGGGCAGGGGGAAGCTTCAAAGGCATGCCGCCTCTGTGAGCTTCCCCAGGCCACTGCAACCCCCCACTCTGGCGGGAAGCTTGGTCGGAAACCCCAAATAAGGACAGGGAATGTGCCAGCCTGCCAACCCCACCCCCCAGGTGGGGGAGGCGAGGTGAAGCACATCTCCGGGCTCTCGCCATCTTGAAGATGGGGAGCCCTACCCAATCAGGACTAGGCTACTGCCCCCCTCCCACAGGAGAGAGGCAGGATAGGGGGTGTACCCACCCCAGCACAGGGACCCATTAGTCCCTGCCCTTCACCTACCTGTAACGCTCCTTAATCTATTATTTAGGGGCACCCTGAACTTTCCTTCCCCAGATTCCAAAATACAAAGAAGAGCAAGAAGAAAGAAGACCTGCCCTGCAGCTGCTAAGAAGAGGAAGACACCAACTGCTTTGGCCCCAGCCCTACTGGCCTGTCGACCCTCGAACCTGCTCTGGCTCCAACCCGGCATCTCTTGTGGCCAGCAACCTCACAAACCCCGGAGGACCTGGCTACCTTTTGGCTCTAAGCCCCTGGGACTCCCATGAGTAGAGGCTCTACTCAAAATCTGCTTTTAATCCCTGGCATCAGCCCGGAACTGCGAACCCTTCACACTATGTTCACTCCGGGCCAGGCTTGGCGGGTGCAAAGACCACGAGGACGACCCCACGGCGACTGTGACCCCGAGTCCGGCACCCAAGGACTTTCCTCGACGCTCTTGACGCCTGCAGCCTCAGAACCAGGTGCCCCCCCCCAACCGCGATCAACAGAGGGTAATATTTCCCGACACCAAAAGGCACCCCTGCACCCAGCGCCCTGTGGCCCCCTGTGCCCAACTCCGGGGTACCTACCTATCCTCCAACTACCCAACATACCTCTCGAAGTGGTGGTGGCACCTGAAGAATCTTCGTCCCCGAGCTTGCAGCCTTTGTTCGGTTTTGAACTTCTCCATTGCAATCCATTGAGCGCCTGAAGGCTCAAAAGCACCCTGCACCCAGCCTCCCGAGTGCCCCTGACAGTGCAATCTCTACTCTACTCTAATCCCCCATTTGCCCTGAGCAAGTGACCAGGAGCTCAGCTCCCACAGCCGCGTGGCCTGCTAGTCAGCAGCCACCAACCAAGGGCCCCCTGCCTCCCATAGGATAACATTGGGCCTAACTATAATCCACATTTGTAAAGCGCGAACAATCACCCGTAAGGGTCTCTAGGCGCTGGGGGCCGTCTGGAAGATTAAGCAAGCTATTGCCCAGAGTCACATGGTGCTGGGCTAATCTGCCGCCGGGGATCGAACCGTGATCCCCAGATTCCGGAGTCAGTCGCCCTGGCCGCGGCACCACACCTCTTCCCTCTCACTCTGCACCCGGCTGCCCCTGTGCCGCTGAGGGTGTAACAACTGTACTGACCTGACCCTGGGAGACCCCTGAGTCTATGCCCAGAACCTTAACTCTGCCAGTCGAGTACTTACCCAAAAGCCGATAACTCTCTTTTCTTCCATAGGGTAACATTGACTGGTTTCTAAACTTTAAAATATTCACCTAAAATCAACCGAGTGACGAGAACGAAAATATTCACCTGCTGGGGCCGGGGTGTCTTTTGGTGTCGAGGTGGGTCCTTGGGTGCTGGATTCGGGGTCACAGTCGCCGGGGGGACGTCCTCAGGGTCTTTGTCCACTCCAGCACAGGCCAGGCTTGGTGGGTGCAGAGTATGCAGGGTTCGTGGTTCCTGGCTAATGCCAGGGGTCAGTTACTTGCTTTGAGCAGTACCACTGCTCGTGGGAGTCCCAGTTGCTTAGAGTCACAAGGTAACCAGGTCCTTCGGGGTTTGTGAGGTTGCTGGCCACTGGAGATGCCGGGGTTTAGCAGGAGCAAGTTCGAGGGTAGACAGGCTGGTAGGGCTGGGGCCACCGGCAGGACGGGTAAATGAAAATAAGCATCCTGCAAGTCCAACGCTACCAGCCAGCCTTGCGGGTCTAGGGCAGACAAGACCTGAGCAAGCCTGAGCATCTTGAACTTCTCCTTCCGTAGGAAGCGATTGACGTTCTGGAGGTCTAAGATAGGACGCAGACCTTTGTCCTTCTTGGGAACTAAGAAGTAGTGTGAGTAACAACCACAACCTACTTCTGGCATCGGAACGAATTTGATGGTCCCCTTGGCCAAGAGGGCCGCAACTTCCTGCTGGAGAAGTGCCAAATGATCCCCCGACATGCGGTGGTACTGAGGTGGCAGGGCCAGAGGGGTAGACTTGAAGGGGAGGGAGTAGCTCCTTCAGACTATTTGTAGAACCCACCTGTTCGAGGTGATGGCGAATGCTGCCGCCCACTGGTGTCTGGTGGGCTTGAAACACCGGACTAGGAAGGTTTTTAGGAGGCGGTGGCAGGAACAGTGGTGGATTGACCCGCCCGCTGTCCTTGGGACCCACCACGTCGGGTCCCACGTCCGCGGCTGCGCAGGCCTGCATGTCTGAAAGGAACGCGATTGGGCGCCTCGACCCCGACCTCGAAAGGAGCGAAAAGCGGACCAGAGGGAGTGCGCGTGGTGGTGAGACCCAAGGACTGGGTCATAGCCAGAGAGTCCTTAAAGCGTTCCAGGGTACTATCCGCTTGGTCACCAAAGAGGCGTGTACCATCAAAGGACATGTCCAATAAAGTGTTCTGAACATCCCCGGAGAAGCCAGTTCTGAGCCAAGCGTAACGGCGGAGCGCCACCTTTGAGGAAAGTGCCCTGCCGAGTGAATCGGCCGTGTCAAGTCCACAACGCATAGTGAATTTAGCAGCATCTCTCCCCTCGGTAATGGCCTGGGAGAGCACGGCCCGAGCTTCCACAGGGCACTGAGGCAACACCTGTGCCACTTGTCCAGAAGGGCAGAATGCAATGCGCTCGGCGAGGCAGAAGCCTGGACAACCAGACTCTGAGGCGTCGGGTGTTATGTGAGAAAGCTGGGGTCACTGGGCGATGGCGGCACGCCACACCCTTATCCACAGGAGAACCTGTGTTGGGTTTGTTCCAGGTGCTCAACAGGAAATCAGTAAGTGCGTTGTTGAAGGGCAGCAGCGGCTCCGTACAGGACGACGCTGGCTGCAGTACCTCAGTTAGGAGATTGGTCTTGATAGGCACAGAAGGGAGCTCGAGGCTAAGAGTCTCAGCCACCCTACGCAACACCACAGAAAAAGTCCCAACCTCCTCCATAGCCACGGAAGAGGGGGACAGTGTACCAGGATGTGGAGAGAAATCCAGATCCACTGGACCTTCTATATCACCTTCCCATTCTGGCTCATCCTCGCATTGAGCTGCGAGAGGGTCTTAAGACCCATCCCAGTACTCCCCTTCGTCCACCGGTTGTTGAAGAGGCCGGTAAGGACGAGGTGCCTGGGAAAATGGGACAAACTCCGCACCAAGAAATGGAACCGGGGGGTAATTAACCAATCCTGGTTCGGCGCCGACTGGCGCAGCATCCGGTGCTGCCGAGGCCGGAGCCGGCAGCGCCACAGGGTATCGTGCCGGCATCGCCGGTACTAAAGGCGGCGGCACAGGGCAGAACCACCCAATGGGTCCACGGGGCCCGAAGACGCTCCGGAGGGACCCAATGGGCCAAACAAATGGCTCATGGCTGACAGCAAAGCCTGTACTTCATCTGGAGTCGCGTGCTGGCCCGGAAAGGGCGGGTAGGCCGCAGGCAACAACGGAGTCTCCATCTGAGCGGCGGGGGAGTGACCGCCCGCCCCCTCCATGCGTCCTGTGACCGGTGAGGGGTAGACGAAGAGCGGCGTCGCTTCTCTTGTTTTATCGAGTATTCGACTCCTGGTGCAGTAGGGATGCCCGGGTTTACGTCCTGTAGGGCCTGCCGTCAGAACATGTCGGTAGCGGACCCGCATGATGTGTGTCTCTTCTGCTTGGGGCACGCCCATGACCCCGAGCCGTGCCCTGATTGTCGGGCCATGGCGCCGAAAGCTATGCGGGAGCGTTCCCGAGAGTTGTTGGCGGTCCGGAAATCGGTTCCGCGCTGGTCGAGGTCCCGCTCCCGTGGGAGGTCGGGGGACCGGTCGCGGAGCAGTCATCATCGCTCGTCGGACTCTGGGACAGGTAAGTCACGGCGCCATAAAAAGTCGAAGAAACAAGCTCTCAGAAACCAAGTTAAAACATTAACTAGGGGTACCGCTCTCTCTCGGATCTGCGCTTGCTGGCGTGGAAAAAGAAAGGACTGACGTTAGCGTGCGTGTCTAAGTAGCTTCGACAACGTCATCTCGGAGGCTAGGACGCCAGCGACGTACGCGGAGCCGCATGACGCCTACCGACGCGCAGGGGTACTGCTGACAAAAACTTTTCGGATCCAGTCTGACGCCTGGGGATATTCTAAGGTAAGGAATCTATCACTAACGTGTCTTTCAGATACCCACTTACCCAACCCATAGAGCCACTCTCACTACCACTCACTCACCCATACAGCCACTCACACAGCAACTCACTCACCGACCCACACAGCCAATCACACCCATATACACAAAGATACATACAGTTACACTGCCACTCACATAATGTATGTTAGAAGCAGTATCACTCCGTAGTAGTGCACCTAGTATACTAATGTAACTTTTGTAGTAGGCTAGTATATATGTTGATCATAAACGCTTAGAAAATACTTACACTTACTGCATGATGTCATCAGTGATGTAATTTTAGATATCAGTCATGTCACTGACTATGTCATGAGTGATGTAATATGTGAGGTCATAAGCAGTGCATTGTGGGGGCGTAAGTTATAGTTCGCTCAGGTAACTAAACTGCAGAATTTCTATGGTTTTGTACTAGTGAAATCTGAGTCTAACTACAACGTCCCTGTAACCTTTGTTTATTTAAGAGAACATATATATCACTTTTTATTTTTTACTTATGACTATAATAGAAACCTGCAGTCACAAATTGTACCACAGAATACAAAACAGACAGGTGTCCCATCATCACCAAGTATCTGGGCACCCTAGTATGCCACTCCATCCTAAATCACTCCCTCATAGTTTCCCCTGTACACAACCATGCAGAGTTCCAATATTCAAACGTCTGTGTGCAGGGTCTTCCTTTACACCACTCAATGTAGATCCCCTTGTATAGAGCCCAGTCACCCCACATTTCCCTAGGTGTTTGGGGTAACCTCCAGCTATGAAGATGGATCATTTTAAACTGAGACAGAGATCCAGTCCATGCTTCCCCTGCTCCAACAGAGGTGCAGCTGAATCGTTGCATGTCTTGGCAATGTCCAATTTGGCAACAATCAGACTCAACCACAGTGAATGTGGGCTGTATCGATTCCTGTCAATGTCATCAGAAATATGAAGCAGTGTATGTCTGATTTCTCGTGAGTTTCAAACCCAGGACCACTTCCAGGGTTGACAATTCCCCTTCCCAGAAGGGCATCAGAACATCAAAGCCTGACACACTGTGAAGAAAGCCGCCAATAAGTTGTAAGCATCACAGGAAGGTTGGGGAGTATATTGCCCCCATTTTCCCCAGCAACACCCTCGTGAGATAAGCCCATTATAGGTATTTTAATTGAATGGCACAGAATTGAGAAGCAATAGCGGCTTCTAGAGAGGATGCCAGGACATCCCTCCTACCCTGGTTGAAATAATTCCCCAGAATCTGTCTTTGATTCTCTTTGGGGCAAAAAACTGAATAAATTCCTCTTTTGCTGTAGTGGTTAGGAAGGCAGCAGAAGTATTGAAACTGCTCCTCCATATAGGGGAGGCTAAGTTTAATCTTCTAACAAAGATTTTACAGCCGTGTCTTTCTACTTTTAAGTCTCTGTTACTATTTAAAGTGACTATGGTTGCCATGTTTATGGCTGCTTGGCTGAGACTTTTTTCTGTGCCAGCGATCAAATTGCCCCATTGTTGGGTGCCATAGACTAGCACCTGGTCATGCCAAATACCTGACACAGCATCTCCCACTCTAGATAGCCTTGTGGTACAGGGAACCGCTTGCAAGGTGAACCCTTAACTATTCTATGGCATCTCCTTTGGACAAGGAGTTCAAGAGAATTTACGCAATTAGCATAAAACTATTTTTCTTCAGGCAGTGCGGTATTGCACTCACTGAATGCCATCTGCCTGTTGGGAGTTGTATAATCACATCCTATGGGAAATGCCACATGAAATTCTTCCTATGCTACCAGAAGACTAATCTAATACCTTTGCACAAACGGTCCAAGATGGACAAGATGCAATAAAAGTAGAGTTTATGGTCTGACAAGGACACCACTGACTCCTTTGCTTGTGCTGGGGACATATATGTTCATATACCACTCCTGCAGTCCCACAGAGGTATATCTGCTTTGTGGTGCAATACCACTGGTTCCGTGTCCTGCCTTTTGGCATTTCATCAGCCCTTCAGGTCTTTACAAAGGTTATGTCAGTGGTCACAGACCACCTCTTCGCAGCCAGGGATGCATGTATTAAAATACTTTAACAAATGTCTGTTGAAGGAGGGCTCACCACAGCTAGTCTCAGGCCACCTGCATAAAACAATGTTGGTGTGCTTCCTGGGTGTTTAAAAAAAACATTTTTTTTTTTTTTTAAATCAAGTCGTCCAGGTTTCATCTTCAACCTTCGACCAGGCTGCCCATTACGGGGGGGGGGGGGTCATCTTGGACACAGTCACATTGAAATCCCCTCAATGAGACTGCAACATTCAGGCTATGATCCTGATGTTTCCGGCGAGAAAGTGACTGTCCCATCCCAGATGGTCCAGGGATTATTTGGCCTGTTAGAATCATGCATCCTGGAGGCATCTCATGCTCAGTGGTACAGGCAAGCCCTTGAATGGAACCAGTGTTTGCAATGGGCCCAACATTGGGGAAAACTTTTGGACACGTTCTGTGGCTCCAAGGAGGTGCTTTGGGACCTGCCGTGGAGGATGACTGACTTCAATTTGAATTCCGGTAGACTGATCTTACCACTTTGACTTACGGTGGGAGTAACAGGTGCATCATGTCTCAGTTGGGGAGGTCACCTGAATGACGGGCACATCAGACAACTCACGTCTCCAACAGTGCCATCATTTGAACCTTCATTAGTGGCCTGCTATTCCACTGGCTCTCAAGACCTTTGAGCCTGGCATCAAGGGTAGATGTATCCATGTGATGGAAACAGTACCACCTTGTGGTACAGTATCAAACAGGGAAGCATGGGAACACATCCCTCATCTGTAGGGTTAGGACTTTGTTCCTGAGTTTGAGCACTGGGTCAGGTTTGTTCTACGTTCCATTCATATGAAACAGATCTCACTGTAGAATGAACAGTACTATCAGCACCAGGTATCACGGAGAGCTCCTTAACTGTCATACTTTCTGAAAGTTTTTAACACACGGTTGTTGAGCTAAGCAGAGAACAAAAGCTCGCTGCCACAAAAAGCATATTTAGATGGCACAACCAATATTAGTTTACCACCCCCTCTCCCCACTCTGCCCAGAAGGTTTTACAGCATCTTTTCTCATAATAGCATGAAAGAAATCAGAGTCCGAATTTTATATACAAAACAACCACTAAACTTTAATTGATCTTAATTTCTAAAATAAGTGGTCAAACATGATTGTGAATCCATGATGCTACAGAAAACATTAAAATCAGGAAAGGTGTCCTACATTTCTGACAGTCCCTGCACTCCAGTCACACACACGAGAAATCTTTTGAACGTCAGTTAAAGTATAAAACTGCTAACACATACATGACCAGAAACAAATGAGAGGACTTAAAAGTGAGACGTACATCTATCAACATATTAGATTTAAGAATGTCTACTTTTGCACATTGTCGCAGCTATATCTAATTTACGAGCTCAATATTCAGTAATATTTTAAATCTAGGTTCTCAGCAATGTTGGTGTAGCCACATGTAAGCATGCGAGGAGACGATAGACACCCATTTCTACGAGTCTCATCTAGACCAACACAGAGAAGTGCCAATGTGAGCCCCTAAAGGCAGATCAGGAGGTCAACTAAGGGCTATCATGTTGGAGAAGACCAGAAAACAGGCCCTATTTTCAATTATTTCTATCTATACTTTGTGATCCCTTTATCTTACATACCTGATGGTTGGAAGAAAGAACACCTCCTGGCCTGTGCCAAGTGACTGTGTGTGGTGGTGGGCCAGATACCAGGCAGTTCAGCTCTACAGTTTGTCCTTCAGCGACTGCATTTGAGGAAGGTTCGATCCTCACTGGTGCTGAAATAGCAGATGCTGAAAGAGCCAAACAGGGTTGAGACCAAGGTAGGATTACACATCTTACCCACAAGAGTAACGGAAAGCACTTTACATAACACACAGACACACAGATGGAACGTTAAAAAGTTTCTATCTAGACATTTTTTACTAAACCTTTAATTTAAAATATATTTCCAAATGTATTATTTGAGCGTTTTACTTGCTAATATCCTTTTTAGGAGTTTCATCTTTACTGAAACCAGCTCCCATAAGCTAAAAGACTTCATATTTGCACACTCCAGTTATTGCCATCGGATACTCTCCGATTCAGAAACTCCCCAAACTCTCTTTGCTCTAGATTCTGAGATTAGTGTGCCCTGTGACTCCATTAATATCCCGTACCAGACTCCAGGCCCTGTCCTGATCCCAGCCTGTACTGCAAATTCATCTTCCTGTTACCTCTCAAAGTGCAGGGGATAACTCTTACAGTTCACAGCCAATATCATGATTCAAACTTTAATGCAAACCACTTTCCATTACATCTCTGTATAGCGCCCTACAAGGCATTTTCGCCTGTTATGGTTATAATAATCTACTTCTAAGATAGTTATTCAAACCACTGAATAGATTTTGACTATTGTTTTAAATGTTAACCTGGGTATCGAATCCTTCAGTTGGTGTCCATGTGCCCCCCTTACAAAATCAACTTAAATGCTTTCGCAAAATATAAATACTTTTTCTCCTTACTTTTGTGGACAATAACTTCAATTTTGGCTTCTGCAGATCTAGAGGAGCTGGTCCCAACACAAATGTAGGTCCCTCCATCGGCAGTTGTAACTGATGGGATCACCAGAGTGGAGATATCTCTTCTTTCCACACGAGACTGCAAAGGGACCAATTGCTTTTGTTAGCCCACAGACACGGCGCACACAAGATAAATAACAGAAAATACCACTGTGCCCCACCCCACAAGGCAGGGACAAGGTATGGAGAGATGGAAAAGTTAAGCATCATTATCCGGACATGTCAGGAATGTAAAGCATTTAGAGAAGAAAGAGCAAAGGGATACAATGGCTCTTCTACTACTAATGGTGTATGTTCAAGACAAAAAAAAGGGGGAAAAGTGAGCAATGATCAATCCAACACAAACCGCTTGTGTAAGGTGCAAGTACATAGAGGCAGGTAATATTCAATAACATATGTAAATCCAGCAACATAGCTCCCTCACATTCATGTACACCGATCAATAAAACTATGCACAAAATGAAACTCTGACACAGGCTCATGCACACAGACAAAACAAATAGACACTTGAAGATTATATTCATAGGTAGACAATATATACATATGTATAAAAGCGCACAGAGGTAGGCAGATGGATGTGTAACGCCCTGAACGTCTCAGGATCGTTTAACAGACACGACAATGAGGACGCAACCACTTGTGAAGGGTTAGTTCTTTTAATGAAGGTAAATAAAATACAAAGAACAAACAAAAGTTATAGTCACTAGAATCCTCCAGGCTAAGTACATTACCAGCCCACAGCACGGATGGTCCTAACCGTCCTCTGCATATACGCCGATCCCGGCGTATGCCAACAGAGGGCAGAAATGAAATGGCCGACAATGCCAATCGGTAGGCTGTGAGGGGCACGAAGAGTGTTGGGGAGAATCGAGGAGTCAGGGAAACACCCAGCTGGGGTCTCTACCTGAAGGGAGCAGCCGCTCAACCTCTTCCTCAGACTGCACCGGGACGCGGAGTCACCTCCTGGTGATGCGTCACCGATACCCCAATCACAAGCAAGAAGACTGAACCGAGAGCAGCCGCTCGATCGATCCTGTGGACTTCCGAGTCTGTAACGCGGCAAACACCTCCTGGTGTGCGTTACAGCTGGCAGTCCCTGTGTCTCTGGTCGGGCTGGGAGTTACGACTCCAACCAGCAAAAGCGCCACTGCGCTTGGACTCAGCCGAGTCAAAAAGCGAAGCTCAATGGTTGACCGGTAGAGCTTCCGGGTCCTTCACAGGTGACGATGGGGCAAGACACGGCCCAGGGAGTAACGACTCGACCTACCTCCGTTCTTGCCTTACTGGAGCACCACTCCGGAACACTGCTCTTCACGAAGCAGGTACGTCGGTGTAAACACAATATCCGACAGCCTTGTACCTCCCGGTTCCTCCCTTTATAGGGCGTGTTTTCCTTGAGTTATGTAACAGCTCTCCTGTTTACATAAGGGCGTGTTTCCCTTGAGTTATGTAACAGCTCTCCTGTTTACATAAGGGCGTGTTTCCCTTGAGTTATGTAACAGCTCTCCTGTTTACATAAGGGCGTGTTTCCCTTGAGTTATGTAACAGCTCTCCTGTTTACATAAGGGCGTGTTTCCCTTGTATGACAGGAATTCTTGACAGTACATCCTCCCTCTCAGCGGCTCCCCACGGGTCCAGCGCTGGCAGGAAAACGCCGATGGAACAAGGAGACCAAGCGCGGAGCATGAACCCCTTCAGCCGGTTCCCATGAATGCTCCTCCGGGCCATAGCCTTTCCACGCAACCAGGTACCACAGCTTCCCCCTGCGCCATTTGGACGCCCGTATGCCCGACACTTCATACTCCACCTCCGACTCCACGCATACCGGCCTAGGTGTCCCAGACGGCTTGGAGGGTGCTGGTTTGAGCAATGATACATGAAAGACAGGGTGTATCCGCAATGACTGGGGCAAGCACACGTTCACGTTCACGGGACCCATACACTTGGTAATTCGATAGGGGCCCATGTACTTGGGATGGAACACACTGTTCTTTCGAAACCTCATGTTTCTTGTGGATATCCAGACGTAGTCTCCAGTGCGGTACAGTGGCCCGGGCCTTCTCTTCCTATCTGCCGCAGCCTTGTATCTTCTCTTGGCCTCTATTAGGACAGCCCTTGAGCGCATCAACGTGTCTTTTATGTGTGCCACCCTGTCCGCTGTGGCGGGAATCCTGTCCTCTCTGAACGGATGTAGAAATGGCAAGAACCTGGGATGTTGGCCATAGTTGCTATAGAACGGAGATGACTGTGTGGAGCTGTGAGTGGCGTTGTTATAGGCTATCTCTGCAACCCATAGCAAGTCGACCCATTCTTCCCTGCCCTGGTCCACAAAACATTGCAGATACTGTTTGAGCGTTTGGTTCAGGCGCTCGGTTTGGCCGTCCGTTTGAGGGTGGTAGCTGGTGGACAGGGCGGTCTTAACATGCAGCGCAGTGCACCAAGTCTTCCAGAATTGCGCAGTAAACTGCGACCCCCGGTCCGACACGATCACCCCAGGTAATCCATGCAGTCGTACCACATTCTTTAGGAGTAGTGACGCCAATTCCCCGGCCGTAGGGACTCTCTTGCAGGGGATGAAGTGCCCCATTTTCGTCAAGTAATCCACCACCACCAGTATTGCCGTCATCCCCTGGTCTACCGGTAGGCCCACCACGAAGTCCAGTGATATGCTATCCCATGGTCTATCCGGGGTCGGAAGTGGATGTAAGAGCCCTTGGGTTCGGCCATGGTCGGCCTTCATGGTAGCACACGTAGGACACTCCTGTCCCCACCTCCTGACATCCACTCTCATGGTTGGCCACCAGAAATGCCGTCCCATGCTAGCCACCGTTTTTTCAAAGCCCAAATGACCTGTGCATGGAGAGTCATGGCACCAGATGAATTCTTGTTTCCTTAGCCTAGGCGTGGGTATCAATAGGCACCTGCCCTTCAGGGGTATCCCGTCCTTCAGCTGCCATTCTCTGTGACTGAGGAGCCACCTCCGCCATGCGAATGACCTGATCCCTCTCTTTATTCCCCTCAGGAAAGTATCCGGTTGGATAACCCCCAATACCATCCTCGGGGAAATGATGGAACGCTCGGTTGCAGGCAATGGTTCCTTAACTGTAGATTGACGGGACAGGGCGTCCGCCTTCCGGTTTTCCGTCCCCGGCCGATATGTGATGCGGAAGTTGAACCCCGCAAAGAAGATCATCCACCGCAGCTGCCTGGGAGAAAGGTGTCTAGTGGCCGTCATGAACTGTAGGTTCCGATGGTCCGTGTACACCGATACCACATGTCTTGCCCCCATCAACCAATGCCTCCATTCGGTGAAGGCGTCCTTGATTGCGAGAAGCTCCTTCTCCGCAATATGGTAGTTGCGTTCGGCGTCGTTGAGTTTGCGGGACATGTACGCAACGGGATGAAGCACCCCTGTGTCGTGGTTGCGTTGGGACAAGATAGCCCCCAGCGCCACATCCGACGCGTCCGCTTCCACCACGTAGGGGAGATCCGGATCGGGGTGAGCCAACACCGGCGCCTTACCAAAGGCGCTTTTCAGGGACTCAAAGGCTTTGTTCGCTTCAGGGGACCAGACAAACTCCTTGGACTTCCTCAGTAGCTGTGTGATTGGGGCCACCACTCCTGAAAATCCATCTATAAACCGCCTGTAAAAGTTGGCGAAGCCAATGAAACTTTGGACGTCCTTCACGCTTTGGGGCACCGGCCATTCTTTCACCGCCTTGATCTTTCGTTCTGCCATCTCCTGTCCCTCTGGACTCAGCATCACTCCGAGGAATTCCACGGATGTGACGTGGAAGTCACACTTGCTGAGTTTACAAAACAGCATGTTTTCCCTCAGCTTTTGGAGCACAGCTTTGACGTGGTGTACGTGCTCCTCCACACTGGACGAATAGATGAGGATGTCGTCGATATATACGACCACGTAGATATCCAACTCCTCTCTGAATACCTCATTCAAAAAGTACTGAAAGGCTGCCGGGGCGTTGCACAGACCGAACGGCATGACGAGGTACTCAAAAAGGCCGAACCTGGTCTTAAAGGCGGTCTTCCACTCGTCTCCGTCCCTCATGCGCACCAGATGGTATGCCCCTTTCAAATCCAACTTGGTGTAGATACGAGCTTTCTTGACCTGTTCCAGAAGTACACTGATGAGAGGCAAGGGGTACCGATTTTTTATGGTTATCGCATTCAATGCCCTAAAGTCCACACAGGCTCTCAGCTCCCCATTAGCCTTCGGGATGAAGAAGAGTGGCGAGGCGGCCGGAGACTTGGACGGGCGGATGAATCCTAGTTTGAGGAGTTTATCCAGGTACCCCCGGAGATGCACGTTTTCAGGCTCCGTCAGGGCATACAGCCTGCCGCTGGGAACGCTGGCCCCTGGCACCAGGTCGATCTGGCAGTCAAACTGTCTATGTGGTGGTAGCACTTCCGCCTTCACCTCATCAAATACATCCTCAAAACTGTGATAAGCATGGGGGAGAGCCACATCTTTTTCTGCCGCTGTAGCCACCGTCTGACTCCCGCTCTCATCTGCGTCAAGGGATTCCGTTCTTATTCCACAATGCAGGATGCAATACGGTGACGTCATTTCGATGCGATGTGTTGGCCAATCCACAAAGGGGTTGTGTTTCTGTAGCCACGGCAATCCCAATATGACGCCATATTGGGGCGCTCGGATGATGTTAAAATCGATTTGTTCCAAATGGTTCCTCCCATATCTCATCGGAAGGACCCCCGTGTGCTGTCCGATGGGCCCCGTCACCAATCGCCTTCCGTCTACAGCATAGACGTCTTCGGGTACAGCTTTGGGAAGAAGCACTAGCCCTAGCCTGCATGCCTCGTTGTGGTCCATAAACATGCCAGTGGCCCCTGAATCCACCATGGCCACAACGGGTATCCACTGGTCATGCACTCCCACGTGCACCGTGAGAAACAGGTGTCGTTGTCCCTTAGTGACCGAGTTGGAAAGTGAAGGGATGGATGAGTGACTCCGAGATGCCCCTTCTCTGGTCTTGGAGTCCTCTAGTTTTCCGCCGGTATGTCCACCACGGCTGTTACCGACCGGTTGGCCCGATAACGTGACGTCTTCGGTTTGGCAGGGCATTCACGTACGTAGTGGCCTTTTTTGCCACAATATAGGCACAATCCTTGTTTACGGCGTGACTCTTTCTCCGTGGCTGTGAGGCTCGCTCGTATTGCGCTGATGTCCATGGGTTCTCCCTTGGATGCGGTGGAAGTTTCAGGACTTCCCACCGTCACATAGGATGGAAGGGATTTTCCTTTTCTCCCATGATCCCCCTTTCTTTCACTTAGCCTATGTTCCAGCCGTAATACCAGGTTGATAAGGCCCTCACATGTCTTGGGTTGAGGGTCAATATGAGCCACGGCGTCCTTGAGCTCATCGCACAGCCCTTGATGGAAGAGCGCCGTCTGTTTAGCAACAGGCCACTTGGTTTCCGCAACCAGCCTTCGGAACGCGTTGAGATACTGCACCAGGTCGTTGGATCCCTGTCTCAACTCAAGCATTTCACGGTCCGCCGTGTACGAGTCAGCCCTTCTGTCGAATACCTTCAGGAATTCCTCGCGAAAAGCACCCCAATCACATAAGAGGGGGTCGTCCCTGCTCACCAGAGGTACGGCCCATTGTGCCGCGTTTCCAGCCAAATAGGATATAAGGAAAGCCACACGAGCCTGACTCGTGGGGAACGCCTTTGGTTTGCACGATAAATGTAGCGCCACTTGTGTGAGGAATACCTGCACTGTGTTAGGATCCCCACTGTACCTCTCTGGTGTTGCCAAGGGGATGGCTACCGGCATTTCCACCACTACCGCAGGGGTCTGGTTCGTGAGGGAGGTGCTGGGCGTGAGCGGGTCCAATTGGATAGCATCCAGTCTGGCTTTTACATCGGCTGTTTCTTGCCTAGAGGCAGCCACTTCAACTTGCATGGCCGCTACAGCAGCCAGCACATCATCAAGTGTTGCCATGTCTGTTATCGACCGGGAGACAGTTAGTGTTATTAAGGTCGGATATTTTGTAACGCCCTGAACGTCTCAGGATCGTTTAACAGACACGACAATGAGGACGCAACCACTTGTGAAGGGTTAGTTCTTTTAATGAAGGTAAATAAAATACAAAGAATAAACAAAAGTTATAGTCACTGGAATCCTCCAGGCTAAGTACGTTACCAGCCCACAGCACGGATGGTCCTAACCGTCCTCTGCATATACGCCGATCCCGGCGTATGCCAACAGAGGGCAGAAATGAAATGGCCGACAATGCCAATCGGTAGGCTGTGAGGGGCACGAAGAGTGTTGGGGAGAATCGAGGAGTCAGGGAAACACCCAGCCGGGGTCTCTACCTGAAGGGAGCAGCCGCTCAACCTCTTCCTCAGACTGCACCGGGACGCGGAGTCACCTCCTGGTGATGCGTCACCGATACCCCAATCACAAGCAAGAAGACTGAACCGAGAGCAGCCGCTCGATCGATCCTGTGGACTTCCGAGTCTGTAACGCGGCAAACACCTCCTGGTGTGCGTTACAGCTGGCAGTCCCTGTGTCTCTGGTCGGGCTGGGAGTTACGACTCCAACCAGCAAAAGCGCCACTGCGCTTGGACTCAGCCGAGTCAAAAAGCGAAGCTCAATGGTTGACCGGTAGAGCTTCCGGGTCCTTCACAGGTGACGATGGGGCAAGACACGGCCCAGGGAGTAACGACTCGACCTACCTCCGTTCTTGCCTTACTGGAGCACCACTCCGGAACACTGCTCTTCACGAAGCAGGTACGTCGGTGTAAACACAATATCCGACAGCCTTGTACCTCCCGGTTCCTCCCTTTATAGGGCGTGTTTTCCTTGAGTTATGTAACAGCTCTCCTGTTTACATAAGGGCGTGTTTCCCTTGAGTTATGTAACAGCTCTCCTGTTTACATAAGGGCGTGTTTCCCTTGAGTTATGTAACAGCTCTCCTGTTTACATAAGGGCGTGTTTCCCTTGAGTTATGTAACAGCTCTCCTGTTTACATAAGGGCGTGTTTCCCTTGTATGACAGGAATTCTTGACAGGATGATGCATGATCAGGTAGGTGGATACCTCAATGGATAATGTTGGAGTACATCTGTAATTGAACGAGTGGACGGATAAACATTACATCTTGTTACAACTTTGCTATAGGTTATGTTCCAGTTAAGGTACAAAGCTCATGTAAATTGCATGTGAAATTATGCACAAATATGTGTTTCTGAAAACATAAACCAGGTTTCTCGTTTTGATTCTGCTGCTGGAAGACTAGCTAGGAGCGAAAACACTGCAAGTCATCTATGCTACATGAGTGGACAATGAATATGAAAAAAATATGACAATTGTGAGAAAATCAAGTCGTAGGAAAGGGAAGACATTCACCTTTTTTCTAACTATTTACTGAAAAGTCCACAAATAATTACATCAATGACCAGACTGATTCACACATACCACAGTTGGGATGTATTAAACTTCCTCACATTTGTCTAAGGAAATCACATAGTAATGATGCCATATCTGAAACCCAATCCTTCCCAGCAACATCACAAAGCTCATAATTTCACAAACAACCCCCCTCTTTCATTGTTCAAAGCAAAATAACCACAAGGAATGGTACTAAGGCACCATTTAAGGTCAAACAAAAAAGAGTAAGACCAGCCTGAATCAATGAAGTGATTTAAATTCTGCGTAGAAGGTTCAATCACATCCTACAGCAGACAGCTGGTCCATCATTTCATATTATAAGGTTAATTCTGCAGGAGTCCATTAAACAGGGAAGATCTACACATAAGAGTGGAGTTTAGTAAAAAAAAGTGCAAATAGGTCACAAAATGGAAGATTCCTGAAAACATGGCTGACTTCCCACGAGCAATCAAAAGATTCCATGCAAACAGTACTAGAGGGGTGCGCGGTGCAGAAACGTGCCTGGCAATTCAAACACATATTAAGTTAGTGGATGGAAGCTGATCACACTATTCACAGTTATTTCTCAATTATTCAAAGTGTTGGCTTGTTTAATTGTTACGGTTGCTAAAAAAACAAAGCACAACTGTACACCACTCTGAGGGTTAGCAAAAGTCCATCTGTTTCTGAGAGATAGGTTTCCTGACTGCAACACATGAGGATGCCCTACACCCAGAACACAGACAAATACCATAAGCTAAGATGGAATGCAGAAGCAGCTACCTGGAGTTCTTGAATCCGTCGGTGCAGTGCCTCGAGGCTGCTGTTTCGGAAGTGAAGGAAGCCAAAGGAAGAGAGAGCCTAAGCAGAAGAAGCAGAGAACGAGAGGAAGCATGCAGAGTGAAAGGCATACCGAGTAATGAATGAAAGAGAAAGCAAAAGACAGTACCCTGAGCAAGGTTTGTGTTTTAGTTAAAATATCAGTCCCCTGTCCCAAGTTACTTATGATTAGGGCTCCCGGTTTTATGGTATTTATTTTTTTGCCATTTCTGTCTGTATTTATCCTTATTTTTTTTGTGCTAATTTTATCTGTATTTATCCATATTTATTTTGGGTTTTGTGGAAAAATGAATCTAAAATTAGATTAGTATATTTCCACATTTATTTAACCGATAAATAAACACTCATGCTTGAATGTGTGCAAGGTTTAAATGCTGTGAACACCCGCAGAACATAAATCAGTGCACCTATATGAAAATATGTAAATTACAGTATCAACCTTGTGCATATCTACTGCTGTTAAAGCCTCTTTACTAAACTGCCTTTCTTTTTTAACCCCCTTATCTATCAACCCACACATCTGCCATCGGCCTGGCAGTCATGGCAGATAGTATTGAGAATCACTCTAAATGCAACCCAATTTCAGTTTTTATCCAAATTTAAAAATTAATACAGACAAGAAAATTAATGTTTTCGGTCTGTATTTATCTGTACAAAATCAGTGAAAAGGGAAAACTGGGAGCCCTTCTTATGATTTCCATTAAAAATTAGAAGAAACAAGGTGAAAAAAGATGAGTTAAAGACTGATGACATGTAAAACATAATAACCAAGATACTACAAATTCTAGCCTGAAGGGAAGTAAAAGATATGCTCTATTTTTGTTTTTACTATACACACTGATTCTTGAAGTTGTGGTTTGAATACATTAAAGGAGCTTGTCAGGTCATTTCCAAAATCCTGTAGTTCGGAGGGCCACTAACAGTATCAAAGATGAGACAGAACATATACCCCCACTGGGCAGGAAACACTATTGATCTGAGACAGAAATGAAACCCCAATGAATCTCCTGGAAAGTCTGTCTGAACAGTGAATGCTGAACTCATGACAATCGCTTTGAAACCGGATTCAAATATATTAAAATGCAGTGGGCTATCACATATGTAACAAAGATCAGTGCCCCATCAGGCTAAATATTACGACACTTTCATAAGCTCATAGAACTGAAAGTCTAGTTGTAGGGAACTGGGCTCTTGCAGCAGTCACCCCCATATTTTTTGCCCCCTTTTTTAGATGCTGGCTTTCTACTCTGACAGTGCACTCAGGCCTGCTAACCAGACCTCAGTGCCAGTGCTCCTTCCCTTAAACAAGGTAAAGTCTAACTGTGCTACAATTGGTTAAGGACTTTAGCACCCCTGTAAACCCCGAACAAATGGTACTCCCGGCACCTAGGGCACTACACCAAATACATGCAAGTCCCCCCTACAGCAGACCTTTGAGCCTTGTTAATATTGTTTCTATTTTTTCCCTTTTCACTGCTTTATGAGCAGTGGGGCGGAGGAGTCGCCAATGGTCGTATTGTCATGCACCGCTTCTGCATGATACGAATATAATTAGCAAAGATAAATGCACTTCTTGCATAACTAAGTAAACTTGCAGAAAAGTGTATTTATGATACTATTGCTGTGAAAGTCTAAGGCTACCACCCTCTTCATGAGCACAGTAACTTGCCCCCGGACGTTGTGACAGTCAAAGATAATGATTTTCAACAACTCACTGGTCCTCTATATACCTAACCTGTATTTTACTACTTAAGGTAGCACAATTTTGTTTCCAGCGTTCTACATGGAAAATCTCACGGGTACCAAGTTTGCACATCAAATGTCAACAAAATATGCAGCAGATGTTTATGCTTCATGTCACCTTAAGCCCAAAAGAATTACCCTTCGTCAGAAGAAAAATGGAATTGAGCACCTCAAGAACAAATCCAGCTTCTCCCTTGGGTTGGAAGGTTACAGGTTTATTTAGAAGCAAGAATGGTGAAGAGTGGGGGCTAGAGTGAGAAATACAGGGTTCATGTTGGTGCTTAAGTGCATGCTCACCAAACAGAGTCCTCACCTCGCATTTCGGTCAGTCAGTTTATGGGGTCTTACAAGATCTCCTTTAGGAATCAGTAGGTAAGTCATCAGAACAAATGGTTGATCGTGATGCAGTATAAAGGTGGGCTTGTTTAGCTGTTAACAGTATTTCTGTCCTCAAAAACAACCCTGGCAGAAAGTCACAACAGCTCTCTGCTGGATTTCATGTGTCTTTGTCCAAGACCAGCACTCCACAGTTCCAGCATCAAGGGTGCACAAGCATGAGAGGCTCAAGTTTGGAGACAAACATACCTCAAAAGTATTAGCAGGTACATATTCAATGTGTGTGAGGAGTCCAGGATCAACTTTCAAAAGTTTGGGAGTTTGTAGGAAAGTGGGTTTCTGTTGCAGTAACCCCACCCCACACACTTTTTGCCAGACTACTGATGCACTTTTTTGGTGTGCCCTGGGTCCCTGCCAATCAGGTTCCCAGGGCCTGTGTTCTTCCCCCAAAACTAACCCAATTGGCATCTCTGGCCACAGGTCAGCCCCTGGTAAATGGTACCACAGGTACCCAGCACACTGTGACCAGGGAAGACTTCTAAGGGCTGCAGCACTTATTATGCCACCCTTAGAGGCCCTGTACCTTTACACACACTTTGCAGGCTGCGTGTTTTGCTGCAGATCAAAGTAAAGAGTCGACATGGCACACATTCTTGTGTACCATGCCTACAACCCACTGCCCTGGTACAGATCAGACAACCCTCTAGCTGGGTGCCCTATGCCAGTGGTGAGGGTACAGGTGCATTAGCGCTGTACCCCTAAAGTGTCTAAGTCCATTTTTAGACATTGAAGTGCAGTGCTGCCATTAAGAGTATATGGTGCTGGGAGCTTGTCATTACAAACGTCACAGCACCATAATGGGTACACTGAAAACTGAGAAGTTTGGTATCAAACTTCTCAGCACATTAAACCCCCCCTGATGCCAGTGTGGGAATTAATGAAAAATGCACACAGAGGGCATCTCAGAGATGCCCCCTCAAACTAACCCACCACTAGTGTCCAGGCTGAGTGGCTGATTTCAGCCACCACCAGACATGTTTCTGGACCCCTGGGCCGAGAGCCTGCTGCTCTCTGGGGCCTGAAACAATGCACATCCTGGGACGAGGTGCCAAGTCTCCTCCCCCAGGATGGGCAGGGTTCTCGAAGGGGAAGCTTCAAAGTCATGCCGCCTTTGTGAGCCTCCCCAGACCATTTGCTGCTTACAGCAACTGGTCCCCACTAGTTCTACCCTCCACTTTGGGCGGGAGAGCTGGCGGGAAAAACAAGTGAGGGAAAGAGGTGTGCCCACCTGTGCCAACTCCACCCCTCAGGTGGGGGAGGCGAGGTGAAGCAAAACTCGGAGTCCCCGCCATCTTGAGGATGGGGGGGGGGGGGGACCCAACCAGCCAGGGACAGGCTCCTGCCCCCTCCCACTGGAGAGTGGCATGTTAGGGGGTGTACCCACCCCAGGGAAGGGACCTATTGGTCCCTGCCCTATACCTACCTGTAACGCCCCTATATCTAGTATTTAGGGGGCACCCTGAACCTTGCTTCCTCAGATCCAGCCTGACAAGAAGAAACGAAGAAGGACCAAACAGCTGTGCAGCCAGCTAACAAGAGGACGACGCCAACTGACTTGGCCCCAGCCCTACCAGACTGTCCCCCCTCGAACCTGCTCCTGCAAAATCCCGGTGTGTCCTGCAGCCAGCAACCTCAAAAACCCCGGAGGACCTGCCTGCCTTCACTTCCAAGACTGCTTCTCCCGTGAACACCGGATTTGTTCAAACTACAGCTTCTGGCTCGAATCCAGCCCACTCTGCACCCGCCTAACCCAGCCCAAGCTCGAGTGGAAAAACACAACGAGGAGGTCCCCCGGGCAATCCTGACCCGAGATCAAGCGACCCCTGACCTGCCTCAAGCCTCCAGCCGACGCCTGCAGCCTAAATCCAAAAGGCCCCTCTAACCGTGACCCGGAGCTGGTAAGAAGATCCGACACCAAAAAGCACCCCTGCACCCGTCGCCCACGGCCTTGTGTGCCCAAGCCAACGGTGCCTAACCAACCCTCAACTTCCCAACTTACCTCTTGAAGTCCTTCGTCTCCCTGCCTGCAGTGCTTTTGCAAACCGGAGGTTCTCCATTGAAAACAGGGCACCCGACCTCAAAACAGCACCCTGCACCCAGCCGCCCTAGTGCTGCTGAGGGTGCACCTTTGGTGCTAATTTGGTTCCCTATTTGCCCTGACCTAAACCCTAGGAGCTTTGCTCCCACAGCTGTGTGGCCTGCTTGCCAGCAGCCACCAACCGGAGGCCCCCTATCCTCCATAGGATAACATTGGGCCTCAACACTCTGCACCCCGCCGCCCTAGTGCCGCTGAGGGTGAAACTAAAGTGCATCACTGACCCTGGGGGACCCCTGAGTCTAACCCTAGAACCTTAACTCCCACAGACAATTACTTACCTGTGAACCGATAACCTGTTTTTCCTCCATAGGATAACATTGACAATTTTCTTCCAAAAAGTTTCGAAGTGAGGAGTTTTGAAATCTAAAAACATTCTTTAAAAATCGCACAAATAACCAAAAAGTATTTAGTTACCTGTTTACAGGAAACGTCCCAGTGCTGAATCCAGATATCCAGCACTGAGTAAGAAAAGTAACGTACAAAGTAACTTACTGAAAAAGCCTATTCATTCCAATGTACTGTATTTGCTAAGTGTTGCAACCTGCTACATCCCCTGTAAATCAAACAAAGTGCAAGTTCTATTACATTTTCAAACGTCTATATTCAGCAACTTATTACTGAAAAGTATTTTATGCTTACCTGTGCCAGGCTAGCTTGGTTCTAAAAATAAATAGTATTTTTTTTAATACAAAAACAATTGGCCTAGAGTTCAGTTCTTGAATGTGTGAATTCATTTGCTGACTGAGTGTGTACATCAAATGCTTAACACTGTCCTCTGATACTGCCTTACTGCTCGACCACTCTACCACAAATAGAGAGTAAGGTTCTATCTAACTTTAACCTCTGCCTACCTCTGGGGTCATCTGAACTCCATACACACTATACCTCACTTTGGTGTAGTATATATAGAGCCAGTTTCCTACAGAGTTCAACTATCAGAAGGAAAAATCACTGGTATTTCCTAAATAGTACACACTATGGATCTCAGAAAAAAGAGAACATTATCAAAAAAGTAAGATTCAGCAATCGGTTCTAAGCATCTGAAGTTTGTATCTTGCATGGTTACTACAAAGACTGTCTTATTAACAATTCAAGGTAAGGTTCCTCTAGATCTTGTAGCTTAACCTGAACCTTTACCGTAGCATTTTTCATTTTTTAAGCCATGGGCCTCTTTGGTAACTACTTCTAACTTGCTCATTTTAATTCCCCTGCACACCTCAATTCTATTGCCCAACATGCAAACTATGAGGAACACCATTAGGTAACAACTACTGCCAATATGGAGAGTATATTTTGTTTTACGCACTAAATTCTCGGAGGAGATGCAGTCTCCCATCTTTTATCAGGGTGGGAAACTTCTTACAGTACCAACAAACATGAATATCTGCAGCTCATCAGCACCTTTTGTAGCTGACAACCTGGAATGACAACAGCCACCCCAAGGAGAAAGCGTACCCACATCGAAATCCAGATATATTGTCAGAATTTTTAGTGCAAGTAAGTAGTTTTATGGGGGTAAAATTCCACTATTTCTGACTCGGAGACCGAGGAAGAGGATCTTTGGACTTGTATATGATGTTATCTTCATACCCATGTTACACTTTGGGTGTCTATGTTACACTTTACACATCTAAGTAATATTTTGCAACACTTTGGTACAGAAATGGATTCGAGAATTGAGACTAGTAAATTCGCTCAAAGTTTTAGAGATTTTTAAACTTTTGCACCTATTTTGTATGTTAAATGAAATTTTCAGACAAAGAAAATGTACAGAAATAGGAGACCGGAAGGAGGATTGACTAGGCGTACCAGAGTCAGCTGGAAACATAGGCGAGCAACACTGCTAGCACTGACTGGCGTACTACTGTATTTTAATAGCAAACAAACTGATTTGCTTACTGGACTGAGTGGTGAGTACCTGCATAGTGAGCCTCCACAGCTAGAATTACTTGGTCACTCACTGGAGGCGCTCTCATACCTCCTCTGAAAGAATGAAGCAAACACATGGGTATGCTCTGAGGGACATAACACTTAATTGGACACTGTAGCAAGGTATGGAAGTGTGCAGAGACACTGGAATCAGATAAAAAGGCTTAGAGATGTGATTGAGTTTGACAGATCTCAGAATATTAGTGATAGCACAAAATGAAGTCTCTGACTCACCGAATTGTACGTTTACACAGAGTTTCACTTCAAAGAAAGGGAATCTTCCAAGAAAGACTTGTTTCAGAGAAAAATGGGTTGAGCTTTTATTAGGTCATAAAAGCCTAAGTTTGACATGAATCTAATATGCTAGTCTGATTTGACAATAGTATTTATGTTTTAAAATATTTAACTGCTACATTAACAAATCATTATCTTTCATTCCAGACTTATTAAATGCAGAACTGACCGTTTTGGGGGTGCTCGAGGCAGAAGTTAGGAGTAAACGATAGTGAATGGACTGGCCCTCTCTTTATAGCTAGGGGGCCCTCTTTCCCAAGCCTGAAGGAGCAGTAGCCATTACATTATAACCCAAAACCAATGGTGTTTGTGTAATCATGGTACACTGTTGCATTCATTTACAAAGTGGCCTTTAGATGTTTTTTAATCATCTTTTTCTCTGAAAAGAGCAATGGAAGGAGTTTTTCTTAGAGCCAACATTTACACTTTCAGCACTTCATGAGATAGCAAAGCCCCCAGAGGTATGCCAAATGTGCTTTTGTGCTTTGATTCTCAAACACTAACACCAAAAGCTTTATTTTTTTATTTTTTTTTTTAAAACAAGCAAGTTATGTTTGTATATACCAATCACAATGTTAAACAATTTAACAATTTTCTAAGCTCAATTACCACTTTATATGTAGAAAAAATAAAGAATTACCCCCCAAAAATTAATATAAAATTGTTTTACATTGTCTGTGTGATCATATTTACTTCTTGTTTTTGTGTATTGCTCTTCCAGTCAGGAAACCACTTTTGAGCAAATTTACAGATGCATTTGTACTTCACCTCTGACTGTGTAATAGGCCCATTCACTTTAAAGTGAGGGAGTGCACTTTTGGCATCAATTTCCATGACTTTCCTTCCCATGATGTCATTGCACACATCCTATAGCAATCAGTCTATTTAATTACTTTGTAGGTTTGTGGCCTGGGGAGTTTATATCAGTGAGCTGGGCGTTTAGTGGTATTGAAGAACAAGTTACTTACCTTCGGTAACGATGTATCTGTAAGAAACAGTTAGTTAGATTCCTCACCTTAGAATATCCCCAGGCGGCAGGCTGGATCCGGAAAGATTTTTGTAGCAATACCCCTTGCGCGTCGCTAGGCGTTGTCTGCGGCTCCGCGTCCGTCGTTGGCGTCGTGCGCCGGAATGACGCGCGCTGACGTCAGTTCTTGTACATAGCTTTCCGCGCCAGGAACGCTGAGACATGCAAGAGACCGACACTGGTGCCAAAAAATCTAGGGCCCTGAAAGGGAGAACCTTAACCCTAGATGTCGGTTCGCAGAACGGGGAGGCTGGGTGGGTCGGTGAGGAATCTAACTAACTAATGTTTCTTACAGATACATCGTTACCGAAGGTAAGTAACTTGTTCATCTGAAATAAACACGTTCGTTAGATTCCTCACCTTAGAATAGATACCCCAGCAATACCAACCCCGGTGGTGGGTCTGCGAACCAAGATCAAACCAGAAAGTCCTGGAGAACAGAACGACCAAAGTGGCCATCCCTTCGGACTTGGCTGTCCAGGCAGTAATGTCTCGCAAACGTGTGCAGCGAAGTCCACGTCGCCGCCTGACAGATGTCTTGCAAGGGGACTCCCCGTCCCAGTGCAGTCGTGGCCGCCATGGCCCGAGTAGAATGGGCCCGTAGCCCAACAGGAGGAACCTTTTTCGCCAAAGAATAGCAGGTCTTAATACACAACACGACCCACCAAGAGATGGTCCGCTTGTGTACAGCTTTACCCTTCTTAGCCCCAACGTACCCAACAAAAAGATGGTCGTCCACCCGGAACGGTCTTGTGCGGTCCAAATAAAAGGATAGCGCACGTTTTGGGTCCAGACGGTGCAGCCTCTCTTCATCTTTTGAAGGATGCGGAGGCGGAAAGAAGGTGGGCAGCGTGACAGATTGCCCGATGTGAAAGGGAGTCACGACTTTAGGCAGGAAAGAAGGACGTGTCCGGAGGACAACTTTGTCCGGATGAACTGAAAGGAAGGGAGGCTTGGATGACAAAGCCTGGAGCTCACCCACTCGCCTAGCGGAGGTGATTGCTACCAAGAAAGCAGTTTTCAAAGTCAAAAGACGGATGGGACAGTTATGAAGGGGCTCAAAGGGAGCGCACATCAGAAAAGTGAGAACAAGGTTCAAGTCCCACTGAGGCATTACGAAAGGAACAGGAGGGTACATATGAGTAATGCCCTTGAGAAAGCGTGAAACAACAGGGGACTTGAAAAGAGAAGGCTGATCAGGAAGCCGAAGGAAGGCAGAGATAGCAGCAAGATAACCTTTCAAGGTGCCCAGAGCAGAGCCCTGCTGGGCCAAAGAAAGAAGAAAGAGGAGAACCTCAGAAAGAGGGGCAGAAAGGGGATCCACAGCCTTTGCTGGGCACCATGCCACAAATTTGTTCCACCGGCAGGCGTATACCGTCTTTGTGGAGGGACGCCTGGCTGCCAGAATGACATCACAGACTTCAGGAGGCAAGTCAAATGGAATCAACTGCCGCCGCTCAATCTCCACGCATGTAGTTGGAGGCTGGACAGGTTTGGGTGGAGGACCGTCCCCCGCTGCTGCGACAGAAGATCCTCCTGAAGAGGCAGTCGGATCGGGGGATCGATGGACATACTGAGTAGCTCGGGATACCAGTACCTTCGTGCCCAATCCGGAACCACCAAGATGACTTGGGCCCGGTCACGCCTGATCTTCTTCAGCACTCTGGGCAGAAGTGGTAAAGGCGGAAAGGCGTACAACAGACTGCAACTCCACTCGCGACGAAAAGCGTCTCCGAGCGAGTGCCGCCTTGGAAACTCCAAAGCGCAGAACTGCTGACATTGCGCGTTCTCTTCGGTGGCGAATAGATCTAACCAAGGCTCTCCCCACTGCAGAAAGAGACCTTGCGCCACGTCCGAGTTCAGACGCCATTCGTGATCCATCATGCACCGGTGGCGGAGTTCGTCCGCTCTGGCGTTCAGAGAGCCCGCCAGATGTTGAACCACTAGGGTAATGCCCTGGTGTTCCAGCCATGACCAGCGGCGTAGGGCCTCCTGACAAAGGGTCCACGACCCCACCCCGCCCTGTTTGTTGCAATACCACATGGCGGTGGTGTTGTCTGTAAACACCTGCACGACACTTCCCCGGACAGAGGGAAGGCAGGCTTTCAGTGCAAGTCGGATCGCCCTCAGCTCCAAAAGATTGATATGGAGCAGAGTCTCCGCCGGAGACCAGAGTCCTCTGATCTCCGCCTCTCCCATATGGCCCCCCCATCCCAGGAGGGACGCATCCGTCACTAACACGTGCTCCGGTTGGGGAAGGGAGAGGGATCTGCCGCTGACCCAATCGCGATCCGTGAGCCACCACTGCAGCGGTTTCGCAGTGCCCGCCGAGATCAAGACGTGGTCGGACAGGTTGCCTCGATGCTGGGACCACTAAAACTTCAGGTCCCACTGCAGAGCCCGCATCCGCCATCTGGCGTGAGGTACTAACAGGATGCAGGAGGCCATCAGCCCCAGAAGCCGCAGCACCAACCTGACCGAAATCCAGGACAGAGGCCGGAAGATGGGAGAACCGCCCCTATGAAAAGGAGCTTTTGGGAGGGACTCAGGTGCGACTTTGGCACATTGATGGAGAACCCCAACGAATGCAGGAGGTCTGCTGTAGTCTGGAGGTGGGAGCCGACTTGCTGGGGCGAGCCCGCCTTCAACAGCCAGTCGTCGAGATAGGGGAAGACTGGGACCCCTGATCTGCGCAGATGAGCTGCGACCACCGCCATCACTTTCGATAACACCCGAGGGGCACTGGTGAGGCCGAAGGGGAGCACGGTGAACTGAAAGTGCTCCTGACCCACCGTGAATCGCAGGTAACGCCGGTGGGCCGGCAGGACGGGGATGTGGAAGTAAGCGTCCTGCAAGTCCAACGCTACCATCCAGTCTCCAGGGTCTAGGGCAGCAAGAACCTGAGCCAAAGTGAGCATCTTGAACCGTTCCTTCCGGAGGAAGGCGTTCACGCTTCTGAGATCCAAGATCGAGCGTAGGCCCCCTTTGCCCTCCTGGGAACCAGGAAGTAGTGGGAATAGCAACCACGACCTACTTCTGGACCAGGAATGCGCTCGATGGCCTCTTTGGCCAAGAGGGCCGAAACCTCCTCCCGGAGAAGATGCAAATGATCCCCCGACATACAGTGGTTCTGTGGTGGCATGGCTGGAGGAGGGGTCGTCTCGAAGGGGAGGGAGTAGCCCCTTCGGACGATTTGCAGCACTCACCGGTCCGAAGTGATGGAGCGCCAGTGGAGCAGGTGATGGCGAACTCTGCCCCCCACTGGCGTTGAATGGGCCTGAAAGCTCGGACTAGGAGGGCTTTGAGGCGGATGCTGCCGGGGTGGATGTGGACTGACCGGCACGTTGTCCTCAAGAACCGCCACGGCGGAAACCACGTCCGGGACCGCGTGCAGGTTGGTTCTGCGGCCGGGCGGACGTGAGGAGGCGCCCCTTCCTTGGCCACGAAAGGGGTGAAAAGCGGAAGTTTGCAGCCGCGGGCCGAAAGACCCAAGGACTTGGCCGTGGCCCGGGAGTCCTTGAACCGGGCAAGCGCACGGTCCGCCTTCTCGTCAAAAAGGCGAGTGCAATCGAAGGGCATGTCCATAAGGGAGCTTTGGACATCCCCTGAAAACGACGTGGACCTCAGCCAGGCGTGACACCGAAGCGCCACCGTGGTGGAAATTGCCCGACCCAGCGAGTCCGTGGTGTCAAGTCCACATCTAATGGCGTGCCGCGCTGCATCTCGCCCGTTAGCAAGTGCTTGGATGAGTCGCTCCCGGGCCTCCTCCGGGCACAAGGGCAGCACGTCCTCCACCGCATCCCACAGCGAGTGGGAGTAAAGGTCCAACAGGCAAGCGGTATTTAAAGACCGCAGTCCCAAACTCAGGGACGAGAACAGTTTCTTGCCAAACTGCTCCAACCTCTTGGATTCCCTATCCGGAGGAGCGGACGGGAAGGAGGATTGGGAGGTTGAGGCCTGGATAACCAGGCTCTCGGGGGTGGGGTGGTGGGAGAGAAATGCAGGGTCGCAGGGCGGTGGCGCCAGGGAACGTTCCTGTCCACAGGAGGGACTGTGGAGGGCTTGGACCAAGTGCCTTGGAGAACGTCAATGAGGGCCTCATTAAACTGCAGCAGAGGCTCAGTGGAGCTTGCTGTCGGTTGAAGGACCTCGGTGAGGACGTTAGTCCTCACAGCCACAGCAGACAACTCGAGCCCTAGGGCTTCGGCCGCCTTGCGCAGCACCACAGAAAAGGCTGCACCTTCCTCCGAGGCCACAGTCGGAGGAGAGATGAATCCAGCGTCTGGAGAGGTATCCAAACCGCTGGCGTCCTCCAATTCTTCTGCCCAGTCCTGAGACAATTGGGCCTGTTCGGCCAGAGGGTCCTGAGACCCCTCCCAGTCGCCCTCATCATCCGATTCCTGGTAGACAGGAGGAATGATCGGAGCCGGATGGTGGATGAAGTGGGCACCCATCGGCGCCGGTAACTGCGTCGGATGGCGCCGCACCGGCGCCGGGTCCGGAATAGGGCTAAACTGAGGCTCGACGCCGTGTGGGGCCGGCGTCAGGGGCAGAACCGGTGTCGGCGCCGGCGGAGGAGGCGTCGTGAGGTTGACCGGCACCAGCAGAGATCCAGGCCTGGATCCCTCGGGGACCTGCGCCGTCGGGGCCGGAGCCCTCGCCGGGGCCGGAGCCGCCGGCACGCGAGGTCGCCCAGTCAACCCTGCGGGGCCCGAAGGCGCGCCGGCAGGCGTCAACGGCGAAGCCAGATTCCTCATGGCCGAGAGGAAGGCACTGACCTCCGCCGGAGTCGCGTCAGTCCCAGGGACCGGAGGGTATGGGGACGAGCGCGGCTCCTGCGGCTCCGACAGAGCCGCGGGGGTGGAACCACCCGGACCCTCGGCCATGTCGCGCGACCGGCGAGGGGAGTCCGAAGAGCGAGGACGCCGCTTGGACTTCTTAGAGTGTTTAGAGTGACGGGACTTACCCGAAGATCCCGACGAGCGATGTCGATGGCTGCGGCTCCGCGAACGGTCCTTGGACCTCCTCATGGACCGAGAGCGACGCGGAGCCGAGTGTCGAAGCTCGAGTAGCTTACGGGACCGCTCCCGCCTAGCCTTCGATGTAAAGGCCTGACAGTCGGGGCACGACTCCGCGTCATGGTCGGCCCCCAGGCAGTACAGGCACCGGCGATGGTGATCCGTTACCGACATCAGTCGGTGACAGGCGTCACAATGCTTGAATCCAGGCATCCTACCGGGACCAGAGTCGAGTCGATTAACCAAAAGAGGTCAAAAAGTTAGTCAAAAAGTGACTAGGGGTAAGCTCTTCCCGGATCGGCGCTTACTGGCACGGAAAAAAGAAGAACTGACGTCAGCGCGCGAGGGCGGCGTCTAAGTACTCCGGCGACATCATTCCGGCGCACGACGCCAACGACGGACGCGGAGCCGCAGACAACGCCTAGCGACGCGCAAGGGGTATTGCTACAAAAATCTTTCCGGATCCAGCCTGGGGATATTCTAAGGTGAGGAATCTAACTAACGTGTTTCTTTCAGATTCAACAGTGCGTCCTAGCAAGCCCAAACTTATTTACCTACTGAACGAGTCTTATAGTGGTGATGTGAATATTGTCCTGTTTCACAATATAATGAAAAAATAGAATTGGACAGTGAAGTGTAAATTACCAAGAAGAGAATCATTCATAGCTCATTATATTTAATCGAGAATGTTAAAGATATGGCTTAATAAGCAGTAAGGTGCCACAACCCATCTTAAGTAGACTACAAGAAGAAACACCAGTACATACTTTTGAAGGTAAGGTGCCCCCTAATTTCTTCCACGAGATGGTAGCTGCAGGAGATCCTCCAGCCCGGCAGTACAGACTCACGGTATCCCCCTCTTGGACCTCAATTCGCTCAGGGCTCACCTGGACATCCAGGACACTACCACCTAAAAGGTAAAGTAGGGTCCATATGAAGATCAGTATTAATATAACCCAAACCAGTTAATTTCCCCAAGATCAGAGTCTACGAGAATAGAATGCTTATTGCAAAAATATCAATATTATTCAAAATGGACAGACCTATTGCAATTCTGGCAAGTATATCTATTGGCTTTTATGCAGCTAATGTGTGAAGTGTGAAGAAATTGCAAAATGTGTGACCCAAGCTCAAAGATTCTCCAATGCAAAACATCACTCCAACAATTACCATCAATTTCATGCTGGAAAACAAGTATTTTTGTAAGCATATTAAAAGGTAGCCTTAAGCACATGATCAATGTGCTATGATAAAACTTCAAATTATTCTTTTACATTTTTAGTACCAAGCTATTTGCGTTTTGCCTTGATCATCATCATCATCATACAGGCTCTTTCTGCATTTCTCAAACAATGATGTGCGCCAGGGCCTTGGGTGAGACAGTCTGAGTCAAAGTAATCAAATTCAAACACATTAGATTGCCCTGCATCAATCAGTAGGATTAGTTGAGCAGCTTCTGCCTTCAAAGAATGGGTCACAATAAAACAGTACGTACTGTGCACCCGAAGAACAGCTCTAGCAAAGTGCTGCCCAGCACTGTTGTGGACACGGCAGGTATAGTGCCCCTCATCAGAGGGCTCCACTGCGGGGAAGCGCAGAACACCGCCCTGGATTATTGCTTTTGATGAGATGGCACCCGACTGCCCACCTGGGGGAAATAAAACAGAAAATGCAGGAATTAACCCAGACACTGAAAGAAGAAGGCACTTTGAAGTGACCCTGAAATGTAGCCAGGCCTGCATACACACGTTAGAAACTAGACAAACAACAAGGCCTACTGTACAAATGTGTGCTGCTAATCAATAACAGTATGGTGCGAAGGTCGATGTTGGTTAGAATTGGATCTAGGTAGTGATCTGAGATATCAATCAGCAACACAAATACTGTTGTGTCAGATTCTAGGCATGTCATGACAAAGGGAAATACGGACTTAACTCTCCCAGGATAGAGATATTTCACATCGAGGACTAAAATGCAGTCAAGAGATTGGTAGTAGGTCACAAGATGCAAGACCAGTCACCTCTAGGGATGGACTGCCTATCTTCCAGGTACTGGTAAAGAGAACGGACTCCGAAGGTGGTCCATTGGTACAGCTAATATGGGTTTTTAGAAAAGACTACAGTTCAAGGGTCTAAGGAAATCACGATTGGACAAGTGTACTCTAGGTACAGAGCACAGGCTGCAGGTAGCATAAGGAAATGAAAGGTAACATTTCGTAGCACTTACCGGTCCACTCCAAAGAAGGTGCCGGGCTGCCAGTCCCAGTGCAGCGGAATTCAGCTGTCTGTCCCTGCTGCACACTAAGCTGCAGGGGTTCGATGACTGCAGAGGGTGGAACTGCTGCAGAAGCTATAGCAAGATGGAAGACCGATCATAAGAGTTACGCAACGCAAGCAATCTCATGCAAAGACTACCTCAACCTCAGAAGCCCAATCAAATCTCCATTAAGAGACAATACATAGTTCAGTACAGATACAAATCACTTCTGGAAAGCATTCCAGATTACTATACCAGTTACTCCAGAAAACATTTGGTTATTTTGACATTAAAGATCAAAACAGATGCACACAACTCACCCCTCCATTGGACTTTGCTTGTGTTGTGCTTACTGAATTCAAATACAAAATTTAGAGCTTCATATGCAATACATTACCATCTTATTCACCTCATGGCAGACATGCACAATCTCCTCCTGTTTCAGAACAGACTACTCACATGTAAGCCAAACCCCTTCAGGAAATCACTGCAGCACATCTAATATTCCAGTACTGCACATACGCTGCTATTCCAGCTCCAGGGCAAGGCATTGCTCAGACCTGCCTACGCACCTCAACTCAGGACAACCTCTATCGTATTTTAGCAGTGCAAACCTCAGCTGTTTTGCTAGTGCATCGCATGACTGAACACAGAAAACCTCCTACTGCTATAATTTTGAGGTACAAATGTTCCTTCCACCAAGGGCTTTACTTCCTGAATCGCAGCATCCAAGCAGTAGTAAAATAAGAGGACCACATATTGAAGTCAATACAATTCTCCTGTTATTTGCTGCCACCTCACACACAAACTACTGCTGTTCAAAGACAGATGTCACATTGTTCTGCAAATTCAGCTCAATCAGACGAGCAATATCACTGGAAACAAGAATTAAGACTCACACAAAAGCGCTATCAAAAACCCTCAACTACAACCTGCAGTACAGTAAGCTTGGTTTCAAACACTAATACGAAACCACTCATTGCAGGCATCCTTATTATTCAAGCACAGTACCAAAAGACACATGTTTTTTAAATTGTGACAAGTTTCATAAAAACAACATTTTGTGACCCCAATGCCCTTGCCTTCGGTAACAATGTATTTGGTAGAGACATTGTCTAGACGCAGATTCCTTAACTTAGAATATCCCCAGGCGTCAAACTATATCTGGAAAATTCTTTGCAGCAGCACCTCTGCGCACCAGGAGACGGCGCCACACGACCCCACCCTGACGTCCACGTACGTGACGTCAGCAAGGTCATACAAGTCCCTCCCGATGCGCTGACGTCAGTTTTCTTCGGAGAAACTTTTCCATGGCACAACGCGGAGCCACCAACAAAAATTGTGAAAGCATGGCAACAGTGTGCGAAGGATGAAAAAAATCAGCAAAATAAGTAAGGTGGATGGTGCACAACACCATCATAAAAGAAAGCATCAGACACTGTCTACATATATATGTAAGTATAGCAAAGCGTAGACCCATGCCAAAGTGTGAGCAACAAGGTAAGAATATCTCAACAGACAAAAAGATAGACTGCTATTGCCATGTAGAAATGAGCCGTCCAACAAGGACGGAGCACAGAAAGAACAGCAATGTATTCCAATAAGGTGTCTTCCTTACAGAAAGAACAGCAATGTACATCAAAAAGGAATCTTCCCCAGGGAAAAGACAGTGTACATGGCCCGAGGCTGCCCCCGAAAATGGTCCAAGATATGGGCCCCCTGGAATGAATACCGTGGCAATATATGTACTCCTTCCCGTAATTTGGACTGTGATGATTCTCCCTCCCCGTGATTTCCAATGAACTATCCTACTGTATCTGTATGTATATTTGATTTCACTGTAATCCCCTCTATTGACTTTTGTAAAACTGTACCCTTATGTCGAGTCTGTTTAAAAAAAAAGATTTATAAAAAAAGAAAAAAAAAAAGGTATTTTCCCTCACAACAATGGAAGTGTGAAACAGAGCTTAAGAAATCGTCAAAGAAGACGACTATATAGGGGACAAGAGTCTCCAGAGAATGGAAAAGGCGGGCGGGAAGGGAAGACAGCAGGAGAAGAAGCATCTCCTGATGACAGTGAAAGAAAAGGCACCATCTACAGGAAGAAATCCCTTGGAGGGAGTCAGCCGCATATGGTAATTGTGAAAGAGGCGCAACTATATGAGCACCCTTGAAAGAAAACCAATAGCAACTTAAAGTAGGCAAGAAGAGAAGCCCTCCTGGCAAGGATGTCGCAGAGCGGGGAGGATGGGTGGGCATTAAGGAATCTGCGGCTAGACAACGTCTCTACCAGATACATCGTTACCGAAGGTAAGTAACTTGTACATCTGATAGCGACATCTAGCCGCAGATTCCTTAACTTAGAATAGATACCATAGCCATACCCCGCGGGCCGAAAGAACCCCAGAAAGTGCCCAAACATTGAGCCGGAAACAGACTGACAATGGGGAAGGCTGTTGCGGAACAGCCACTGAGCCGGCAACAAAGTGACGGACAATGGGGAAGGCTGTGGCGGAACAGCCAGATATCAACCCAATTAGCTCGGAAGAGCGAAAGAAAACAGGAGGCAAGGCGTCCCAAAAAAATGCCAGAATGGTGCTACACCATACCCATATAAGAATGAGATGTAGAAACGGCACCAGCTATATACCAATCAAAGAGATTCCCGAACGAAGGAGGAAGAAGGACCACTCTCAGCTTAATAGCCACGATGTGGACACCAACCAAAGGTTGGGGAAAAAAATGAGGAGATGCAACCAGAGCCTACCAGACTAGCCCACGGATGGAATGCTGGCGAAGCTTTAGCCAGGATCCAAGGACAAGAGGTAGAGACTGAGCAACGTCCTCTAGAAGGACAGGCGGGAACAAGAAACACGCCAAGCACACACCCAGGCACCAAAGGGGGGGGGGGGGACAGGTGCGAACAGTAACAATCTGAAGCACGCTGATGCGGGCCCCCACTAAAACATGCAGAGAGCCGACAGCCACAGACACAACAAGGTGGCATAGGTAAAATAAGCATAGGACTGCCCAAACATGCAGCTGGAAGACTAAGGTGAGAACTAACTCATGAAACACAGATATGCAGGGTGCAGACCCTAGGACGACTGACAGCAGACGAGCTGTCCTGCAGGCACAGCAGACATAGTAGAGGGTGATACTCAAGCAAAGGGGCACATCCGAAGGAAGTGGCAGCAGAGGCACTAGAGTACCAACAGACGTAGTGGTAGCAGAGGCACCAGAGTACCAACAGACGCATAAATATAGGAAAGAATCTCAGAATCGTTGGTTACATTCTCCGACTGGAAGTAAAAGTAACCCTTGTCCAGAAAGAGATAGCATTTAGTAACTGCACACCAAGAAGGGAGCAGTGCAAAGCTGGGGAACCATTCCACATGGGACGCAAAAGGGACCCTATCGCTGAAGATGCAGGAAGAAGAGTACCCATTGTAATTGGCATATGCACATATATATATATATATATATATATATTCACTGAAAAAACCATAGGTTTCACACATGTTATAGTTAGCGGAAATTTTACTGATAAAAAACCAATGAAATTCCCCCGTTATAGTTAGTGCAGGCAACTATAACTCACGCGACCGCAATCCTCTGCTGATGCTAATACTGTATTTAGACACTTATTTGCCCATGTCTTCTTCCATACATTTTTAGCTATACATATATTACAAATATTTTTTTTTCATAAAGACACATATGTCATCAGCAGAAGATTGCGGTCGCGTGAGTTATAGTTGCCTGCACTAACTATAACGGGGGAATTTCATTGGTTTTTTATCAGTAAAATTTCCGCTAACTATAACATGTGTGAAACCTATGGTTTTTTCAGTGAATTTGCAAGGTTTTTTAAATGCTAATTCCTAACTATAACGTGTGTGAAACCTATGGTTTTTTCAGTGAATTTGTACGGTTTTTTAAATGCTAAGTTACTTTACGCCATTCGTGGCGTGCGCACCCACTTAACGCAGTTCGTTCCGTGCGCGCACGGTGCGCTTCGCGCACCGTGCGCGCACAGTGAGCACGCGGTGCGCTTCGCGCACCGCGCGCCCACTTTACGCAGTTAGTGCCGTGCACGCACGGTGGGCACGCGGTGCGATGACAAAGCAAGAAAGCACGTCAACAAATCTGTTTCTGCTTTCCTCCGTGACTATGGTATGGGTGCCATTTACCACAACAACTTGCGTTATGACATGCAAGACATTTATAGAGGAGATGGTGTGCACTTCAATGATGAAGGGAACAGAGTCTTCCTCTTAAACCTTAGACTCTGCATCGGTACTTACTTGTAGGTACCACTAAAAAATCATTTCATAAACACAACGGCTCTTTAGAGCCCCCTAATATCTAAACACTTAAATCTGATTTTCATTTTTTTTTCTACCGTACGCTTACCGTAAGCTTACCGTACGCGTACCCCGTGATTTTTTTTAAAATCAATAAATGTTTTCTTTGTACTTTACAGTCCTTCTTTGACCCCCTCACAAATGTAAGGGGGTCTGTAACTCTCCTCATTGCCCCCTTTCCTTGTTTTCACTCTTTTTTTTCAGAGTGAAATACACAAAATGGCGGCCGCCGATTCCTGGTTTCGGCCGATTCGAATGTTTACTAAGATCTAAGAGCCAATCAGCATCGCGCTCGCGCACGCCACCGTACGCTTACCGTAAGCGTACGGTAAGCGTACCGTAAGCGGGCTCAGATATATATATTGATTTAAAGGCTATTTTCTCAGAATCTACTGAACAGATTTACACCAAACCTACAAAAGGCACTTCCTTGACCTAGGGACTACCTCTCTGCCAAATTTTGAGTAATTCTGTTCAGCCGTTCGGGCTGTAGCTCGTTCTAAAGGTCCTATGGAAAAATGCATGGGAAAAACGCGTTTTGGGACCCCCCTTTTATCTCAGCCCCCGCTTGACGGATCCCCCCGAGACTTTCAGGGTAGGAGCGGAGCGTAGCGCCCCACCTATTTTGAGAAATTCGCGAGGATTCGTCGACCGGCGCCAAAGTTATTCAAAATAGAATGTTGAGGTTTTCCTATGGAAACGTGGTCCTAACTATAACTACCTACTGGCGACCGCCAGTAGTTATATATATATATATATATATTATCAATCAAAGAAGGGTAAATGAGCAACGAACATGCGACATGGGTGGTATAGGAGCACACCTAATGCAAAAATGGCAGGTGGTATCCGCATATTAAGCGTGAAAAACAGCATCTAAACCTACCAAGGAGGAGATTGACTTAATAAGCAAGACGACCCATGACGTATCGAAGAGAGCAGCGTCATAGTCACAACATTGAACACCGTATAACTGCAAGATAATTCTGAGCACCAGAGGACGCATAGAGCCCAAAGAATCTCTAGGCCCATATAACAAAGCAGAGCTATATAATAGCATACCCCACATTGAAGTATGGACACCCCAAACAACGGGGAACACCTCTTAGGGCAAACCACAGTCAGAGGCCAGACACAACAACCTTTGGAACACTGCCGCAGTAGGCTTCTTGCCAGTTCAAACACAAAGCATCGAAAGGATGCTAAATGAAAGGGTAACCACCCTAGAACATGCCAAAAAGACGACCTGGGAAATATAGGCTTAAGGCGGAGGTCGAAAGCCCGCAAGGAGGCGCTGAACAGCCAATTCGGCGTGGGCATCAAACAATAAAAGCCCATCATAGGGTAGATCAACAAGTCCCTCCCAGATATTCTCCGGGAAGACGCTATCATGTAACCAAGCATGGCACCTCAAGGCAACGGAACCAGCCATAGCCCGGCCCAAGGAATCAGCAGTATCCAAGGCCGAGCGGATCGTGAACTCAGCAAGGTCACGGCTGTCAAGAAGATGATGAAGGAGGTCAATAGGAGCACCTTCAGAGGCATCCGAAAAAAGAGACTCTACAGAGTCCCACAGTGCAGAGGTAGCCTGAGCCAGGACACACACTATTTATCGAATGAAGGGCAGCACTAGTGGAGGCAAAGATGTTACGACCCCACGACTCAAGCCATCAGGACTCCCAAGAGGGAGGAAGCATTAAGTGAGGCAAGGAAGGGAAGGCAGTTTGCAAAACGAACCCCTGACACTTTTTGGATTATAGATATAGTGATTTGGTGTGCCCTGGTGTTCTGTGACTTCATTGGGAAACAGCTTAACAATGAGAGGGAGTCCAGCATCCCTAGCATGGTACATGAAGTGTGTTCCCCTGGAAGAAAACCCTTCCCTGCACCAAGTGTTAGGGCTCAATGTGTCCGAGATACCCCTTGCTGATTGAAAGATTTCATGGCATTCGATCACCGCAATTCAATCATATTTACGTATAATAATGTATTGAATACAAAAAGTGAAAATAAAAATTCATTAGATCGTTGATGCAGAGTTTCAAGCATTCTCTCATGGATTCCATTACTGCATTTCAATTTTTTTTAGTTTTGTTTTTTAACACATACATTTTGGACCTGTGAGAAGGTTATTCGTCAGGAGGTGGTATGAAATATTACAAAACCTGTATAAAGAGCCAAGATTGTCTCAGAGGCACTAACCCCTACCAAGTGGGGCACCAAAGGACATTCTTTCAGTGGAATATTCATGTACCATTTTCTTGATATATTCCAAGCTCTTTGAAAGCACACCATATATTGAGTAAAATAAAAAAATATTGATTACTTTCCAAGACATGAGTTCATAAAGGTATGCACAATTAAATTATTTTCTAGGCACCCCTAGTATGCCACAGGTAATGATTTAAATAGAAAATGCAGGTCAGGAAGGCGCATGAAGGCAGGTGACCGAGCAGACAAACAGCTTTCTACAGTAGCAACTGCCAACCCCTGTAGGCAAGAGACAGTGAGAAACGACTATCAGAAAGGCAGGAGCTGAAAGGATCCAAACCTTTCGACTCATACCAATTAAACTTATTCCAGCTGCATACATAAAAGCATTTTGTGGAGAGTTCCCTAGCAGCCAAGATAACATCTGACACATTTATATAAAACATTACACTGCTCAGTCTCCACAGGTGCAGTCCCAGCATTGCAGGATTGGGGTGTAGTACCACACCGCTCTGCTGTGAATGCTGACCCATAGTCTGGGATAGGAAGAGAAGGTAAAGTGCTAAGTTCCAATAGATCATCCCAAATCCTTACACAATCCACAGCAATCCTCTCACACCTGCAGGATATTTGACAGAAGAGGGATCAGTAGGTAAGGAGTAAAGAAATAAGAGACCAGCTGAACCTGAAGGCAACCCCAGGTAAACATTCAGCCACAAAATCTGGCATTTCCCTTTCAGGCCATGGTGTAAAGATCTATGTAGGAACCCTCAGTCCACCGCAAGTTCTCACTTGTGGTCCTTACAACAGGCCACTCAGGATATCTGGCCTCACACTGAAGGAGGCAGCAAGCCCACTGCTAAATACAAAGTCTCCCTAACGCAGGGTCCAAGACACACCACCACCCTGCCTGTTGATGTCTGACAGGAATTCAACAATACTTCTGGAGACAAAAGGAAGAAATGCCTTCAGGACAAGAGGAACGGCAAACAACTCAAGTATACCGATCTGCAGTTGTTCTGACATGGACTCAAAGCCTTGCACCATCATCTCGTCCAGATGAATGAAACCACTGATGAAGAGACATCTGTAACAGCAGCATGCACCTGAAGAGTACTCGCAGGACCACCCAAGGCGAGCTTTATCTCGATGAGACTATCTAGCAGCAGATTCCCTACCTCAGAATATTCCCAAGCGTCAGACTGGATCCGGAGGTTTTGGCGCAATCCCTGTTGCACGACAGTAGGTGGCATCATTCACGCTGTAAGTGATGTGTACAATGCCTACCACCCTAGCATGCTGACCTCAGTTCTAGTCTTTATTTTTCTGCATCAGAACTACTGAGCCAACCTGAGGAGGAACGGCAGTGTGCCTGTGAGGTCCAGAAAGGATCTCTGAATGTGAGACGACAGTTCGCAGAACATGGGGAGATGGGACGGTAAGTGATCTATCACTAGATAAGAGTCCCTACCAGATAAAGTGTTATCAAAGGTAAGTAACTTGCCCATCTGATAGAAACATCTAGCCGCAGATTCCTTACCTTAGAATAGATACAAAAGCAATCTCTCCCTGGAGGTAGGTCTGCGGACTGTTTTAAAACAAGAAGTCCTGGAGGACCGAACGGGCAAAATGCCCATCTCACTGGACCGGACCGGACTGTCGAGAAAGTAGTGTTTGGCAAACCTGTGCAGCGAGCCCACGTAGCTGCCAGATGGATATCCAGGACTGGGACACTTCTAGCAAACGCAGTGGTCGCAGCGGAAGCTCTGGTGGAGTGAACTCTTAAGCCCTCAAGGGGCTGTTTCTTAGCCATTTCTTAACAGATATTAATACAGAGGATAATCCATCTAAAGAGGGCTCTCTTCTGAATAGCCTTCCCTTCCTTTGCCCCTGACAAACAACAAAGAGTTGGTCATCCACCTGGAACTCTATGGTATGATCAATATAGAACAATAACGCTCTTTTAGATCGAGGTGGTGGAGTATCTCCACTTCTTTAGAAGGATGAGAAGGAGGGAAAACAGTAGCAGGGTAATACTCTGCCCAATGTGATTTGGTGTGACCAACTTCGACAAAAAGGATGCCAAGTTTTAAGAACCAGCTTGTATAGGAAGAATGAAGTGTATGTAGCATTAACTGAAAGCGCCTGCAATTCATTCTCCTTCCTGGCAGATGTTATTGCCTCAAGGAAGACAGTTTTGACCATAGGAGCCATAGAGGGCAGCTATGCATTGGCTCAAGAAAGGTAGAAATGAGAAAGGTGAGAACTAAATTCAAGTCCCATGGGGGCATAATGAAGGGCGTGGGAGGTAACATTTGCTGTTAACCTTTAAGGAATCTAGTCACAGCAGGGAAGGCTGATCCGGCAGCCGTAAAAAGGTGGAAAAGGCAGACAAATATCCTTTCACTGTTCCCAAAGTAAAGCCTTGACAGGCCAGGGACAGAGCGAGAAGGAGAACCTTAGACAAGAGTGCACGCAGGGGGATCAACTGATTTAGATGTACACCATGCCACAAACTTGTCCCATTGGCAGGCATAGATGGTTTTGGCAGAACGCCTGCCTGCCAGAATGACGGGAGGTAGGGTGGGGAATCAAACACCTCAACTGCCGCCGCTCAATCTCCAAGCATAAATTTGGAGAGTAGATGGTTTGGGTGTAGTACCCTGCCCAGTTGCTGCACCAGAAGATCCTCCCAAAGTAAAACGCAAACTTGACTGGAGGACAGATGCTCATGTTCAGGAGTTTGGGATACCATACTCTCCATGCCCAGCCTGGAGCCACTAGGATGACTTGACCCCAATTGTTCTTGATCTTCTTGAGAAACCTGGACAGGAGTGGTATTGGCAGTAAGGCGTATAGGAGTTCTGAGCTCCCCTTGAGACTAAATTAGTCTCCACGCATGGGCCACCTTGGAAACTCCAGCGCACAGAGGTGCTGGCATTGTGTGTTCTTGGCGGTGGTGAATGTATCTAAATAAGGCGCTATACAATCTTGGAAGATACTTTGCATGACCTCCAGATGAAGATGCCATTTGTGATCCACTAAACATCGGCAGCTGAGTTGGTCCGCTCCGGCAATCAGAGAACTCGCCAGATGTTGAACCACCAAGTAAATGCCCTGATGTTCCAGCCATGTTCAGAGACCGGGCTCTTGACAGACAATTCACAACCTCATCCTACCGCCCTGTTTCTTGCAGTATCACACGGCAGTTGTGTTGTCGAAACACTTGCACTAGCCTTCCCTTGACTGAAGGAAGAAGGGCTTTCAATGCCAACCAGATCGCCCAGAGCTCCAGCTGTTTGATATGAAGCCTGGACTCCGCTGGAGAGACCAGAGTCCTCTGATCTCCATTTCTCCAAGATGGCCGTCCTAACCCAGGAGTCACCACTGTGAGCTCAAGGTGGGGAAGAGCGAGAGGTCGGTCGTTGAACCAACTGCGGTCCATGAGCCACCCTTGCAGGTTTTTTACAGTTACCTCCAAATTCTGGACCAGTTCGGAGAGATTTACCTGATGCTGTGCTCACTGGGTCTTCAAATCCCACTGTAGAGCCTGCATATGCCAACTGTCATGTTTTACCAACAGGATGCAAGGGGCAATGAGACCCAGCATCCTCAGAGTCAGTCTACCCTACAACCAGGCAAGAGGCCGAAACATCAGCATCATAACGCAAATATCCTGGACTTGCTGTACCGGAGGATAAGTACACTGTTTCCAGAACAGCTCTGATGAAAGGGAGCGTCTGAGAGGGAGTTAGGTGTGACTTTGGCACATGGAAAGTGAACAACAGTAAGTGCGGTCTGACGTAGTCTGGTGGTGGAAGACTACTGCCTGGGGTGAGACCGCCTTCAACAGTCTATCAGTGATGTAGCGGAAGACTGGAAACCCTGACCTCTGCGGATGTACTACAACCATTGCATCACCTTGGTAAACATCCGAGCGGCACTGGTAAGACCAAAGGGGAGCACAGAGAACTGATAATGCTCCTCGCCCACTGTGAACTACAGGCAGCGTCTGCGGGCAGGCCGCATGAGAATGAAAAACAGGTGTCCTGAAAGTGCAACACTACCATCCAGTCTCCAGGGTAGATAAGACCTCAGGGTCAACATCTTTAATTACTCCTTTTTCAAGAAGTAATTGAGAGGGCACAGATCAGAGACATGACAGAGGCCTCCATCCCTCTGTGGCAGCAGAAAGTAGCAGGAATAGCAACCACAACCTACTTCTGATGCTGGCACACACTCAATGGCTTCTTTGGCCAGAAGGGCCAGTATTTCCTGTCGCAAGAGCACAACACTGTCCTCTGTCAGCTGCTCTGGGGACGGAAGGATTGGCAGTGGGGCTTGTTGGAATGCGAGGGCGTAACCCAGTTGACAATTGGGAGCATCCATTTGTCTGTTGTAATCTCCCTCCACTGCTGCAGATGGTATCAGATTCTGACACCAACCGGGTGCCCATGTTGGAATGAGAGCAAAATAAAGAGTGTTTGACTGTGCGGCTGCAGGTCGGTTGGTGGCAGCAAATTGGGTGGACTCATGTCTCTAGGCTCCATGATCCTTCTGGAAGCCACAGCCACAAAAGAACTGAGCCTGCTGGCTGTGGTAGCTAAGGGGCAAGGATGCGGCTGATAACACCTACTGTAGCCACAGTAAGGCGGAATGCAGCTGTTGTGGGGGCACAGGGATCTCCAACAATCAAGGAGTGGTCCTACGGTCCTTCAATCTCTAAAAGGCCGAATCTGCCTGGTCTCCAAAGAGACTGGTTCCAACAAAAGGCATTTCCATGAGCAAAACTTGGACATCTCTCGAAAAGTCCATATTCCTCACCCAGGCATGATGAAACGCCACTGAAGAAGCAATAGCTCTGCCTAGTGAGTTAGTTGTATCCAACCTGCATCTGATTGTGAACTTTGCTGATTCTCACCCATCATAAATAGGTTAAGAAATTATGGCCCGAGCCTCATCCAGGACCATAGGAAGCTCTTGCATAACCATATCCCACAGGGTATGGGAATTAAACTCAATAAGCATGTGGTGTTCACAGACCGCAGTGTCAGGCTGGTGATAGAAAAAAATCCTCTTTCTGAAGGTAGCCAGCCTCTGTGACTTCCTCTCCGGTGGTGTGGTAGGGAACGTACCAGGACTGGTTCTGGAAGTTGATCCTGGACTACCAGGCTATCAGAGAAAGAGTTTTGAACCTGGTGGGTTTATTCAAGGACATTTTGAAAAAATACAAAAAGGCCCACTAGTCATCAACAAAAAGGTCTAAGTAAGTAACAAAACAGACTGAAGTGAGCTCCATCGTATACGCGTTGATGGCAGGTAAAAAGAAGGAATTAAGGTCAGCGCACTGGGGTGGCGCCTACATTTGTACTGTATGTCACTTCTGGCGCAGGCGATGCCAACGACGCCTCTGAGTCGAACACCACCTACTGGTTCGCAAGGGAGATTGCTAAAAAAAATCTGGATCCAGTCTGACAGCTGGGAATATTTGAAAGCAAGGAATCTGTGGCTAGAAGTCTCTTATCAGATTGTCACATACAAGAACGGAGACCTGATCATAGTCCACGACCTGCCCCATAGCCAAGAGACTTCTGTGATGCTGGTGTGTGAGAAAGTGCCATCTTTCTTGCATGGCATGCCCCCACTTGTTGCTGAATTGCTGAATGTACTTTGACTGAGTGTGCCCTGGACTCCTGCCAATCAGGTGGCCAGGGCCCATGTTCCTTCCCTAAAAACCTAAAACCCAAATTGGCAAACCCTGGCCACATGTCAGCCCCTGGTAAATGGTACCCTAGGTACCCAGGGCCTTGTGACCAGGGAAGGCCTCTAAGGGCTGCAGCACTCATTGTGCCACCCTTAGAGGCCCTGTACCCTAACACACATACACTGCCCTTGCACGCTGAGTGTCTGGGTACAGGACAAAACAAAGAGTCGACATGGCACACATCCCTGTGTGCCATGCCCACCACCTACACTGCCCTGGCATACATCAGCCACCCCTCTAGCTGGGTGCCCTATGCCAGTGGTGTGGGTACAGGAGCAGGAGCCCTGTGCCCCTACAGTACCCAGGTCCATTCCTGGGCACTGTAAGTGCAGTGCTGCCATTTAAGCGTACATGGTGCTGAGAGCTCGTCAAACACGAACTCCACAGCACCATAATGGCAACACTGAAGACTGAGAAGTTTGGTATCAAACTTCTCAGCACATTAAACCCGCACTGATGCCAGTGTGGGATATAATGTACCAAGCACCCCAGAGGGCATCTTAGAGATGCCCCCTGAAACCTAACCTACAATCCACGTCTGGTCTGAGAGGCTGCCTAGGCTGCCACACAGCAGATATGTTGCTGGACCCCTGGGTAGGAGAGCCCCTGGTCTCCTGGGCGTGCAACAATGCACATCATGGGCGAGGTGCTAGATCTCCTCTCCCAGGATGGGCAGAGGGAAGCTTCAAAGGCATGCCGCCTCTGTGAGCTTTCCCAGGCCACTGCAACCCCCCACTCTGGCGGGAATCTTGGCTGGAAACCCCAAATAAGGATAGGGGATGTGCCAGCTTGCCAACCCCACCCCTCAGGTGGGGGGAGGCGAGGTGAAGCACATCTCCGGGCTCTCGCCATCTTGAAGATGGGGAGCCCTACCCAATCAGGACTAGGCTACTGCCCCCCTCCCACAGGAGAGAGGCAGGATAGGGGGTGTACCCACCCCAGGACAGGGACCCATTGGTCCCTGCCCTTCACCTGCCTGTAACGCCCCTAAATCTAGTATTTAGGGGTACCCTGAACCTTCCTTCCCCAGATTCCAGATCCTGAAATCCGAAGAAGAGCAAGAAGAAAGAAGACCTGCCTGCAGCTGCTAAGAAGAGGAAGACACAAACTGCTTTGGCCCCAGCCCTACCGGCCTGTCGACCCTCAAACCTGCTCCTGCTCCAACCAGGCATCTCTTGTGGCCAGCAACCTCACAAACCCCGGAGGATCTGGCTACCTTTTGACTCTAAACCCCTGGGACTCCCATGAGTAGAGGCTCTACTCAAAATCTACTTCTAATCCCTGGCAGCAGCCCTGAACCGCGAACCCTTCACACTCTGCACCCGCCAAGCCTGGCCTGTACCGGAGTGAACAAAGACCGCGAAGACGACCCCACGGCGACTGTGACCCCGAGTCCGGCACCCAAGGACCTCCCTCGACACTCCTGAAGAAGCCTGCAGCCTCAGAACCAAGTGCCCCCCTCCCAACCGCGATCAACAGAGGGTAAGATTTCCCCGACACCAAAAGGCACCCCTGCACCTGGCACCCCGAGGCCGCCTGTGCCCAATCCCGGGGTACCTACCTATCTTCCAACTACCCAACTTACCTCTCGAAGTGGTGGTGGCACCTGAAGAATCTTCGTCCCCGAGCTTGCAGTCTTTTTCTAAACCGGAGATTTCCCTTTGAAATCAATTGAGCACCCGAAGGCTCAAAAGCACCCTGCACCCAGCCGCCCGAGTGGCCCTGGCAGTGCAACCTCTACACCAATCTACTTCCCCACTTGCCCTGAGTAAGTGACCAGGAGCCCAGCTCCCACAGCCGTGTGGCCTGCTAGTCAGCAGCCACCAACCAAGGCCCCTCTACCTCTCATAGGATAACATTGGGCCTAACTCTCTCTGCACCCGGCCGCCCTTGTGCCGCTGAGGGTGAACCAACTGTACCTACCTGACCCTGGGAGACCCCTGAGTCTATGCCCAGAACCTCAACTCTGCCAGTCGAGTACTTACCTTTAAACCGATAACTCTATTTTCTCCATAGGGTAACATTGACTGGTTTTTCCTGAAATGTCTTCAAAGTGTGGACTTTTCAAAAATTAAAATATTCACCAAAAATCAGCCGAGTAACGAAAACGAAAATACTGACCTGCTATTAGGTGAGCTCCCAGTGCTGGATCTTGGTGCCCAGCATTGACTCTGAAAAATACTTACAACTGTACTTACCAGTAACCCAATTTTCTCCCATAGGAAATCATTGACTGTTTTTCTGTGAAATTTCTTCTAGTTGTCAATTTCTGCAAACTTTAAATATTCTTTAAAAATCGTATAATTTCTGAAAACGTAATTACTTACCTGTTTTGGATAAAGGTCCCAGTACTAAGTCTAGGCACCCAGTACTAGATTACAAAAGTAATGAGAACATACTATACCTGCAACTTGAATTTTCTGCCATAGGGAATCATTGACTGTTTTCTATGAAATATTTTGCGTCAACTTTTAAAATAGCAAAATATTGTCTAAAAATCATCACAGTAATTAAGTCGACTTTTATCACTTGATTCCAAGTACTGACCCAGGACTGAATCTAGGATCCAGTCCTGGAAATCCAAAAGTAATCCTAAAAGTAATCTGTTGCAAATAACTTGAAACTTCCATTGAACTCAATGCATTATTGTGTTTAAAATTGTGTTGCCTATTGCAACCACTTGTAACTTTCTACAAAAATCAATTGCAAATTGCAAAAGTATTTATATAAAGCCTCATTCTGAGAAAGTATATTTTAATACCTATTGTTGGTTCTAAAATAAAACAACCATATATTTTTATATACAAACCATTGGCCTAGAGTTCAGTTCTTGAGTCTGTGAGACCATTTGCTGACTGAGTGTGTGCATCAAATGCTTTACACTGTCCTCTGATACTGCCTTACTGCTCGACCAAGCTACCACTTTAGAGAGTAAGGTTATATCTAACTTTAGCCTCTGCCAAACCTTTGGGGACTGTGGACGCTGTACACCCTGTACCTATTTGGGAACAGTATATACAGAGCCACTTTCTCACATGGTGTCATTGCCTTCTCATGCACCACTGAAGGGGTACCACCATGTGGCACATAAGTCATCAAGCCTAACAGGCATAAGACTTCACTAACAGTGGAATCATATCTCTAAACGATCCTCTAAGAAAAGCCTTTATACACATTGTGATAAGCACTGCCCTGATGAAAGCACCCTTTCGTATAGTGGAAGACTTGAGACTTTTGGAAGGTGATGGTGAAACCTAAATAGTGCATAAGGGTCTTGGTGCACTGAAGATGTTCCAAAACTAGTGTAGTGACCTTGCCTTCCCTAGCCAGGCATGGAAATCCGTGGACTTCTGATCTGAGTGAAGCCTTACCACAGCCAGCACACTTGTGAATACTTATGGTGCAGTCATCAGACCAAATGGTAGAAGTTGAACTCATGATGCTGAAACCCCGTAGTGAATTGTAGGTGATGCATGTGAATGGCAAAGATTGGTAGATAAAAGTAGGTATGCCAAGAACACCAACCAATATTTCTCACTGCAGTCCAACAGAATCTGGATGAGGGATTTTGAAGTTGTCCTGTCAAAAAAAAAGTTTGGAAAGGCACGGTCCAGGATGGGCTTTAGGCCTTAGTTCTTCTTTGACACAAAATAGCAAAGGGAATATAGACTTGTGCTGCTTTCCTCCAAGGGCATGAATTATGTGTCCCCCTTAAATCAGCAGTGCAAGAGCTAGCATCTCTAAGAACAAGGCGCATGTGAGAAAGAACCAATGGAAGACAGCCAGTTTGAAAGGAGAGAAAGTAAGGGAAGGGCATAGTTTTTTAAGTTAAGTAGATGCACCCAGCAAACGTTGGAATGGCCTACTATTTGGTCACAAAATAGGACACCCTCTACTACCGAAAGTGGTTTGTAGATGGGGCTCAAGGTAGACTCTAGAGAGCTTTGGTGGGGGCAGATCCAGCAGAAGATTTTAGGGACTATGGCTGCTGAGGGTGGCGGTGTCCCTTAGGTCCACCCTAGCTCCGAAAGGAGCAAAATAGCTCCTGGGCAGTCTAGACCCTTTTGGAATAATCACAGAAATGCCAGTACTGCTGGTGGAACTTTTTTTTGCCTTGGAGGCCAAACCAAGCTATTGTGTGACTAAGACGCTTCAGGAAGGAGCTTGCCTTTTTTGAGAGCGATTCACCATTTATTGGCATCTTTTCATGAGGGATGCCAGAATATCTCTTGAAAAGGCTGGAAGAGCATCAAAGCATGTCTGTGCAGTGTGATGGCTGTGGACACAGATCAGGCAACAATATCAGAGTCAGGGCCACATTTTCAAAATAGAAAATGTGATCACTGTCAAAGTGAAGAGAGCTTCTTCAAATACTTTGTGGGAGGTGACAAACATGACTTATCAACCTTCCAAAGTGCGGACATATCATGCAAGAAGGCACACATTATGTTGTAGTGTAAAGGGTTAGGCTGTCAGAAGCAAATACTTTCTCACCCATAAAGTAAAGTCTGTTTGACTTGGTTAATTCTGTTCAAAGCTTTTACCAGTAGGCTTGTACCTGGTAACAGAACGGATGTCTTCTGAAGGACGACCAGAAGGAAAATGTTCATCACACCCTCTGATGATGTGTCAAGGCCACTAGATCTACCAGAAGGAGACAGGAGGCTGTCAGCCTTTAACTTGTCTTCCTCTGTGCATGAAACATTATTTGGTATCTCAAAATCATCTGAGTCTGACCCAAAAGTTCCTCCATATGGGTAAATCTTTGGGCCAAGGTGCATTGTCATATGAGACCCAAAACGTAATCATTGCCACTCAGATGAGGTTAGCGGACTTGGAATGTTTTTGTATGCCGTACTGAAATCAGCACCAAAGATTTATGAGTCACCTGCATCTTTGGAAGCAGTGTAGAGGCTAGAGCCTGTGGAGGCATTGAGTGGTGTGACATCTAGGTCAGAGCTGCCAGAATCACCAAACCTGTAGGTTGGTCACTCCAATATCCCCTCGCCTACTATCACCATGGGGAGTGACCCAGAGGGTTGAGGCACCATCCCGAAGATCTTCAGCATGGCAAAGAGGAAGGCCTCGGCCTGAACAGCATTGGAAGACTGAGGTGGAAACTCCGGATTCAACTTTTTTTTTGAGAACTCTCACTCCAGAGACAAGGAAGAGACTGGCATCATGTAATGGCGTCACTGGGACTCTGAACATCCTAGGAGTGGCACGATTTTTATGAGGAAGAAGACCTCTTATTCTAACATTTGTTCTTTTTTCTGGAAGATCCATGATGACCTGTCCCTGACAGGTGACTTACCTGGAGTAGAGGACAGGGAATGCTTTGTGGTGTCCTGAAGTGTCCTGGTCAAAAACAATTTGGCCTCCTGATGACCTTCAGGTACACAGTAGCCATGCACTCAGAGGGGGTGGTTGTGGTGGTCACATGGATCCGATAGAAATCTTGAAATGGTTTAAACCCAAAGAAGTAAGAAGGGAACATTTGACTTAATCAGAGTTAAAATGCTAAGAGATTTTGCTGTTGAGACAGTGTGCTGAGCCTACTTTGATGGGGAAGGGAGAAATGACAACTAATACCACTGCACCAGTTGGGGTCTTAAAAGTCCTGGTGTCATCACTTCCTATGCGGTCGAACCACCAGCTGAAGACACAGGATGCCAATATTGTGGTGCTGAGAGAGGATCTGCTGGGGCAAAAAGATTCCAGATCCAGTCCAACACCTGAACAATATTCGTAAGGGGAGGAATATGTGAAAAGAACTATCAATTAGAAACTAAATACACAAACTTGAGGTATCAACACTCGCAGAAGCTCTTTAAAAAGCAAGGTAAGAGCCACTGTGTCCAGCCTATGGCAAAGAAGAAATGCTGTTAATCTAAATGCCCATCTATTTCAGAAATGTCCCAGGTCATAAAAAGGGCAAATATCTTGACTGCTGGCATCTAAAATGGTGTCATTCAAATCGAGTCCAACACGTCTAGGCTCTTGCTAAGCAGGATTATAGACTTTATGCATTTTTCAATGTTAGTCTTACCCTCTTCCATTACATTCCTAGCCAACAAGTAAAGAACCTTCGCTTCAGCAAGTATGGTAGACCACAGGCGGGGATTTGCCTATATGCAAGGAATGTGGGATGGTCGTTTAGGTCTATTCCAACACCCATCTCCCTTGATCTACTTAGCTATACTTTTTAGTCTATGATGTGGATTTAAAATGTCATTTCCATTCATTTTTAATGCAGTGTTCAGAACAATAAATACGACAGCAATGTACACCCTGCTGTATGCACGCAGAACAGTAGCAGTAACCCTGGGCAGTGAACTCCACTTGCGGGGTTTGCAGAGGTTTCCACGCTATGCGGAGCTCGGAAAAAACTGCTTTGCGCAGCGGAGGGGAGTTTTTTTCCTCGTTCGTGTTCACCAACGTCAAGTTGGAGAGCGCGAGAAATCCACCTCCCAGCTAGATTTTTCCTCATTAGCGATAGTCAACATCAAGTTGGCGAGCGCGGAAAATAAAGCTCCTGGCGAGATTTCTCAATGTGTGTGTGGGGGGGGGGGGGGGGGGGTGTGGGGGGGTGTCAGGTTTCTCATTGCGAGTGGTCGCGTAGGCTCGCGACCGCTCACGTTGAGAAACTGCCCGTTCGCGCTGAGAAAGCTGCTGCTCGAGTAAAAAATCTACTCGAGCGGCACAAAGGAAAGCAGCGCTCGCGTGCGCTGTGCATGGTGCAGTTTGCGATGATTGCACAGTACAGACAGGCATTCGGCACTGAAAATCGCTGCAAACTGCATTTTTCTACCGCACTACGCCGCTACTCGTAGCGCGGCGGAGTTTTTTTTTTTACCGTTTCGCGTACCGCAACTCTGCGAACTCCGCCCAGGGTTACGTAGCAGTACTCATAAATGCAATATTGATGTACGCTGTAACCTATGCACGCACAATGATGCCAATACCAGTAAATGCAATACCGATGTATGCAGTAGCCTATGCATGCGCAGTGATGTCAATTTTAGTAACGCCAATGTTTTTGTACACTAACTCATGCACGCATAATGACGGTCAACATCGTAAATGCAATGTTGATGTCCGATGTAACAACTGTACATATAATGAACAGAGTATCGGTACATAGGATATCAATGACTGCCAAGTTACACATGCATGCACTCACAAACTCGTATCATTGCTGTCGGATTCATCCAAGATGACCTCCCTATCAACCCCGAATCGGAGATAAATGGTGAGACAGGCCCTGCAACCCAAGCGTCCCGATTGACAAGTCACAGGTGGGGTTACAAAGACAAACGCGGACCCAGGGAAAACCTTGTTTGTGAGGTAAGTCACACCACAAACAGGACAGAGGAGATTGGTCCCAATAAGTCACGCGTTCCCAAAATACCACAAAGTTAGATGCCACATGTATTTAGAAACACTGTCAATCAAGACACATTATGTACACCGCACAAAGTGATCATACGTTCATCACACCGGACAGCTGGACAGGCACACACTAGCCCACGCTTGCTCGCCACGAGGTTCAGAGCCATCTGTGTCCCCCTTATCAGATGATTGTACTTGTTGATGAGCGCTTTGATTTTTTTCAAAGAATGTCGAAGTGTTTTATTGTACCCACACAATGCTTGTATGTGTGGCCAAAACGTATGTGCTCCAACTCTTCAGACGAACATCTGTCGATACTCTCCCAGCCACTGCGTTTAATTAAACCAATTTGCTCCTGTTTTACCAAACACCTCATCTTTTTATTTATTTAAGATAAATTCATAATTGAGCAACATTTTGGGGAGCCAGATAGGAGAGATTGGTTTATCGAGCCCGACTACTGTCGATGGAAGGACCCGGTCCCGAACGAATTCACAGCTGCACAGTGAGATCAGTGAGTATAATTGATTAGAAGCTCTGTTGAATCCACAGGCAAAGGTGGGTCCGGACACAGATGTCACAGGAAAAGAGATTACATTTGATCCTTAGTCCCAGTATGTGGCGTGTGGCAAACTAGAACAAGTGCGTAGATCACTTTTACTTTTCCCCTAGTCTGCATGCTGGAGAAGGTAGCTACAGTTGTTATTGCTTGAACCATTGAGCATGACACAACTGGTACACCCCTGGCCCTTGGTGTGTTGTACAGAGTCACCATCTGAATCTTATTTTTTAGCTAAAGGAAGTTATCTTAGGTACTGTCTGTTTCTTAACATGGACGGTCCTTGAAAGAAGTGTAGGGTGGACTTTTTCACCTGGACCGCTGGACGTCAGGCAGTCGGTACGCACACACCCTGGGTGTAACATAGGGTGCAATTTTGACAGTAGGTAAAAAATCGTACCTTGGTGAAGAAGGTATAGCTTGTGTCTGGCCACAGAGGGTCTAAAGTCATCAGCTGTCCCTTTTTATCTCCGAGCAAATCGTTGCTATTTTCGAGGCGACATTGACAGACTATCAAGCTCCCTTAGCTCCGTCTGCTACCTGGAGCATCCCTGTCCTCTGGCTGTAGGCGCAGGGAGGGGACTTAGACTTTTGGACAAAGTAACCATTTTTTCTGTCAAATCTTTTCTCTTCTAGTCTCTTTTACATTTTTCCATTGTGTGCATTATTGTCGTGGTGCTGTTGAATGTTAGCAAATTGTGTTTCCTATTTAAATGTGTCATGTTTATAAGTTTATGCATTTCATGAAGTAATAACTATTTTTCCATAAATCAGAATTCCATATTTGCTATTTCACTGCTAAAAATCAACTCTTATTGTTCTGAACTAACCATTACCCTTTGTTACAGGTTGTTATTATATCATTGCATTTGTCATTGCCAAATTGTTAAACATCTTGATGTATTTGTTTTTTGTGAGCCCATAGACTGTTTCTGGTACAACCCTGTGTACAAACTTTCTCCACAGTTAGAATAGAATTTGTAATCATTTAAAATCTTGAGACAAACAAAAGTTTGTAAATTCATTAAAACGAGGTCCCTAATCCATCATGGAGACTCCACTCAACCAGACACAAGCTAGATTCCCCACACAGGGCAGAAAATTAGGAAAACATTGCCACAAGTGGCACGCCCATACCAAAGCATACTTATTCCCCTGGCCTGAGAGGGGAACATTTCATACCAACATCTCAGAGAACACAAAGACACACAAAGAACAGATCTACAGGTCAGAAGAGGGCTAAATGAGAGGACCTACTTGAACTATGGGCCATCTTCGAGGTGGCCCCAGCACCTCCCCTACCATACACCGGCAGGGATGTGCTTTTGTTGATGCTAGCCATCCCAGTCCCCCTTGCGCTGTGTTGCACCAATCCACCGGTCGAGGAGGCTGGTGGACCTCCCCAGGGACAGCAAGCCACCAGACATGGGGGTGGGGGGGGAAGAGCCGGTGACTAAGGTCAGCCCCGTCTCAGTCCAGTGCAAGGCTTCCTAGGGTTTCGACACCCACACCCATTGGTCACGACCCATCACGTCCAAGCAGAACAAGGAACCGCCCCACAGGCCACCCTATGGTCAGATGATACTTTGTGGCATCCTGGAAGGGGATTCCACCAGTGGACGTGACGATAGGGTCCCCAGTTCTCCAGATCAGACTCCAGAGGGGGAACCGTGGGCTGTATTACCCAGGGTACCCCCATAGTGCAGAGGAAGCATCAGGGAGTGGGTTTGAGGCAAATCCATTACTTAAAAAAATAGCATGCAGCACTGAGCGGAGGCAGCCCAGTAGGAATTAGAGGAGGTGTGAGGTAAGGATAGAAATAGAGAGCTCTTGTCTGGGAAGCCCAGCAGGGAGGTGGGACAACACCCCCTTCCCACAGAGGAAGTCGGTGCTAGGCCCTGGGCCCCACATGTGAATGAGTCGGGGGAAGAATCAGAAGGAGGGCCCCTAAAAGAAGCACACACATCACCTGGCCGTTGGCACAGGAAAAGGACTGACCAGGAAATAAGTAGTCAGGATAGCCTGACTGAAACACAACTGAGACACAGAAGGAGCAGGATGGCACCTTGGGGCGCGCACAAAAGCAGCGACGAGGACGTCCGGCACTCCCCCTGAACACGCCGGTCAAGTAGACCGAACTCTAGAGAGATAGTGTTCAGAAAATGTGGGTGAGGCCTTCATGCGGCCTTTATGCCATCTACTGGACCGAAAGGAAGGGCCAGTTTGATTGGCCCTGACTGAAGGAGAAACTCCTCAAACCAGATGACATGGCCGTTGGAGGACTGCATTCGGCATTGAGAGGTGGATCCAGGATGGAACTACCCCTACATGCAGGAATGCATAAGATGATTGGAGCGCTAAGTCGGTGAGAAGCCGACGGAGCCACCTATGCCAGAATTTGTCTGCTACTGCAGAAAGGTGTATCAGAGACCATCTACGTGCCTTGGACACAGATGGACAAAGAAAGGCTCAGAAACAAACTGCCCCCCTTGATTGATTATTATTATTACTGTCATTTGTAGAGCGCGCAGCTACCTCCAACGGAGGTGTCCCGGCGCTTGCAGAAGAGCAGAAAGGTCGTTAGGGCGCTGAAAAGTACTAAATCCGGTCGAACAGCCATGTTTTTAGGGTTTTCCTGAAAACCCGTTCTGATGAGGATTTCCGCAGATGTTCCATAAGATGGCTGTTCTTACCGAGAAGGCCCTGCCACCGATCCTAGCTTTCTTAAAATGAGGGATTACCAGTAGCTCCTGATGATTAGAGCAGGCCACCAAAGATCGGACCTGGGGGGAGAAGGTTGGTTAAAAAAAGAGTATCTCCGTTTTTTCTGCATTTAGCTTCATACAGTTATCAGTCATCCAAGAGGCCACTTTCAGTAGGCATCTCCAAAAGTTAGAAAATGAAGCCTCCGAGTGTTCCCTGAAAGAGAACAGAAGCGGAGTGTCATCAGCATAGGAGATGACTTTTACCCCTAGTTGTTCGATTATAGGGGCCAAGGGGGCCAAATAGACATTAAAAAGGGAGGGACTCAGGGCCGAGCCCTGCGGGACTTCAGATATCAAAGGGCTAGAAGAGGACACATACGGACGAAGGAGCACTTTCTGGGAACGCCCCTCCAAAAAGGAACGGAACCATTTCAGGGTGGTTCCTGTCACTCCCAGTGAAGCAAGTCTTTCTAGAAGGATCTGGTGCGACACCATATCGAATGCTGCGGATAAATCCAGCAGCACTAACATCGCACAGTTCCCTTGGTCCATCGTCTCCCTTACTGATTCTGCCACTTCTAGCAAGGCAGTCTCTGTACTATATCTTGCCCTAAAGCCTGACTGTGAGTTGTGCAGAAGTTTATGGGACTCCAAGAATTCGGCCAGCTGTATTTGAACTTCCTTCTCCAGTACTTTAGCTGGCACTGGAAGAAGTGAGATAGGCCTGAAGTTCTTTAAATCTGCTGGGTCTGCATCTTCTTTCTTCAGGATCGGCTGGACAAACGCAGTTTTCCATTTGGTAGGATAAGTGCCTACTTTCAAGGAGGAATTCCAAATGGAGTTAAGTACGGGGTTCAGCCACGGGGCCAAGATTTTAAAAAACTTCGGAGGACAGGGGTCGGCTGGAGAACCCGATTTAGCTTTACAGAGTTCTGACAGAGAAATACCTGATGGGGCAGATAAGTGGATCTTGTGTTCTGAAAAAAACAGCAGGAATAAACGTACCACTAGGTGACATCAAAAGTCTGCTCAGCAGTCTCACCGGGGAGCAGACAGACAGTTTTCTCAAACCCGCTTCCCTGCAGTCACGCTGATAACAACAATCATGACAAGGCCGCATTGTACTCATTTAGACACCAAATATGAACGGCGCTGAGGGAGACAGATATTCCCCGCCCACCCAGACATAGGAGGATTGATGGCAGAATGCATGAAGCCTGGGGAGGCCATAACCGATTTCCTAGATAGAATGAGAGAATGATGGGGACAAGAGGCAGGACAGCCCTTGGCTGAGATGGGTCTCCAGGTTGCATTCTTTTACAACATCTTCAAAAAGAGACTACCCACTGAGATTCAAACTGGACTAGATAGTGTAGTGGGGTTAGACACCAAACCATTGTGGAAGATACAGGCCCACGTATTACATTATTACCGAAGTAACAGGAGAAGGATGGGGAAAAGCAGGAGGAGAAGGCCCAAAGAGAGACCGCCAAATTAGAGCAACAGAAATGGCAGAAGACAGCTGCAGAGGGGGCTGCATTGGCCGCTAGTGTACAGATGGCATCAGTCTCAAAGGTAGCTATTGTCACAAACAAGGTGACATGGTCAATCGATGTCGCCTGAAAGCATACCACAAACAAAAAGGTATAATCCCATGACAACCCACACAGAATACCCATCCACAAAATCAAGTCCAGAGGCATGCCACCGCAGCTTCCAATCAGCACCAGGGAAATCAGGCAACTGGCGCCCCGCCACAGCAGGGACTGGATGGTTGGCCGAGCCTGTAGCAACAGTCACTGCAGACAGTGAGCCCAGCCCCTCAAGGACTGGGGCCACAGATGCGGCAGGGAGGGGTAACTGTTTGGGGTGGCAACGCCTTTCCACAATCACAAAATACAAACACACAGTAGCACAAGATCAACCGCAACAAGATGCATCTCCCTCACACCATCGTGCAGATACATTTCCTTACCTACCTCCGCAACAGTTGTGTAAGCTGCCAAATACTAGGTCGATCGGGAGGCCCCGCCGGAATTCACCATCTATGGACACATAGGGGTCTAGGCATTTATGCCGGATGGTCCCCCAGGGCGGGGCTTGCTGACTAGGCCCCGGGGGAGGACAGTCTGTCAAGGGAGCAGGGTAGCCCCCAAGCTGGTGCATAAATGCAGGCACCCAGGACCGCTCACTCAAGTCTAACTTTGGCGGCTACGTATGTCTCACCAACTTCAGGGTTTAGCACTAAATGGAGGCACTCCTTTAGTTCCAATACAAGGTGAATGCTCTGATGTCAGGAGCCAAGTTCCTCACATGAATAGGGGAAAGATGTCCTCAAAACTCAAAAGAAACGCAATCACACGACCCCAGTCTGTAGTAGAAAATCCATTGAGTCCATTAACACCACCTACAAGCGGCAGAGCACGATGAGTCTCAGCGGCACACTCGTCCCTCATCGGAAAACACTGCAAACAAACAATCCCAGTAATTTCCCAGCAGGGCCGCACAGGGGTCCACAAACGACCTTCCGACCACCTCCGGTATTCCTTGTTAAAGGCAGCAACGCCCAGACCACAGGGAAACACCCACCGGAACCACGAGACAGCCTAGAAACGGGCCAAAATTCTCAAACCTTCCAGAAAGACTTTATAACCCAACAACCCACCCCCGTTTAGAGAATCTCATTGCAGGCCACGTGAGAAGACCAGAAAAACGCTCATATGTCAGACAAACAGACCACCAAATAATTCACGACTCCTCTGCTCCTTAAAATTGCATGCAGTCCATGCAGGTAAAAAGGACGGCCTCACACAGATTGAAATAGCACACCTCTTTATGGAGCATCCCCAGAGAAAAATATAGTCCCAACCGTAGCAAGCAGATAAATAAAACTAAGACCGACTTAAAACTTACAATTCCCTAAAAGTGCTACCACCATTGTTCAGCATCCTGCTAGGTAGTGTAGCTTCATGCTCCAGTAAAGCCACAGAATGTACCCATAAACAGAAAACCAGGAATTGTTCTAAAAACTGTCTAACTACAAGTTTTTTCAAGCTAACAACCCACAGCTCTTATCCTACAGGTCAGAAATCTAACCACACGTGCACCATCATTGAAGCAGCTGCCTCCTCTTGGGCCGAGGCCTCCAAAAGAAAATCTGATCACAGACTCCAAAAGGACTTCCACAAGCCAACTGCTCACGAGCACAAACTACAAATTGACTTTACAGCTGTTTTTTTTTTTTTTTTTAATAAACTCTTTTTTGCTCTTCACCAATACACCTCTTAGTGCTCAGGCGACAGATCTCCTCCGAAGACCATCCTACAGCCTACGAATGTTTTTTAAGTTATGTACCCCTGTATTTTTGTAAACACTCTTCTTATCCGGGGTGCTCACGCCTTGTCAATCCCCCAAAATATGCCTAGTATCATGAAACCCGATTTAACATTCTTTCAGCGCATGCGCCGAGACCTCTCGCATCTCACGTACACAAACACTGAACCCAATGCTAGCATCTCACACGCAAAACACAGCACGCTTTTATACAACACATGGTATCAACATGATGGAGCTCAGATTTCACCTATAAAATGCATGCATTATTATATGGCAAAAAGCTGCAAACATGATTTCTAAAATGGCATGCAGATTGTGGCGCAAGCAAGATGAAAACATAAGGGATGATCAGAATGCTTCAGTTTGGAGGTGCTTTCATGTGAAAACATGCTCAATTAGTTGAACAGCCATGTTTATATGTGATTAATCAATATGTGATCTCATTATAGAATGCACATTAATTTAGACAATGTATTTGTACTTTCAAAATGGCATCATGTATTTTTGCAAGAGTAGAAATGTGCTGAATTGTGTTTCACAGTGTAGAAAACCACGTGATTTCAGTTTGCTTTAGTGGACTCAGCTTACTGCAGTTTTTGCCCTTGAACATTAGAATGGAATGTGCTCCTCTTCCCTACCAACTTTCAATGAAAGGACTTTGTTAATAAATCACACCCTCCTGTTTCCGTCTCTTCGACCTTCACTATGTTGCATATTTTTGTAGCCTGTTTAAACGTGGAGAGAAGAGCACACATTTTTTTTATAAATCACAAGACTAAAATTTGAACAGGAACTGTGAGAAGTTGGCCTGATGTATGATGTCACTAGTTATAGTGTACACCTTATATCAGTCCAAATACCCTTATGGTGATTGGTTGTCAAGTCAACCTTATAGACCAGCTATCCTAGTGGTAGCATGGACAAGAGCAGTCTTAGGCTAAACTCTGAATGGCATGTGAAGCCAGCTGTGATACCATATATAATCCCTTGAATACCAAATGAAAGGACACCACAACAGATATATATATAAAATAAAGTGTATTTATTCTAAGCAAACCCTCAGCACTCTTTATGAGTTTAGAGGTAAGTACAACACAGTCTTATTAATGCATACAGTAAGTCACACAGGTAAGTAATACAGTTAGGCCCTAGGGGCCACGCAAACCATATACTAAATAAGTGGTATAAGAACCACTGTCACGGAATTAGAATAGGCCTAGGCCTAGGGAATCGCTGGGGCTACACTACACTAGCGTTAGTTAGGAAGTGGGAGGCCCACGGGATTCGTGTGCAGAGTGCAAACACTCACGCGTAATGCGTAAAAGTCAATAGCAATGTTACAGTTTAGAAATAGATAGATTTAGGACACTTCCGGAGTAGCTAGGAAGTTGAGACTTGAAAACTAGACACTAGGATAGTCACTATCCTGATGAGCACCGGAGTACCCAAATTACCTAGCCCACAGGCTGCGGGTGCATAGGGGTGAAGATGCGTCGTTTTCGTCGTCGACTCCTATGGATGCCTGAAGAAAGATGCTGACAGGCAGTCAGGAGAGAGTGTCCGGTGGATCCCAAGCCTGGGATCAAGAAGAGAAGAAACCTGCAAGCAGAGGGGACAGAGTCAAGGTCACTAGCCAGTGACCACGTGGAACCAGGAAGGAACCAGGCGATGTCGTGAAGAGTTGCAGGGGAAGGTGAAGCTTGTCGCTGCAGCCAGGAGGACCAGGAAGCGTCGAGGACGACCAGGACCAGGAGGCGAGCTGTCCCACGAAGGCTCTTGCTGTCGGCGGCGTCGAAGTTGGACTAGGACTCACCAAGCCTTGGCAAGCGGAACCCACGAAGAACAAGGGACTTGCTTCTGGTGCAGACCAGGAAGGTCTGGGGTGCTTCTTCTTTGCAGGGAAGCGGGAGCCAGTCTGGAGGAGCCAAACCAGCGCAGAAGATTTCAGGGAGCGTCGTCACAAAGGCCACTAGCCAGCGGGCAAGCAACCGGACAGACGCGGCAAGCAGGAAAATGCTGAAGGGCCCCACGCAGGACTCGTGGAGTGTGGGGGGCTGGTCTTCGGTGCAGATGGTGCTTGGGGTTGGGGCTTCTCAATCCCCGGTGCACAACTTCGAGGATACCTCAGAAGCTGCGCTGTAAGTTACTAGCCACTTTTCCCAGGTAGCCGGTCCCACGTCGCTCGTCGCCTCCACGGATCTCAGCTCTGCTGCAGATGTGGATGAGGGTCGGAGAAGTCTGGAAATCAAGGCTCTGGTCGGGCTCTGCAATCGGTTCCTCGTCGAACGTTTCACAAAGCAAAGGGTAGTCACTTGATGGTGCCTGTTTGCACAGGGTAGCCACTCCTTGGCTACAAGGGAGATTCTTCAGTCTTCTTCTTTCGTCGAATGTCGAAGGTCCAGAGTTTCTGTTCAGTTTTGCAGGTTCAGGATAATCTAATCTCTTGAGGCCCAACTCCCACTCTTATACTAATCTGGGGGGCTGGGATACCTGCTAGGTCACGCCTTATGGGTGGGACCTGGGAGGGGGTGGTTACACCCACATCCCTTTGTCCAGTTTCGCGCCAGAGCTGGGGCTGGAGTGCCCCAGCGCCGGTTTGAACTGGACTATGCAAGGAACACCTTGTGTGCCCCAGGCATGTCTCATTCCTTTCAGCCCACCCTGCCCCAATACACTAAAGGCTGTCTGGGGAGGTGCTAGCACCTCCCCAAGCAGGAAACCTATTGTCCAGGCCTCCCTGGCTGGGATCACTCCCAGCTGCAGGAGGTCAGACTTGTGTCTGTGGCAGCAGCATCCATTTTGTGATGCTGAGGCTTTGGTTAGAGATAAACAGCAAAGTATGATTTTAACATGTCTCTCCCTCTAGAAGGGGGGAATAATATCCTCATCACCAGAAATGGTATGGGGGTATTATTCCAAAGTGTTAGACACCTTACACGACATGTTTTGATACAGCCCAACCATAGTTACCATAACCGCTTAAGATTATAAGGCACTTTAAGAGTATATGGTAGGCTATATCATAGAACAGCTATAAGGACATGGTTCCGAAAGCTGCAGACAGGCTCAGCTCATGCTAGAGCACCATCTCACATGTTACCAAGCACTCTGCCTCCAGGATTGTTAAGGCCTGCCATAGGAGTGACTGATAGGTACACATGTGTCTATATAAGGTAGGTATAGGAATACTACACCTAAGCAAGGGGTGATTACACGACCTTGCCCCAGCTGAGTGATCAGCCAGTTGTGTCTGATTGGAAGGCCAGACCAGGGGTGGCATAATACATGCTGCAGCCCCTGGGAGGCCTAGGGTACACCTATGCCCTGGGTACCTAGGGTACCCTGTACAGGGTCCAATAAGGTGATCCTTACCAATTGGTTATGTACCTAGGGTACAAGGAGTCCATTTTACAGAGAGAGCAGACAGCCTGAGACCCTGAATGGCAGGATCTCAGGCCAACTAAGTCGAAAAACCAGCTAGACACTAGGCAAAAAGTTGGGGGTAACCATAGTCAGATATCCACCTTCCTACAGAACCCCCCCCCAAACGAAAGGAGATAAGGCTGGCCTTGACAAGGTAAGCCTCTATTGCCTGAGTGGCCATATAAGGAAGAACCAGCACTGGCATGGTTACCCCCTGTCTCATGGTCCACTAAGCAATCCCTCATCCTAAAGATATCATAGGGTCTCCACCATAGGGAATCTCTACCTTTGGTGTGTCTTTGCAAAGTAAAAGGCTGGTGTTGAGATGGAGTACTGAAGTGAGTGTCCCCAAAGTGAGGCCTCAGCTTCATCCAATCATCCTCCACCATGGATGCCTTTCTTTCTCTAACTGAGTTGCACTGTGCTCTCAGGGTCAGCCTCTGGCTACCTAAAGCTGGAGGCTGGGTCCCTTTTGTGGGCTTACTGGAGGGACAGGTCAGGTTTGGGGCCCTAAGGTCCCATGTTTGCCTGTGCCCAACAGAATCCCTCTGGGGGAGGTCCCTAACTACCTGTGAAGGGGATCCCTCAGGAATGTTTTTACCCATCACCTGGCTAGGGCAACTAACCAGGCAATCCTCATTCTTTTGAAGGGGGGGTTCTTGTGGACAGGGGCCCTCTTGGGGTCCACTGGCCTCCCTGACCTCTGCAGCCCTGGGCTGACTGAGGCAGGGTAGAGAGAGGCAGGCTACCTGCACCAGACTGGGTCCCACCTTGGAAGGGGCCACTGACATCAGAGGCTCTGCCAGGCCAGGCCTGGCTACCTCTGGGGCAGTTCCTTCACAAGGGGTGAGGTCAGATCCCTGAGGAGGCTGACCTTTTCCTAATGTCTGGGGAGAGGGAGACTTTTCTTCCTCCCCACTACTCTCTGTTTGTGTGGAGTGATCCATAGTTTCAGGCTTCACTACACCTATATCAGTCTGAGTGTGGGCTGAGACCATTACAGCCTTGCCAACCTTTTCAGGAAGGCACTCAGTTTGTGTTTGAGCTGTGACTGTCACAGCTCTGCCAATTTCTACAGGGAAGTCTGTCTGTGCCTGGGCTGTGGCTACCACTGCCCTTCCAACCTTTTCAGGGAGGAAAGCTACTTGGACAGGGGTTGTGACTGGCACAACCCCACTACCCTTTTTGGAAAGGCCTACCATTTTAGAATGGGTGTCTTGTTCAACTCCAGCCCAAGCTGAGAGTTCTAAGTCATTCCCCAGCAAGCAGTCCACAGGCAAGGTTGGAGACACTGCCACCCTTTTAGGGCCAGTGACACCTCCCCAGCTGAGACATACCTCTGCCATGGGATGACTGTTCTGGTTGCCATCAATGTTAGTTACCTGGTATGAGAAACCAGGCAAAAGCTGCTCAGAGGGAACTAGCCTATGGGCCACCATAGTGATGCTAGCTCCAGTGTCTCTGTAGGCCTCAGCTTTTCTACCATTGATGTAGGGTTCCTGTCTGTACCTACCCAAAGTGTTGGGACAGGCAGTGAAGTTGGCAAACCCCATGCCACCATCACAGACAAGAGTAGCTGCTGCAGGGGAATTGGCTAAGCCAGGATCCCCCTGTGTTCCCCAAGAAAACCCAACCAAATTTTTGGGGGCACTCCCACCACCTGGGGGATTACTGCTGACAGTAATAGGTGGTGTGACAGGAGTAGTTGGAGGAACAGTTTTGTTTTTAGCCTGTGGACAACTGCTGTCAGTTTTCCAATGCCCAGGTGTTTTACACACATGGCAGTAAGGCTTTTTAACTGTGGTAGAGGAGGGAGCTTGGGACCCACCACACTGTGTGGAGTTTTGGGGCCCTGAGGAAGATTTCTCTTTTGCTTTATCCCCACCCTTCTCTTGAGGCTTGGTGGTATCTTTCTTTTGGTCACCACCCTGATTTTTAGGCCTAATCCTGGTCCTGACCCATTTATCTGCCCTCTTTCCCAATTCTTGGGGAGAGGTCAAATCTGAGTCTACCAGGTGTTGATGGAGAAGCTGGTTCTGACAATTACTAAGGATCTGCTCCCTCATAATCAAGTTGTACAATCCTGTATAGTCCTGCACCTTGCTGCCTTTTAACCAACCTTCCAAAGCCTTAGTAGCACAATCCACAAAATCAGACCAGTCCTGTGTCTGTGTCTTCTGGGTGTCTCTGAACAACAACCTATATTGCTCAGTGGTTAAGCCAAACCCATCTATCAGAGCACTCTTCAGGACTTTGTAATTGTTTGCATCCTCATCACTGACTGTGAGGAGCTTGTCTCTACCTTTGTCAGAAAAGGAGAGCCACAAGATAGCTGCCCACTGACTTTGGGGTACCTGCTGTACTTTGCAGGCCCTCTCCAAAGCAGTCATCCATTTGTGGATGTCATCCCCATTCTGATATGGGGGGGACTATCTTGCTTAGGTTTCTATGGTCATAAGACCTATCCCTATCTCTAGGGATGTTGCTGCCACCAGTGGGTTCTGACCCACACAATTTTTGCTCTCTGGCCAGAGCAAGCTTCTCTTTGGCAAGGGCAATTTCTTCCCTCTGAATCCTCAGATTAGCTTCCCTCATTCTGGCTTTATGCTCCTTTCTCTCAGGTGAAGTCATTCCCCTGTGAGAGGAAGCATTAGAGATGCTAGAGACATGGGAGTGGATGGATTCCCCTGAAGGGGATCTGTCCCTCCTGTTTCTCTGTGAATGCCTACTTGTGGGTCTGTATGGGGGGACCCCATGCAAACTCCCATGTAAGCTTAAGTTAGCCTGGCTAAGTCTCCTTACTTGGCTCTGGCTGTCTACCTCTTCCTCTGAAGTCCCATCTGACTCATCTGTGGTGGGTAGACCCTTATCTACAGCTATGGCACCATCCCTGGCAGCTCTTTCAGCATCATAGGCCTCCAGAAGCTCCACTAGCTGTCTAAGGGTAGGGTTTGCACCCTGTTTTATTCCTCTGGAGGTACACAATTGTCTCATCTCCTGGAATGTGAATGCATCATACCTAGAGGGAACCTGTCTAGGATTCTCCTCTCCTGAGGGAGCATCAGTGTGATCTCCATCCAGGGGCATGATTCTAGTGAGGGTGTGGTGTGTGCACCTACCTACACTAGTTGTATCTACTAAACCTCTCTAGTAGTTGTAGTCAGGGTGTGTTACTCCCTTCACCCTACAACTACTAAGTCCAGTAGGACTTAAGTATTATAAACTATGTTATATGTACCTAGACAATATCTGTGTGATCTTCCAATTTAGTATCTCAAGATTACAATGGTATTACAACAGCAAGCTCAGATCCCAACCGCTGCTCACCAATGTGAGAAGTTGGCCTGATGTATGATGTCACTAGTTATAGTGTACACCTTATATCAGTCCAAATACCCTTATGGTGATTGGTTGTCAAGTCAACCTTATAGACCAGCTATCCTAGTGGTAGCATGGACAAGAGCAGTCTTAGGCTAAACTCTGAATGGCATGTGAAGCCAGCTGTGATACCATATATAATCCCTTGAATACCAAATGAAAGGACACCACAACAGATATATATATAAAATAAAGTGTATTTATTCTAAGCAAACCCTCAGCACTCTGAGTTTAGAGGTAAGTACAACACAGTCTTATTAATGCATACAGTAAGTCACACAGGTAAGTAATACAGTTAGGCCCTAGGGGCCACGCAAACCATATACTAAATAAGTGGTATAAGAACCACTGTCACGGAATTAGAATAGGCCTAGGCCTAGGGAATCGCTGGGGCTACACTACACTAGCGTCAGTTAGGAAGTGGGAGGCCCACGGGATTCGTGTGCAGAGTGGAAACACTCACGCGTAATGCGTAAAAGTCAATAGCAATGTTACAGTTTAGAAATAGATAGATTTAGGACACTTCCGGAGTAGCTAGGAAGTTGAGACTTGAAAACTAGACACTAGGATAGTCACTATCCTGATGAGCACCGGAGTACCCAAATTACCTAGCCCACAGGCTGCGTGTGCATAGGGGTGAAGATGCGTCGTTTTCGTCGTCGACTCCTATGGATGCCTGAAGAAAGATGCTGACAGGCAGTCAGGAGAGAGTGTCCGGTGGATCCCAAGCCTGGGATCAAGAAGAGAAGAAACCTGCAAGCAGAGGGGACAGAGTCAAGGTCACTAGCCAGTGACCACGTGGAACCAGGAAGGAACCAGGCGATGTCGTGAAGAGTTGCAGGGGAAGGTGAAGCTTGTCGCTGCAGCCAGGAGGACCAGGAAGCGTCGAGGACGACCAGGACCAGGAGGCGAGCTGTCCCACGAAGGCTCTTGCTGTCGGCGGCGTCGAAGTTGGACTAGGACTCACCAAGCCTTGGCAAGCGGAACCCACGAAGAACAAGGGACTTGCTTCTGGTGCAGACCAGGAAGGTCTGGGGTGCTTCTTCTTTGCAGGGAAGCGGGAGCCAGTCTGGAGGAGCCAAACCAGCGCAGAAGATTTCAGGGAGCGTCGTCACAAAGGCCACTAGCCAGCGGGCAAGCAACCGGACAGACGCGGCAAGCAGGAAAATGCTGAAGGGCCCCACGCAGGACTCGTGGAGTGTGGGGGGCTGGTCTTCGGTGCAGATGGTGCTTGGGGTTGGGGCTTCTCAATCCCCGGTGCACAACTTCGAGGGTACCTCAGAAGCTGCGCTGTAAGTTACTAGCCACTTTTCCCAGGTAGCCGGTCCCACGTCGCTCGTCGCCTCCACGGATCTCAGCTCTGCTGCAGATGTGGATGAGGGTCGGAGAAGTCTGGAAATCAAGGCTCTGGTCGGGCTCTGCAATCGGTTCCTCGTCGAACGTTTCACAAAGCAAAGGGTAGTCACTTGATGGTGCCTGTTTGCACAGGGTAGCCACTCCTTGGCTACAAGGGAGATTCTTCAGTCTTCTTCTTTCGTCGAATGTCGAAGGTCCAGAGTTTCTGTTCAGTTTTGCAGGTTCAGGATAATCTAATCTCTTGAGGCCCAACTCCCACTCTTATACTAATCTGGGGGGCTGGGATACCTGCTAGGTCACGCCTTATGGGTGGGACCTGGGAGGGGGTGGTTACACCCACATCCCTTTGTCCAGTTTCGCGCCAGAGCTGGGGCTGGAGTGCCCCAGCGCCGGTTTGAACTGGACTATGCAAGGAACACCTTGTGTGCCCCAGGCATGTCTCATTCCTTTCAGCCCACCCTGCCCCAATACACTAAAGGCTGTCTGGGGAGGTGCTAGCACCTCCCCAAGCAGGAAACCTATTGTCCAGGCCTCCCTGGCTGGGATCACTCCCAGCTGCAGGAGGTCAGACTTGTGTCTGTGGCAGCAGCATCCATTTTGTGATGCTGAGGCTTTGGTTAGAGATAAACAGCAAAGTATGATTTTAACATGTCTCTCCCTCTAGAAGGGGGGAATAATATCCTCATCACCAGAAATGGTATGGGGGTATTATTCCAAAGTGTTAGACACCTTACACGACATGTTTTGATACAGCCCAACCATAGTTACCATAACCGTTTAAGATTATAAGGCACTTTAAGAGTATATGGTAGGCTATATCATAGAACAGCTATAAGGACATGGTTCCGAAAGCTGCAGACAGGCTCAGCTCATGCTAGAGCACCATCTCACATGTTACCAAGCACTCTGCCTCCAGGATTGTTAAGGCCTGCCATAGGAGTGACTGATAGGTACACATGTGTCTATATAAGGTAGGTATAGGAATACTACACCTAAGCAAGGGGTGATTACACGACCTTGCCCCAGCTGAGTGATCAGCCAGTTGTGTCTGATTGGAAGGCCAGACCAGGGGTGGCATAATACATGCTGCAGCCCCTGGGAGGCCTAGGGTACACCTATGCCCTGGGTACCTAGGGTACCCTGTACAGGGTCCAATAAGGTGATCCTTACCAATTGGTTATGTACCTAGGGTACATGGAGTCCATTTTACAGAGAGAGCAGACAGCCTGAGACCCTGAATGGCAGGATCTCAGGCCAACTAAGTCGAAAAACCAGCTAGACACTAGGCAAAAAGTTGGGGGTAACCATAGTCAGATATCCACCTTCCTACAGAACCCCCCCCCCAAACGAAAGGAGATAAGGCTGGCCTTGACAAGGTAAGCCTCTATTGCCTGAGTGGCCATATAAGGAAGAACCAGCACTGGCATGGTTACCCCCTGTCTCATGGTCCACTAAGCAATCCCTCATCCTAAAGATATCATAGGGTCTCCACCATAGGGAATCTCTACCTTTGGTGTGTCTTTGCAAAGTAAAAGGCTGGTGTTGAGATGGAGTACTGAAGTGAGTGTCCCCAAAGTGAGGCCTCAGCTTCATCCAATCATCCTCCACCATGGATGCCTTTCTTTCTCTAACTGAGTTGCACTGTGCTCTCAGGGTCAGCCTCTGGCTACCTAAAGCTGGAGGCTGGGTCCCTTTTGTGGGCTTACTGGAGGGACAGGTCAGGTTTGGGGCCCTAAGGTCCCATGTTTGCCTGTGCCCAACAGAATCCCTCTGGGGGAGGTCCCTAACTACCTGTGAAGGGGATCCCTCAGGAATGTTTTTACCCATCACCTGGCTAGGGCAACTAACCAGGCAATCCTCATTCTTTTGAAGGGGGGGTTCTTGTCTACAGGGGCCCTCTTGGGGTCCACTGGCCTCCCTGACCTCTGCAGCCCTGGGCTGACTGAGGCAGGGTAGAGAGAGGCAGGCTACCTGCACCAGACTGGGTCCCACCTTGGAAGGGGCCACTGACATCAGAGGCTCTGCCAGGCCAGGCCTGGCTACCTCTGGGGCAGTTCCTTCACAAGGGGTGAGGTCAGATCCCTGAGGAGGCTGACCTTTTCCTAATGTCTGGGGAGAGGGAGACTTTTCTTCCTCCCCACTACTCTCTGTTTGTGTGGAGTGATCCATAGTTTCAGGCTTCACTACACCTATATCAGTCTGAGTGTGGGCTGAGACCATTACAGCCTTGCCAACCTTTTCAGGAAGGCACTCAGTTTGTGTTTGAGCTGTGACTGTCACAGCTCTGCCAATTTCTACAGGGAAGTCTGTCTGTGCCTGGGCTGTGGCTACCACTGCCCTTCCAACCTTTTCAGGGAGGAAAGCTACTTGGACAGGGGTTGTGACTGGCACAACCCCACTACCCTTTTTGGAAAGGCCTACCATTTTAGAATGGGTGTCTTGTTCAACTCCAGCCCAAGCTGAGAGTTCTAAGTCATTCCCCAGCAAGCAGTCCACAGGCAAGGTTGGAGACACTGCCACCCTTTTAGGGCCAGTGACACCTCCCCAGCTGAGACATACCTCTGCCATGGGATGACTGTTCTGGTTGCCATCAATGTTAGTTACCTGGTATGAGAAACCAGGCAAAAGCTGCTCAGAGGGAACTAGCCTATGGGCCACCATAGTGATGCTAGCTCCAGTGTCTCTGTAGGCCTCAGCTTTTCTACCATTGATGTAGGGTTCCTGTCTGTACCTACCCAAAGTGTTGGGACAGGCAGTGAAGTTGGCAAACCCCATGCCACCATCACAGACAAGAGTAGCTGCTGCAGGGGAATTGGCTAAGCCAGGATCCCCCTGTGTTCCCCAAGAAAACCCAACCAAATTTTTGGGGGCACTCCCACCACCTGGGGGATTACTGCTGACAGTAATAGGTGGTGTGACAGGAGTAGTTGGAGGAACAGTTTTGTTTTTAGCCTGTGGACAACTGCTGTCAGTTTTCCAATGCCCAGGTGTTTTACACACATGGCAGTAAGGCTTTTTAACTGTGGTAGAGGAGGGAGCTTGGGACCCACCACACTGTGTGGAGTTTTGGGGCCCTGAGGAAGATTTCTCTTTTGCTTTATCCCCACCCTTCTCTTGAGGCTTGGAGGTATCTTTCTTTTGGTCACCACCCTGATATTTAGGCCTAATCCTGGTCCTGACCCATTTATCTGCCCTCTTTCCCAATTCTTGGGGAGAGGTCAAATCTGAGTCTACCAGGTGTTGATGGAGAAGCTGGTTCTGACAATTACTAAGGATCTGCTCCCTCATAATCAAGTTGTACAATCCTGTATAGTCCTGCACCTTGCTGCCTTTTAACCAACCTTCCAAAGCCTTAGTAGCACAATCCACAAAATCAGACCAGTCCTGTGTCTGTGTCTTCTGGGTGTCTCTGAACAACAACCTATATTGCTCAGTGGTTAAGCCAAACCCATCTATCAGAGCACTCTTCAGGACTTTGTAATTGTTTGCATCCTCATCACTGACTGTGAGGAGCTTGTCTCTACCTTTGTCAGAAAAGGAGAGCCACAAGATAGCTGCCCACTGACTTTGGGGTACCTGCTGTACTTTGCAGGCCCTCTCCAAAGCAGTCATCCATTTGTGGATGTCATCCCCATTCTGATATGGGGGGACTATCTTGCTTAGGTTTCTATGGTCATAAGACCTATCCCTATCTCTAGGGATGTTGCTGCCACCAGTGGGTTCTGACCCACACAATTTTTGCTCTCTGGCCAGAGCAAGCTTCTCTTTGGCAAGGGCAATTTCTTCCCTCTGAATCCTCAGATTAGCTTCCCTCATTCTGGCTTTATGCTCCTTTCTCTCAGGTGAAGTCATTCCCCTGTGAGAGGAAGCATTAGAGATGCTAGAGACATGGGAGTGGATGGATTCCCCTGAAGGGGATCTGTCCCTCCTGTTTCTCTGTGAATGCCTACTTGTGGGTCTGTATGGGGGGACCCCATGCAAACTCCCATGTAAGCTTAAGTTAGCCTGGCTAAGTCTCCTTACTTGGCTCTGGCTGTCTACCTCTTCCTCTGAAGTCCCATCTGACTCATCTGTGGTGGGTAGACCCTTATCTACAGCTATGGCACCATCCCTGGCAGCTCTTTCAGCATCATAGGCCTCCAGAAGCTCCACTAGCTGTCTAAGGGTAGGGTTTGCACCCTGTTTTATTCCTCTGGAGGTACACAATTGTCTCATCTCCTGGAATGTGAATGCATCATACCTAGAGGGAACCTGTCTAGGATTCTCCTCTCCTGAGGGAGCATCAGTGTGATCTCCATCCAGGGGCATGATTCTAGTGAGGGTGTGGTGTGTGCACCTACCTACACTAGTTGTATCTACTAAACCTCTCTAGTAGTTGTAGTCAGGGTGTGTTACTCCCTTCACCCTACAACTACTAAGTCCAGTAGGACTTAAGTATTATAAACTATGTTATATGTACCTAGACAATATCTGTGTGATCTTCCAATTTAGTATCTCAAGATTACAATGGTATTACAACAGCAAGCTCAGATCCCAACCGCTGCTCACCAATGTGAGAAGTTGGCCTGATGTATGATGTCACTAGTTATAGTGTACACCTTATATCAGTCCAAATACCCTTATGGTGATTGGTTGTCAAGTCAACCTTATAGACCAGCTATCCTAGTGGTAGCATGGACAAGAGCAGTCTTAGGCTAAACTCTGAATGGCATGTGAAGCCAGCTGTGATACCATATATAATCCCTTGAATACCAAATGAAAGGACACCACAACAGATATATATATAAAATAAAGTGTATTTATTCTAAGCAAACCCTCAGCACTCTTTATGAGTTTAGAGGTAAGTACAACACAGTCTTATTAATGCATACAGTAAGTCACACAGGTAAGTAATACAGTTAGGCCCTAGGGGCCACGCAAACCATATACTAAATAAGTGGTATAAGAACCACTGTCACGGAATTAGAATAGGCCTAGGCCTAGGGAATCGCTGGGGCTACACTACACTAGCGTCAGTTAGGAAGTGGGAGGCCCACGGGATTCGTGTGCAGAGTGGAAACACTCACGCGTAATGCGTAAAAGTCAATAGCAATGTTACAGTTTAGAAATAGATAGATTTAGGACACTTCCGGAGTAGCTAGGAAGTTGAGACTTGAAAACTAGACACTAGGATAGTCACTATCCTGATGAGCACCGGAGTACCCAAATTACCTAGCCCACAGGCTGCGGGTGCATAGGGGTGAAGATGCGTCGTTTTCGTCGTCGACTCCTATGGATGCCTGAAGAAAGATGCTGACAGGCAGTCAGGAGAGAGTGTCCGGTGGATCCCAAGCCTGGGATCAAGAAGAGAAGAAACCTGCAAGCAGAGGGGACAGAGTCAAGGTCACTAGCCAGTGACCACGTGGAACCAGGAAGGAACCAGGCGATGTCGTGAAGAGTTGCAGGGGAAGGTGAAGCTTGTCGCTGCAGCCAGGAGGACCAGGAAGCGTCGAGGACGACCAGGACCAGGAGGCGAGCTGTCCCACGAAGGCTCTTGCTGTCGGCGGCGTCGAAGTTGGACTAGGACTCACCAAGCCTTGGCAAGCGGAACCCACGAAGAACAAGGGACTTGCTTCTGGTGCAGACCAGGAAGGTCTGGGGTGCTTCTTCTTTGCAGGGAAGCGGGAGCCAGTCTGGAGGAGCCAAACCAGCGCAGAAGATTTCAGGGAGCGTCGTCACAAAGGCCACTAGCCAGCGGGCAAGCAACCGGACAGACGCGGCAAGCAGGAAAATGCTGAAGGGCCCCACGCAGGACTCGTGGAGTGTGGGGGGCTGGTCTTCGGTGCAGATGGTGCTTGGGGTTGGGGCTTCTCAATCCCCGGTGCACAACTTCGAGGGTACCTCAGAAGCTGCGCTGTAAGTTACTAGCCACTTTTCCCAGGTAGCCGGTCCCACGTCGCTCGTCGCCTCCACGGATCTCAGCTCTGCTGCAGATGTGGATGAGGGTCGGAGAAGTCTGGAAATCAAGGCTCTGGTCGGGCTCTGCAATCGGTTCCTCGTCGAACGTTTCACAAAGCAAAGGGTAGTCACTTGATGGTGCCTGTTTGCACAGGGTAGCCACTCCTTGGCTACAAGGGAGATTCTTCAGTCTTCTTCTTTCGTCGAATGTCGAAGGTCCAGAGTTTCTGTTCAGTTTTGCAGGTTCAGGATAATCTAATCTCTTGAGGCCCAACTCCCACTCTTATACTAATCTGGGGGGCTGGGATACCTGCTAGGTCACGCCTTATGGGTGGGACCTGGGAGGGGGTGGTTACACCCACATCCCTTTGTCCAGTTTCGCGCCAGAGCTGGGGCTGGAGTGCCCCAGCGCCGGTTTGAACTGGACTATGCAAGGAACACCTTGTGTGCCCCAGGCATGTCTCATTCCTTTCAGCCCACCCTGCCCCAATACACTAAAGGCTGTCTGGGGAGGTGCTAGCACCTCCCCAAGCAGGAAACCTATTGTCCAGGCCTCCCTGGCTGGGATCACTCCCAGCTGCAGGAGGTCAGACTTGTGTCTGTGGCAGCAGCATCCATTTTGTGATGCTGAGGCTTTGGTTAGAGATAAACAGCAAAGTATGATTTTAACATGTCTCTCCCTCTAGAAGGGGGGAATAATATCCTCATCACCAGAAATGGTATGGGGGTATTATTCCAAAGTGTTAGACACCTTACACGACATGTTTTGATACAGCCCAACCATAGTTACCATAACCGTTTAAGATTATAAGGCACTTTAAGAGTATATGGTAGGCTATATCATAGAACAGCTATAAGGACATGGTTCCGAAAGCTGCAGACAGGCTCAGCTCATGCTAGAGCACCATCTCACATGTTACCAAGCACTCTGCCTCCAGGATTGTTAAGGCCTGCCATAGGAGTGACTGATAGGTACACATGTGTCTATATAAGGTAGGTATAGGAATACTACACCTAAGCAAGGGGTGATTACACGACCTTGCCCCTTTCTGAGTGATCAGCCAGTTGTGTCTGATTGGAAGGCCAGACCAGGGGTGGCATAATACATGCTGCAGCCCCTGGGAGGCCTAGGGTACACCTATGCCCTGGGTACCTAGGGTACCCTGTACAGGGTCCAATAAGGTGATCCTTACCAATTGGTTATGTACCTAGGGTACATGGAGTCCATTTTACAGAGAGAGCAGACAGCCTGAGACCCTGAATGGCAGGATCTCAGGCCAACTAAGTCGAAAAACCAGCTAGACACTAGGCAAAAAGTTGGGGGTAACCATAGTCAGATATCCACCTTCCTACAGGAACACGCCTGATTAATGACGTATCCAATCAGCCCATGAGGAGATGATGTGTCTTGAAGTTCTGATTGGATCAGCTATGAGGACCGAGCACATGAACTTTTGCTTGAAATATGGCATACAAGTGGGAGGAGTGCCTCATTTTGCTCATTTTTTCTGAGGGCCAGGCCCAGTTTCTGTGCTGGGCACAGAGAGGAGAGAGAAGGAGGGGCTGCATCTGTGGGGGCTATTTTGCAGCCCGAGACAGAGATACAGACTAGCACAGCGAGGCAGAGAGAGCTGAAAGGATCAGAACAGTGTAGATTTTAGGTGCTAAACTTAAAATGTCATGCTTTAACTAACTGCTTTTGAATAGATGCATTTGCCCTATGCATTTATTTCTATTTATGGGAGATTTTGCCATTATTAATTATTGATTAACCTTGCAAGACTTAATCTTTTTCTTAGAAACTCTTTAAGAGTTTTGAATGACAGTTTGCGCCACATTTCCCTTCCTATATGTGATGCTTATATGTAGACTGTAATATGTTCTGTACTAATGCTATTTTTCAATTCTGTAAACGGATGGATATTTGACCAATGAATAAAGAGTCCGAGAACCTTAACTTTTGACTTAAAAATAAAACCCTTTAAAATAACTCACCACTCATTATTGCCTTAAATATTGTTTGCATTTAATTTTCATAATTATGTAAAGTCTCCTGTTTGGTGAAACACGGTCATCAAAAGGTCCATCATTTCACCCTTTACAGCGGTAAACAATAGGTAATGAGGTTTTGAATAGGGAAATTACCAGGTAATTATCACTGGATCAAACACATGACCACTGTGGGCACTCAAACCACGAACAGGCCATGTTATATATGCTCACTGATACCTCACGCTGTAGGTGCACATAGAATTTACTTACCCCAAGAAATCCAACTGCCTCATCCACATGCATCACTGTAGGATTAGTGCAAAGATACAAACCAGTAGATTAGAACCACATAAAGCAGTAGTAAACATCTCCCGGTATGAGGCCTATCTCACAGCACTGTACCTTTTTACTGAACATAGCGGCATTCAAACAGAGTTAGACAGAATGCGCAGATAGGAGAGGACACGGTTTGGCCCAGAGACTTTGGATAAAAGAGGTTCTTAGAGGTAGCAAAACCGCGCTTCAGTGTGCAAATGAGTCCGCCTGCTTCTCTCTGTGGTCTCCGGATGGCCTTTAATGTATTTGAGGCTACCTTTTACAATGACAAATGGATCCCTGGTATGGAATTCCAGTAGAGGGCCATCCACCTTGATAACGCTAGGGGAAATGAGTTCTATGGGAGGGAGTTGAGCTCTAGCACGGACACTCATGACGGGAAATCTGGGATACCGAAATAAACAAGTACACTTGGTTGGAAGGGAAGGGGCAACCCCTAATTCTACAGAAACTTACACAGTATTCTTTGTATTTCAGAGGCAAAGGGATGATACGGCTGGGGACCAATGTCAACTGAAGCGGTGTTGCAAATATCAGACCTGCAATGGGGCACCTCCATGCAAATTAATTTTTACTGGCATTGTGGTAACTTTGCCTATGGCTCGGGGCTTCTGCTCCCTCATAACCATACACACCCGACCCTGGTCATCCCTTGAGAAGATCGGTCTGAGTTGTTAAAACAAACGCACAAGAAAACAACTCTGTTGCATCAGGCTTGAAGAAGACTGCTGATTATTTTGGTTGGGCTCAGTACAAGGACTTTCCGGAAGAATTCAGACTGTTCACGGCCACTCAAATCAATGCAGTAGGGTCCATACCCTTGTTCAAACAAAAGCAAATGTCCGCTAGTCATAAATGACCAGGTGGGAAATGTTAAGAATGATTAATAACCATGAGCTCGGGCTTAATGCTATCAGGTTAGAACTGAGAGCCATACGCCTCATGGTGATGCAACACTGGTATGTGTTGAGCCTGTTGACTGTGATGGAGGGAGGGCTCTGTGCTAAGATTGGTGCTTTCTGTTGTACTTTTATTCCTGGGAATTATCCTGATAATGGAACTCTCGCTCTTGCCATCCAAGCACTGCATCGTCTACAAACAGACATGGAGGAGGGGTGTGCCCCTGAGCAGGACTGGTTTCATAGTCTCCTCGCCTGGCTCCCCTTATGGATGACAAGGCTCTGCACATTGCTGCTTCCGGTTGTCATGGTTGTACTATTACTGTGTGGTGTCCTGCAGGTTTCCTGTTGTAAAAACGCAGTCCGCAAAGTAGGTAGTATGCAAATATCTAGGGATACCACAGAACAGCCACACACATCATTTCAAATAATCGGACCGTCATGACGTATGGGGAAAATTATGTTGTTGCATTCTCAACTAGAGGTGGGTGGTGCGGAGATCGATAAATACGATAGCAATGCACACACTGATGTGTGCACGCACAGCAGCGGTAATACCAGTAAATGCAATATCGATTTACGCTGTAATCTATGCCTGCATAGTGATAGCAATACCAGTAAATCCAATGTTGATGTACACCGTAACTTATGCATGCATGATTACGTCAATAACAGTGAAAATAATGTTGATGTAACAACTGTACGTATAATAATGACAATATTGGTAAATATGATATCAATAACCGCCATGTTACATGTGAACGCACTCACAAACTTATATATTTGCTGTAGGATTCATCCAAGATAACCTCCCCATCAACTCCAAGTCAGAAAAACGTGGTCAGACTGCAACCTAACCCCACACCTACTGATTGACCGGTCACAGGCAAGGTTACACTTAGCCCAAAGACAAACGCGCACCCAGGGAAAACCACAGATAGATAGTCACACCACAAACAGGACAGAGGAGGTTGGTCTCAATAAAACACGTTTGGCCAAAGGCACACATATCCAAAATACCACAACGTTAGGTGACATATGTAGTTAGGAGCACTCAATCAGAACACAAGATGTACACCAATCGTGGTAATCATGTGCTCACCACACCGGGCATCTGGACACGTACACACAGGCCAAAATTAGCTCTCCCCGAGGTCAAGAGCCCTCTGTGTCCCCCTTATCAGATGGTTATATTTGTTGTTTATGATTGACTAGGATGCTTTTTAAAGAATGTTGGTGTTTAATTGTACCCACAAAATGTATATATGTGCGACCAAACCTTCTGTAGTCCAAGTTTCTTCAGACATGCCTCTGTCGATACTCACCTGGCCGCTGCGTTTAATTTAACCAACTTGTTCCTATTTTGCCAAACGATTCTTGTCTTTTCATTTATTTAAGGTAAATTCATATTCGAGCAACAGCAGTACTGGACCTTTCCAAGCATTTGTTCTCCAAAGCATTGATTTCATTCAGTTTCATGCCATGCACAAAGATGTTACTAGTATTTAATGGTTTCAGGTGAGCAGGGCATGCAATGGGAAGATGAGCATGAAGCATTCCCCGTATTCCACAGCTAAGGCTCAACAGCAGGCAAATAATACGAAAGGGCAGGTTCTATGGCTTAATGTTTACTTACACCAACACCACAGCTAGCAATCAGGGCAACAACCCATTGCGTCCTATCCACATTTTATCTTACTCTCGCAGAGGGAGCTGTGAGCCACACAAGGTGTACAGCCATGAAAAAATAGACCCCTCTTCTCAAGCTACATATAGAATTAGGTTGAGGCATTCCATTAATTGAACTGTTTTGTACGTTGCTATATCTCACTACTCAAGTGGAAAATTGCCTATCCTTGTTGTGCCTGGAAGGGTAAGCTAGGATAATGTTGAGCTGCAACTAAATATGGAAGCTCAACATAATTGTCCTATAAATAAAACTAGGACTTATTACCTATTATCTATTTTACAGTTTTGTGGATGATATTTTAGGTACTACCAAACAACCGCATTACATACTCAAACTGAGGATGATGCAAGTCTCAGGCCTGTTGGAGTACAATGATGTTTCAATCCTTGATTTAAAGACTACATTAACTACAATGGAGTCTAGTTCAATAATAGTCTTCTGGCCAGAAAGCCCAATGAACTTTTAAAAACTCCATGTTCACCTGAAATAATTAACCCCCTCCACAAAAACGTAAACATGGTTTCTACAGTTTTGTTCATTTGGGTACATGCTCTTCAATAAATTGGTCTCCAATATTCATAAATCACCATTCATAAGCAGAGGCGTAGTTAGAGCTTGTGGCGCCCGGTTTGCTGGGGAAAAAGGACGGCAAGCACTTGAAAGGCAAGACAGAAAGAGAGGGAATAATAGGAAGAGTGGGGGGGGGGGGGGGGACAGCTGCCCAAAAAAAAAAAAAAGAAGGACATTGCCAGAGTCCTATTTCTTCTCTGCCCATCCCCGAACGTCCACGAAAGCAAGCCGAGCCTTATCTGAATGCCTTTGTCCTCCCCCAAAATAGTGCCGCCTGGGGCGGACCGCCCCCACCGCCCCCCCTTAGCTACGCCACTGTTCATAAGGCAGAGATTGCAGCAATGCTTTAATAGTGAACAATGAAGCGCTCAATTTTTCAAAATGCCTTGACCCGTTGTATTTTAAACATACTTCTTACTTTACTGGTGGTACAATTGTGTCTTACAGTAAAACATTGCCATTTGGTTTACTTATTTCTACACTAAATATGGGTCTAACTCTCCCCGACCAATAAATGCCGCTGTTGTGAAAGGCTACCACTGCAGAACATCACAGACCTGCTCTTATTGTCTCAATTGCCCATTTTTTCTGCTGCTGTGCCTCTGCCCTGAGTGAACATGATGTGAAAGGCATTGAACAGGTTGGTTTATGAGCTAGGACTGCCCCACCATAAAGGACAAAATAAATGTTAAATACATTTCATTCAGGACAAACATGTAGCAGGGGTGGAAGAGATGACTGGGCATGCTGGAGAAACCATGCACAACTGTCAGGGCCACTCTGGGACAACTTACGGGGTCTGTGTCCTTCAAAAGTCTCAAATGGACCAAAAAACATCTGCGTCTTGGAGCTCTCTGCAAAGTAAGTTAAAGTTCTCAGGTTTATTCCATAGGAACAATAACAGATCAGGGACAATCAAGATGGTCATTCTGAACCTAATGTTTACAGCAAGGATGTGAGAAAACCATGAAAAACATTTCAATTTTAGGGTTTTATTGCTTCAACTTACCTCATTCAACGTTTATCCATCTGGATGATACACTTCAAAAAGCGCAAAGAGGTGAATCTGCAACACCTTATAGGCCAGAAAGAGTCAGCTCCCCAACTTCATACAGCTCCCTGTGTGTAACCTGCAAACCCCTGGTCTTACCCGGTATTGTTCAAGGCACAAAGCCGTATTGACAAAAGCGAGCATGAGGACTTGGGCAAAACTAATAAAAGGTCCTTCTGGGTGCTTGTTTGGTTTTGCTCAGGTAGGATAAGCAGCATAGGTTTCTGAAAAACAAGCACTGGCAAAGCTAACAGGTCCTGCCTTTGAGAGCAATTGGCTATACAAAAAATTGAAACACTGGTGGGATGAGCAACACTTTAAGGGCCAGGGAGCCAAGCAAGATAGTGGGCTGGTGGAGGGCCAAGGTGCGGGGGAAGCAACATGGTGGGTGGAAGTCAAATGGGGTGATGGAAGCAACACTGAGGGGAGACAGAAGCAACACAGGGCGGGGAAAGGGAGGAGAAGCAATAGGTAACAGAGTAAGAGGACGTGGTGAGCAACTAAGAGAGGGAGTGGGGAGGAGGAGCCACAGATGAGGCAGCTACATGGAGCAGACACTGGAGAAGCACATGGGTGAGCAAGCTAGTAGGGAAAGTACCAGGGGCACTGGAACAAGCAACAGGCGAGAGACATCTAGCACTCAGGAAGTAGTAGGCAACCCAGAGTGAGATGGGGGAGGGGGGGCACATTAGAGAGATGACTGAAAAACACATGTACTCTCGCTGAGTGCTCTAGAAAACGGAAAAAAGTAGGTCCTAGAAAGTGAGCAGTGAAAATACACACGAAAACTGACAATGCCCTGGGGTGAGGCAGGCACAAGATGGACAAGGAAAGCCATGGAGTAAGAAACAAGCAAATAAGAGAAACAATGGTAAGCAATAGGTGGGTTGCAACACCTTGCATATTGTTGATAAGCCCACACAACAAACAGCAAATGCACTGTCTGGCAGGTTCAACCTTTAAAATGAACTCCAGGAAAAGTGAAAATATTGTATCTGGTGCCATCATGTGATCTAACCACAAAGGCTGCTTCATTATTATAAACGGAAGGCTTACTCCCAGGTAAAAAAAAAAATATATATATATATATATATATATTAACCATGGAAAGCCTGGAGCATAATGCTCCCTCTGCCCACTGCCCCAGCCCGTAATGTTCCTCACTCAAAGTCTTCGACCTTTCAACCGTCGTCAGTATACATCAGTAAGATGGAGATTATTACTCAGCACTTTTATGAACTGGAAGAACTAGCCTTATTTACCCAGAACCACAATTCTAATGGGTTCTAAATGAATGACCGAGTATTCCCCTTTTAGCAGTTGCTTCAATCAGGGTAGCAGGTTCAAGGTATATGGGCATGATCCAGGAGTTTGTGTGGGGTTAAAAATTAGGACACTTCAGATTCTATTTAATATTAATGCCAAGGTGGTTCTTAATTTACTAAAAAAAAATTTTTTTTTTAGTTACATGTAAGTAAGCATATCTCACACACTAACAAAGATGAATACTCAAAACTATTTCATAACACCAGAAAGCCTCTTCCATAATAATGTACCTAATATCAACATGTGTCGACAACAATGGCTGCTTCTGTTCTGATGTTAATTAATCTGAATATATATTAAAGGATTGAGAACAACTAACTGAAAGCCTCTTTATGATAGTTAAAATAATTTTGTTATGAACTTTCTTTCTAAATAATACATTTTTGACTACGTTTATTACCTGCTAGTGCCACCAATTTATTGTCTTGTAAATGTTTGAAGTACAACATAGGGCTACATGGTGTATGCTTGAGGGACACAATACCGATCAGTTTTCACACAAGCCAAAATATTACGAAGGAAATTGCAACAGTTCAGTAATAATGACTACATTCAGCTGATGAGAAGAGCCAACTGATCAGGGAACAAAGACCGGCAGTTACAATCTCTGCTGAACATCAGAGATGACCAGAACAAACACCACACAGAACAAGGAGGCTCTGGACCAAGCTGTCTCATCCTTATTCGTTGTGCTAGTCTCCTGGGAAACTTGCCCTGGGTGCCCGTCCGTTTTGGGGCAGTTGATAGACCATCCCACACAGGTCCACTCAGCAGGGCTCTGGTCGTCATCCAAGGAAGTCTACTATCTTTTGTCTCGCCACCACTTTTAGGAAGGTGTCTCCACAGCTCTTGCAGATGAAGACCCAGTCTGAAGGGAGAGTAGCAATCCAACAGGGTTTCTACTCCTGGTTGTGTTCTTTTCTTGCGTTAGTGCAGCGGGCCTCCACAATTGTCAAGTCAAAGAATGAACAAAGTATTAGCTGAGGAGGCCTGTACTTATCTGCCTCTAGTGGCCATTCCCTCAACATTAGCACCCAGCTGAGATGCCTTATAGCAGGCAAAACAAGAGTACCACCAGTGCACTCAAATGATTGTCATACTCACGTGGGGAAAACAAATAAGGATGCCCAGAACACTTACAAGGTCTGGACAGCACAGGTTTAACAAGCTATGCAGAGATGTTTGGTTCCAACACTTGCACTTTTGTACACAGAATTGCAACAATTAAATCACTAACATGATGTTTCCCAATAATACAAGTGAATAACAAAAGACAATATATCACTTCTTTTAACGTCTTCAACAAGGGCATTCAAATCTCGAATAAAGGCAAGGCTCTCTGCTCTCAGGCTCACAATATGACAGAAAATGTAACCACTATGAGAAATGTAATTGGGCAGTATGACAACCATAATGAACCAACACTTAGTCTAAAAATGGACCCACTGCATCTTTACACACATTTTACAACAAAGGCAGATAAACCTAGAGAGAAATTAATAGATTTCATAGAATATTCTAAAGGACAGCGAGCTAGACAATAGTCACCTATCAGGTGGTCTTGTACAATACATTCTTCCCACAGATTTTCAGAGGCACATCTATCAAGAAATGAAGTGCACTAATCAGAAATAGATTCAAGCATTGGCAGTACTGCTTTAAAGCTGGTCCACCAAAAAACAATGACCCAGGCTCAACGCTGTCATTGAGGGATGCGCAGGTTTAAATATGCAGGTACTAAAATCAGAGTTTTAAAACAAAAGTTACAAAGAAATAATGAAAGCTGTTGTACTTTTGAGAGGGAAGGAAATCATACCCCAAATAGAGCTGATGTGGAAATACGGAACATATGTTTACAAGGATAGAATCAGGTCTGTCCAAACCTTTTTGAAGAAAGACACACAATCCCCTGATTTTTCACCCCATTCCTTAATCCCTCCAACTCCTAACAAACCACATGCCACTTGTAGTTGACACATCAGTATGCAGACTCTCACATTCCTCTCCCTGCAGACCATTTCTCTGCCTGCACCGCACCATGGGAATAGGCACGGTGGGAGAAGTACACTGGGAAAAAAAGAGAATCACCCTCATAATTTAAATAATAAAAACAAAAACAAAAAAATTAAAATAAGGACACCGGTCCAAGGATGACACACAAAAACAGTAAAAGTGCAGCTCAAAAAACAAATTATAAAAATACGCAGAGTGAGGGGAAGCCAAGCTCCAGGAGTGAGTGTGGAAAAGCATTGTGAAAAGTCCTATAGCCCACATATCATAAATGACTCAAACACCACTGAAGTTGTTTCTTTCAACGCACAAGCAGACCTCTCACTTTTGCTATGTTTTCAAATATTAGCACAGCTGTTAAAAGGCGCCATGTCACAAAGGTGACGACCAACCAGTTGTTGTGTTACGGCTAAGAGGACTAGGTTAGCACTTTTAGGCCAGGTTGGAAGAAGCGACAGTCTCATGTCCCAAAGCTCCTCTTGTCACTTGAGGAAAACCAAAACTACTGAATATCCCTGCTGACAGTGGTCCGACTGATAACTATGCAATACTCAGTAAAGAAGTGCGCTGTGCGATAGAGTAACCTGTTTCTTAGAGGCTATGAATAGTAGTTGGGAGGTTATTAGACTTCATGTTCACATAACTTTCATGCAACCAATCACTGTTAAAACAGGATTCTGAAAGTGCTTTACAAGCAAAGACAATCACATGGCTTAGTTATAGTGTGATGTCATGAGTTGAAAGCCCCAAACGAGCTACTTAGAACAATGATGCAGAAAGAGCAGTCCTGAAAATCAAAGGATAACTGTGGCTAGAGTTTTTGATGGTTTCCGTTTATTATTGTCTTACGTTTTTAGAATGGCATGTTGGATATATGACTATTCTGACAAGGCGTCTGCTCCTTGCCAACTCATGCCAGAGAACAGCTAACAGCAATGAAACGTTAGCATTCGTTTCCCTGAACATTCACATAAATGGAGTCTTAAAACGCTGCTGTGAATTATTTTACATTTCGATCTTTCACAAATCCTTGGTAGACAGATTGAAAGAGATAATGTGCCTTTTTGAACTACTTTATTGCACATGTTTGTTTATTCTTTTATGCCCTGTTTGGCAAGAGTGAAAAAGGAACACACATCAGAAATTAAGGGGTAACAGGTCATTTGTTAAATAATTATGTTCTATTATCCGTTTCAGAAATTAGACTCAATTTTCAGACATGGCTTAACCGCCCCTTTATTTCTTGCTCCAATACAAATAATGTAATAAGTAATAAGAATAATAACATTACAAATGTGGATATTTTTGTTACAGGGTAAATTTGGCAAACAATGCATCTGCTGGAACCTATTTACATTTTTGTTAAAAATGGACTAAACTTTCTCAACTAAAAAATTGAAACGCATTCAGATCAGGGAATATTTTTTTTTGTTTTACATTCTCGGTCTTGTAACCCGAAACATAACATTTTCTTTTGACAGTAAAATTACTTATAAACAGCAGTACATATTATGAACATATTACAGTATAATATAACATACAATTTTATGGGCCAGAAAAAAATATAAATTGCACATTAAGCAGCACAACTGATGAAAAGAAGTTTTACACTCTGAGACAATTACATAAGTTCAGTCAGTCCGGTTTGAAAGCCAATGCCCCAACAAAATTAAATAAGTCTTTCATCCATCTGAGGTAGATAATGTCAGAGCCAACCTTAAAGTGGAAATTCTATGACATGTGATTTTAAGAGCATAAGGAAAAGGAAACAAATATCTACATTACTCATATGATCATGGTTCGCATTCTCGTCAGCTTTCCCGTGTTTTACTGCACAACCGCTCTTGCATAGGACAGCAAATATTGGCTGTGAAGCCAGTCAAGAAAGCCCATTGATGGCACCAGTAAATGTCTTGTAATGTGGTCATCGAGGTACGAGAGTGTCAGAGACGTTGTTAAAGGAGACAAAGATGTGCTTTGAGAGTGCTGAGAAAGCCAGTTGATGGAACTGCAGAAGTCTGTTCTCTGTACTGGGGATGTATGCAGACTGTGCCTGGAAAGTCCTGCGATTGCCACTTCTTCAGGACGAGTTTTCCCATATAGAAGGTTAGGTTTGTTAAGGTTTGTGTCATATCCATCATCTCCTCCGAGCTCGCATGTTAAAAGGTAGATCCCAATCGACTACTCGATAAAAGAGAAAAGGAAGCTTCCTTCACATAACCCTGGTCAGGAGAGGGGTGATGAGCAGTGCCAAATGCAATTAGAAGGCTGGTGGAGGGGTGGGTAGTCTGCCGCATACAGCTGATCAGACAACACTTATTTTGCTGATATGAAACTATACTTAAGGCAGTCTGCAAATATGCTTCAATGTGCAAACTGTAAAAGATACTTGATATCCCTACTGTGGTTCTTTCTGCCAATTGGGTACAATGGAGTCTCCACATACTTCCAATATCCGAAGGTATATATTTGTTAAAAGTGTAGGAAAGAAGAAGCTTTGTTTCTTTAGTATGGACCATCAACACTCAAAGGAACATTCTTGTTAGTACCCATGAGGCTAGAAAAAGCCCCTTTTAAGGAAGAAGGTAGAAGAGCGAGACACACGAGGTTAAAACAAAGATACCACAATTCACCAAACATATGCAGAAAGCCCCACCTACACCACACAAAACGTGAGCAACAAGAGACTCAGGACACCATCATCGATCACAAATTTGGCATTTGGTTCATCTAGTCCTTACAGGGTTTGTTTTGGCAGCTACCTTACAAGAGGCTGAGACGTAACAATCGCCTCAAACTATCAGTTAAAATCCTTCGATCACAACCACTATTTCATCACTTTCAAGAACTATTATTTTATCACCCTTCTATTTAATAATCTTTTCATCACCTTGCACTCAGCGCTTTACCCTCCTACCATCAAAATATTGTTTTATCCATTTCCACATCCGTCATTGTATTATCTTTACCCATCATTGCATCATCTTTAAAAAAACATCCACTGCTTACCTTCTGTACAAACTAAGTATTTCTTTACCCCCTTATATACAAACATTGCTTTACCTATTTTCATGTAACTTTTTTTTGCCCTCTCCCTCACAAGCCATAACTATCACTTTCCCAACAATTAACATTTGATCTCCCTTACCGCCAACCATCATTTGATCCCTAACCATCAAAGTATTGTTTTAGATACACCTTCGCTTAACCACCACTTTATCGGCGTACACCATCTACCCACCTGTTTATACTTGCTACACTCACTGTCAATTATCTGCTTACCCATAATCAGTCATTGTATTCTTCCCACACTGTTACCACTTCAGTAGCCAAGTAACATTGAGATGGGATCAAATGACCTGGAAGAGGGAGCCTGACTATTTGTCCAAAATGTTTGCGATCTCTATACGTTCTGCCTTAAGTTGGAAATGTATCAATATGAAACTCTGGCTATAAGTAAGAGCTTCACTGAGCTCTCACTGGAAGAAAAAAGTTACCTATCTGTGGTAACGATATTTCTGATAGATTCTCTATCTACCTGCAGATTTCTCACCTGTAGAACAAGCCCCTCCCGTCAGACTGGATCCGGAAACTTCAAAGCAACAGGGTCACTCATAGAGGGTGCTGGACGCAGTTTGCTTCAGAAGTGATGTCAGGTGACGCCACAAAGACCATAAAGTGCCTAGGGCACTAATGTCAGGAACCCTCCATTCTTTTCCAAGCCTTCGAAGCAAAAGGGCAGACTTGACATTGTTGAAAGATTGTGGTACAAAAACAATGCTAGGTGGGATCTTATTAACTTTCCCTATAGCATTGATCAAATGGGGAGGTGGGCAAGTCAGTGAAGAATCTGCAGGTAAATTATCTACCAGGAACATTGCTACTGCAGGCTAGTAACTTTTTCTTCTGATGAATACTTCTACCTGCAAATTACCCGCCTGTAAAACAGATTTCACAGCAATGCCCTGCCCAGGAGGAGGGTTGATGGATGACTAAACCAGGAAATCTTGCAAGACAAACCTGAAAAAATGCCCATCGCTACGCACTTATGAATCCAGACAGTAGTGTTTTGCAAATGTGTGCAAGGAAGTCCATATTGCTACTTTACAGATATTTTCAATTGGGGAACCACACACGAGTGCAGAAATAGTGGACTTGTCCCTGGTTGAATGAAAATGGATCCTTTCCTGCAACTCCTTCTTGGCCAAGGAGTAGAAGGTCTTAACGCAGAGTATGACCCATTGCAATAGTCTTCTTTTGAACCACTTTATCCTTTTTGGCACCACAGTAACAAATGGAGAGATGGTTGTCCGACCGTTATTCCTTGTTGGCGGTCAAGGTAGTAGTTGAATGCCCACCTAGGATCCAACCGATGCAATCTTTCCTTCTTTCGAGGATGAGGAAGAGGGTAGAAGGACGGGAGAGTAATGGATTACACAAGGTGGAAGGGAGTGACCACCATACGAGAAAAGCTGCCCTGGTTCGCAACACTAATTTATCTGGAAAGAAGGTAGTGAAAGGAGGACGGTAGCAAGGGCTTACAATTCACTGATCATGCAAGAAGATGTTATTACAACCAAAAACATAGTCTTGGGGGTCAACATACAGAAGGTACAGCTGTGAGGGGTACCATTCAAGTCCCATTAGGGAACCACAAGGGAATTATTTGGACTGCAAGGGATTCACACCAGTGTCTGCACAACATGTAACAAAGTTGCCACATTTGCCAGAATAAGCAGATTTAGTGGAGGGGCGATGCGCAGATCAGAGAACGTCCATCACCTCCAGTAGCAGTTGAAAGGAGCTCCGTTATCCCTGCTCAATCTCTAAGCATATCTCGAAGATTTGGGTGCAGAAACAATCATCCCAACAGGGAGAGAAGGTCCAGCCTGAATGGAAGGCAAAGCGGGGAAAAGTAGAGAAGCGTACGAGGTCCGCATACCACACCCTTCTCAGCCAATCCAAGACGATGAGGATGAAGTGCGCACAGTCTTGGCAAATCTTTCTGAGAACTTGAGGAATCAATGGTATGGAAGGAAACAAAGCAGCTGAAAATGTCCCCTTATCTAAAGCATGTCCCCCATGGCACCGCTCAATGGATACTAGAGGGAGCAGAACTGCTGGCACTGAGTATTTTCTGTGGAAGTGAATATGTCTACATGAGGAGTGCCCACTGGATGAAGATGTCCTGGACAATCTCTGGTAGAAGATGCCACTCATGATCAGCAAGATAACACAGGCTTCAGCTGTCAGGGCTGACATTTAAAAACCCTGCTAGGTGAATGGCATTTCCTGGAAGTGAATGAAGATTGGTAGACATGAAGGCTCCACTGAGCCCAAAGGTGTGCCACATGGCATCAACGCTTTTGCTAACAGTGCATACATAGTGCTGAGGAACGCTGCTCGGTCCACTCCTAGTGCCAGGAATGCAGGAAGAGCAGGGGCCAGCACCGTTGGTGTGAGAGAACGGTGTTGAAGGCCTATCCGGAGCCGGGCCCTCAGGGGGAGCAGTGCTGTGGAGTATCCTCTGTAGGAATAAGGACTTGCTTTGGTTCAAAGGACGTTGGTCCTGTTGGAGACAAAAAACAACAGGGAGACTTACCCCTGGCATGTTTCTCTTCCTTTCTCCTGTGCCTGCTCTTTTTGCCCGATGATGTCAAAGGAGAACAATGCCTCAAGCGTTTTCAGTGCTGATAGTCATCCTTCGCTCGGGCCATGAACAGCTTGGCCTCTTGCGCCTTAATGACATTCTAGCTGAGCCATGAAGAGCAAGACTTAGTGCCATGGTCGGACCCCAAACGCCACAGACTGCGTGGGAATCTATGATAAACATCAGTCCCTCACAATCCCTGGATTGTGGGCCACGACCGCCAGGGGGGCCGTGGAGTCCTGAGAAGGGGGTCGCGCATTCACCAGCCTCACTTGTCTCTGAATTCCAAAACGTCTGTTTTCGTTTTGGAAAAAAGACATCTCTCCTGGGACGGCTAATTTCGCTCACTAAAATGCTTCAGGCGAGTCTCGTGTGCTGTGAAAAGCACAGGGTGCCTGGTCACCTGAAAGAAATGCAAATATGACCAGCCAGGTCACAAATGTGACCAGCCAGCCAAAGGTGATCAGTCAGGGTGCCTGGTCACCTGAAAGAAATGCAAATGTGCCCTATTAGTTAATCTGTAAGTGCAAAGGGTGCTTGGGACCCCGTGACTCACTCCAACCTTTGTGATGACAAAGATTTGTTTTTTTTTAGTGGTAGTGAAAAGAGTTAACAACCGGGCTGTGAAGTGCTTGCCTTTAACCCTAACTGCATTTACACATCCCTCGGTACCCCCAAGTAGGAGTTGCATGGACAGTTATGTAAAAAAATAAAATTGCATTACATAGGCCCTGGTATTACTAAAATTTACATTTTGGAAGCACCATTTTATTGTAAACCTATTAACACATTTTGTATCAGTCTACCTTATACTGTGTGTAATGCAATGCAAGTATAAATTAATGATTTACATAATCACAGTGCTTTCTGTCACAGGCTGTGACCTCATAGCACTAAAACGACACTAGTCACTTTTCTCCACTGCACCTACCAAGATTTAATTTTGTTACTCCCTGGTTACACACAGACCTCTGCAGTGCATTAACTAATAGAGGTTTCATAACATACTACAGTGCTTAGAAACAAGTGGAGCAGTGCACTACCCCAGTAGTCTCTTTCAGTAACAACGATTGGTCATTTTCTTTTTTTGAAAAAGGTTCTCTATTAAGTATTCCAACAGATTTGTGCAACAAGCCTCAGCCAACGCGTTTCGTTCAAGGAGATTAAACTTCGTCAGGCGTATATTTGGTCTGAATGGTTAGAGTAGGTTCCAAAATAAAAGGCCTCCTTGTAGGACTTGACTGTGTTCATATGAAGGAGAGGTCACGTATGAGTTGGTGACTCCATAGACAGAATGTGCCTCCTTGATAAGGGCCCAAGTAATATGTTTGAAGCAGTGGAAGACCTGTGCTCCTTCCTCGTATCGCCTTCGGATAAAGTGGAATCCGCCCTCCAGACATACTACAGTGCATATCCCACTGAGTAACAACTTTTTAAAATTTATTTTTCACTTACGGTGCCCATTATTTTATATGTAGGTACTGCATGGTGAAAGACCAAAAAAATTTACCGAATATCTTGGAACTTATTTATGAGAGGCTTGCGACACCAGAGCATCACTTTTTTTTCTGGTGGTGCATGTGTCTCAACCATACCTAGGAGGCGGCGCAGTCACCCTGTATGGCTTTGCATGGCCTCATAGATATAGAGTAAGAGAAAGTAGCGCAAGTCACTGCGTTGCCTTACTCTGCATCAAGGAGGTGTTCCATAGGCGTTTTGTGCGCGGTCCCACTTAACCATGGATTTTGATGCTGCCCCATATTTACAAACTCACGTAAACCTGGGACAGGGCCAAAAACGTGTGCCTCCCCAGCGGAGACGTAATGTGGAGAAATGTTTTCATTTCTCCTGGTTTTTTCCCCTTTCCATGTATGCTGCATTCTGCAGCTCACATAGAAAGAGGAAAACACATCTTGGGATTGTTTTTGTGACACAAGGTGCCCCGTCCTGCACAAAAACAATACTGCCTATGTTGGTGCTAGGCAGCAATTTGTGCACCTACGCAAGGGGAAAGGACAGGAATGCACTGTATGTCATAAATATGATGCATTCCTGCCCTTTCAAATTGGCATAGGGCAGCGCAGATAGAAGACTTGCGGCACTGCCCTACGCCAATTCCTCATAAATGAGGCCCTTTGTTTTTAGCTACACCTCCGACCATGCCCCACGCTCACTGACCTTTGGTTGGCTACACACCGTCTAAAAATATTTTCCCAATGTAAAAACGATTTGCTGTGGGAATTGGGGGGCGTTTATGGTTGTCGATTATGAGGAGTACCAGGTTCTAGAACTTTTTGTTAGGAGGGGGTCCTTACGCCTAAAAATGTTTGACAAGGGGGTCTCTGCATCAAGAAGTTTGAAGACTTCTGCCCTAGAGGGTTAGAACCCAGACTTTTTTGGAGGAGACATAATTAGATACTGCAATAAAATTGGTTTTGATGAGGTAAAGCTTCCTCAAAAGTCAAGTTCCGGATCTGCATTGAAAGTGCGGGAAGAAAGGGAACCGACGTTGGTGCGCCAGGGTCGGCGCTTTATGGCTTCTGTGGCGTCACCGGACATCAACTCCGGCACCGACTGAGTTCAGTGCTCTCTACCGGTGATGTCACTGCTTTCAAGTTTCTGAATCCCGTCTGATACCTGGAGAGATGGTCCGCATGTGAGGAATCTGCAGGTAGAAGTAGCCATTATAACTGCTATCCAACATTCTGAGTATAAGGATTATGAAACTTACATTGTAAGCATCTGTTCTTGGCATGGAGAGTTGTAGATTCACATGCTTTGCATACTCCTGCCATCTAGTGTTGGGTCCGGATGTTTGCAAGTTGTTTTTCTTCAAAGAAGTCTTTGCAGTCACGAGGTAAGTTGACTTCTCCTTTCGGTGATAGTGCGCATGGGCATTGACTCCATTGTTAAATAGTTTTTTTCTGCCATCGGGTCTGGACGTGTATTGCTGCGCTCTGATTCAGAACCGTTAATCGGGATCCCTTCGGTTCACAATTTCCACTACCCTGGTCGGTATTGTTTTGGATTGCGTTATCTACTGCGTGGCGAAGAACTTTGGAAAATTTTCATTATCCATAAAAACTCTGACCGTGGCCTTTGAGCCCAGATCTTCTCCGAATTCCAATCGAAGATCCTGCATTCAGTCTGCCGCCGATGGAATGGACTCCATTCCAAATCTGTCCTAGGTGCCATTCTAAATACCTATACATTCATATCTTCATAAGGTCTGTACCTTTGTCTCTTCCCGGATCATAAAGATAAAGTCTTTGGTCGTTCCGTTTGAAAAAGACTCTGAGTCCATCGCGCTTGGCGCAGAGACATGCAGCGACAGTCTATCGAAGAAACTCCAGATATCTTTGGCAAAGAGGCAGAACACGAAGAGATGGAGGCGTCGGCGGGGGAAGGGTCCTGATCCGTTCAGGACTCTGATTTGAAGTTGGAGACCGAACTAGAGTCATTCGACATTCCATCTGGACAGGGTGATGTGATTACCAAAGCCCCTTTGCCCACGTAACCTGCTCCAATCAAGCAAAAGGCTTCTGGGCCAACACTGCCATTATGCCATGGTCGGCACCGAGACTCCGATTCCAACGCTCCGCCTGAGGCTCGGTACCTAAACAGAAAGTCAAGCCTTTCGGTTCAGAATCGAAATGAGAATCCCCCTCCCTCAATGCTGAAACATTCGGCACCGAAAGACAGAAGAGACAAATCCAACTTGGCACCGAAAACTTCGGCACCGAAAGACAAAGATGCTCCTTTGAAGCCACTGGGGCGGATTCTGGAGAAAATACAGCACATGCTGGATCCTAAGCAGAAGATAATCCACATTAACCCTCAAACTTAATGATAACCTATGAAAGACTAAAATGCGCAGATTTTTAAGTTTACAACGCACAGGCTCCAACAAAAATGCTTGGTAGAAGAGCAGAGTGGAGAACTCAAATCACAGGCCGTTTTAGATAGTTTTACACTAAGTAGTGATGAATTGCTGAATATCATCAGACTGCATTCAAGCAGACTGAAATATCAACTGATAAATTGATGAAAAAAAAGTTATAAATAAAATAGTATTCTATTATAAAAGCACAATATTTGACAAAGTCAGTAAATGGTGATGCCCTGTGTTCTGAATTCATAAGAAGCCTTGTTCGCTCTCCCTCTGATCCACTTCAGATCCAGTAACATGAAACTGGATCAGCAACGTCAGGAGCAAACAAAATAAAGTGCTTTTAACTCCAGGGAAGTCCATGAAGGATGAGGAACTAATATAATTGAATGCATTTTTAAAACAAGTAAATAAACAATTCAATAACGTAAAATAAATAAATACTGAACATTCATACTCTTGGGTTGCCTCAATAAATCCAATGGAAGCTTCACTCAACAGTGCCCAGTACACCAGCTGTGTTAAATTGGCGTTTTGCTGGATTTGTTCAATTGACGACTAAGACCACAACTCTCAGAATGCATTTATTTGTGCTCCAGATTGAAAGCATGACGTCTTAGTTACTTGAAGGAGGATCATTATGCATAAGAAAGGTATTACAAAATGGTTTTGCACTTCCTGCAGGAGTCCATGGGAACTGGGGCAGTTCTGCCTGGTTTCAGCAACTGCTGGGGTATATATCTACCACAGAACATGAAACTACTTTGAGGAAAACTTTTAGATCGTGTCCTGTTCTAGCTTCCACTAGTCTGCAAACACCCAAATACTATTTCCTGTTTTCTTAAGAACCATAACATGTTTTTTTATTAATATCAGATCCATGGCAGCAGCATGACAGGATTTTTATGACATATATATTTCATAAACCAAATTTATACACCATGCATCTAAGTGGCAGTAATACCTACTTTTGAAGAGATTAGGCTAAAGGTGCTTGGTCTAGCTATAGTCCATCTTTGCGATTGATGGTATAATTTTGGTTTAGTAATTGCTGCCTATTACACAACGCTTCAGAGCTGATAAACCAGAAAACCTTAGATACTTCACCTCCAGATTAGGAAGCCAGAGAACAGGAATACTAAAATACCTTCGGCTGTGAATATGTACAGCTTTGTCCAAAACAAGCTTGCACAGATTCATGAGTTCTAATTTACTAATGTACTGGAAGAGCTCCAAATCCAGCGGACCTACAACTCAGGCACCCAGTCAGCCCTACCCAATAGTCCGCTACTTTGAGCTAGGTGTTGCTTTATGCTTTGCATTACCAGAAGCATTGCCAACCTCTAGTAGAGCACCCTGTCTACTTGGGAGGTATATTTATACTTCACAACAACCTATCACAAGAATAATGATGATAGCTTAAGCTATTGATCACCTAACACTCAAAGCTGAAAACTGTAAATGTCAGAACGCCTCTTAATTTACATAGTCTGCCGCTCAACAACGAGAGAGAATGCAATTCCTTCCCGGTGAGAACTGTATGCTCTAATTTAGGAAATGTCCTTAATAGCAACCTTTTAAATTGCGTGAAATCTATTAAACAATGATGCAGGCCTGAATGAAACCGATGATAGACTTGACACACAGGGATAAAATCTTCTGAAGTAACAGGTTTGCAATACACTAACAACATGCTCTACATATGAGCTTGTTGCTGTTAAGTCTGAATGTTGCATAATGTGATTTTTGTGAGAGGTGGAAAAGGAGTTCAATCAATTCATATGTTATGAGCAGACTTTACTGCGCTTTAGAGAAATTACAGCCTTTGGTCACCTTTTTCCCAGCGATGATACTCAATGACAAAGCCTGTAATGCACTCTGTGGCCCACTGTAGATCCCAATAGAAGTGGCTGTAACTATTCTCTTAAGGGGTCTGAAAAGACCTGATCACTTATGGCAAAAATTGAATGTCGAATGTGTGCAATTACTAGAGTGATGTGCTGAGCTCCTTCCAACATTTTGCATTCTTGAATACCTGCAAATCTTCTGATACATTAACTTTTGAAGTGTTAACATTGATACTGCATTGCTTGTCCTTCTAGAGTTTCTAATAAAAAGGCCTAAGCCAACAGCGGTCAGGAAGTATACTATGTATAAACCAATAAAACACCTGCTGATTCAGTGTGATATTGTACTACTTCATTTCATGTTCTGCAAACATGGTTCAGTATGTACATGCATCTAGAAATATCTACATAAGGTTTTGCACACAGATGTCCTCAGGTGAGGAAGATGGGCAAACTTCCAATTATGGTTCAATGCATGCAAATACAATAAAACAGCCACCGTGCAGAAATGGTGAATTATCTATGGCGTGTTTAGACAGGGCCCGCCATCAATGCAAGAACTCAAGTCATAGGACTGGTTTGAATAGCACTGAGGAGTTGGCCTAACGGCTAGGGCAGTCGACCTTGAATCTGGGGAGCTGGGTTTGAGTCTCGGCAATGACGCTGAACATCCTGTGATTCTGGGCAAATCACTTATCTCCCCGTGCCTAACAAAAATGAATGTGTGTCCTAATGTAACGTAACTGGTAGTATGTAAAGCGCTCTGATAACCGCTTCGGGTCAAGTTCGCGCTATATAAAACACTGCAAAAAAAAAAATTTGAGGGAAAGGTAATACTGAATAAAAGAAGAGCTACAAGAATAAACAGATGCAGTTGAGAGGGAATGAATGACTAATGCAATAGAAGGATGCGGTTGCCACACAAAGTATTGGTGACAAAGAAATACAACAAGCTGAACTTAAAGGAGTGGAATAGCTTTGCCAAAGATGCAGAACGGACGATAGCAAGAATATTACACCTTGCTGCAATTCTGCAAAATAGATGGATAATTGTTCCTTCCAGAATGAGACCTGTAACAAATCTTTTTGAAAAACATTTCAATCTATTTTACAGATGTGAAAGTGATTAACTTCAAGACTTTGTAAGTAATAACATTTTGTACACTGACAAAACATTTTGACATCCCGTCATGGATGTGTGTGACGTCTATCAGTCAAAAACAAGGAAAGGACTTTCCACAATGTATTATGCCTTGGATAATCTTAAAGTGTCGACTTGAAAACAAGGAAACATGTCAAAGCAGAGAGAGAGAGACAACTACTACTCCACGAAACAGAATATTTCTGTGCTTACAAATGTCCAGCTTCTAATATTGCACTGCTTCTACCAAGCTGGATTGCCCCTATCGAGATCATCAAGGGTTGCACTGCACATTGTAATGGAAAAATATTGTCTGAGAGAAGGGTATTGAAAGGTAGGTAGATCCTATGGTGGGGTCAGAGGTTATTAATGGGAACTCTGGGCCGTATACTCTCAAAGACCCAGTAATGGCCTGGTATTTACTGCCCCACCCCAGAGATACTGATACAAGGGATTATATTAACTCCAGGGGGAGGGGAGAAGCAGCTGGGGTTACCAATAGGACCCAGAGAGTTTCCTCTGAAATGAGGAATTGCTAGGGGTTGGGAATGAAGAAGTAATTCCGCATTTTCACAAAGTGCTTCCACCGGCGATTTGGACTGCCGGAGTCCATAAGTAAACAATGCCGAAGCCATGGTATTCCTGCAGGGCTCTCAATTCTGATGGGGCCGGTGAATCCAGTTACCAGTACCACCAACATTAAAAGTAGATTCCTAATTGAGCCCTGTATGGCATGTGTGTTGTCTTACTAGACATCAAGTGCATCCCCAGAGGTTCACATTACCAGACGATATCCAGACCGGAATGTCAGGTAGTGGAATCCTAAGCAGAACAAACCTATTTTGACCAATAGGTGCTATCCTGATAGATATGTTCAAACGTGAATTTTAAAATCTATAAGATTTAACCACACAACTTGTTTACCTGTGTCACTTTCCAAGTTAAGCTCCATTATCAAAATATAATTTCCATGTTGTTAATAAATTACTTTTAGTATCTAGTACCAGTTTACTTCCTGCGACAGCGAAAAATACGACTTGAGAAGTGATAGTAGCAGCTGTTCACAGCCAGGTGCAACACAGAAGGAAAAAAAAAAAAGAGGTCCTACTGTATTTAAATCCAAATTTCAAAAAGAAATGTTAACAGACAAGGTGTTTTAACAACAAACACTTGTAAGTATTAAATACAAATGAAAAACCATACGCCAACAATTTCGGGATGGGTTTGCAGCATTTCATTTGGAAACTGGAATGCATTTGGGCAGCAGCTAAAGCCAAACTATGAGTGTTGAGGAAACAGCAGCAGAAAAAGCAACAGCTTGATGGTTTTGGTGCAATAGTTTACCCTTCATATCTCCCCCCCCCCCCCCCCTCCCTTCACAAATCCTTGATTTGTTAAAGAGATGTCCCTTAGCGGTGATCCATTTAAGTGAGCAGATGGTGTCGACTAAGCACAACAGAGAGAGTTGCCATAGTTCTGAAACAGATTTCTCCAGACACATGCAAAGGAGGTTACCAACAGAAAATAGAGACAATTTTAAAGTCACAAATTGCTGAGTCATGCATAGGATTACCACAATCAGAAAACACAGATTGGTAACATGCCACAAGGAAGAAAAATATATTTCTTTCCTTAACACCCTCTAATTGATAAAGGAGATAAAGAGTAGAGCAGTAGTAGATGGGCATATGAGGCAACAGGAATAAGGATAGGGCTTTGCAGTGCGAGGCAGAACCGAGAAGGCTGAACGACTACTTCATCACAAACCTTGAACATAGAGAATGGCAGTGCCCTCGTCCATGTCGAACATGTTGGAACCGGTGCAGATGTACACACCAGCATCCGATGGCTGCACATTGCGAATGGTCAAGATGCCATTGAAGTCCATTGCTCTCTCGGGAAGATTGTCATTGTTCTGACGTGTCCATGCCAAAGTATATGCGGGTGACTGCAAAAAGGTGAAAGTAAATTTACAATTTATACCAGGAAAAGCAAAGGCCAAACAGAATAAAACCTGAAACAATATTTCACTAAAAGGCAGGGCGAAGAAGGATGTTCATCTATTCTAGATAATTTATTAAGCTCCAATCAGAATAGTTTCATCTATTTCAAAGAGTCATTTGGTTGTAATTTCCATTTCATAGAGATATAGGCTAATTCTATAGTTTTATAAATAAATGAGACAAGATTACCAATTTCAGGGAACCTTCCTTACAGTCATTCACAAATTAGCCACAGTCAAAACAAATTGTAGGCTAATCAAGAGGCAAGGATTTGGCGGCTTGTGGGAGCTCTAAGGCTGAAAGAAGTGCCGGCCAATTCACCCGATAAGGTCACATGACTCATAAAATGCCTGTCTAAGGCTCTAACAAAACTTTGATCATTGAGAGTTTGATTTCCGGCAGATGGGAACCTCTTTATGAAAAGATACAACTGTAGAAAAACATAATTTACAGTTCATGATATATAACATGATGCTTTATCTTAAAAGACCCAGGTTCGAAACCTCAGTCACATCTAAGGCTAGTTTTATTTTAGCTGAATGAGTTAAAGGTCAAGGTGAGTGGTCAAGGCTGCAAGGCAAAACCTCTTCAACCCACAACCCAGTTGAACGTTTATGTTTTGTATAGAAGTCTACAACCTGTGTTTGCTAGGGGTGTTCAATGGTGCACCTGATTGGACACTTGGAAAAGGAATGCAGGTTTAAATGCACAATACATACATCACAAATTGTCACATGAATTTGTCCTACCTGGAATGCAAAATCATCTTACACAAATCTGTACCTGAGTGTAAGGCTACTGGTGATCATGTATGGTATCACAGTATACGTACTGTCAATGTTTAGAGTACAGTGGAAAATAAGGATGATAACTATAAGACTGCAAATCTGTACTGCTACGCTGCACTATTGGTAATCCTTAAATGAGGAAGTACAAGATTACCATGGAGGACTAGGGGGTGGGGGAGGATTTTGAGAGCCATTTAAATTTGAAAGCTGCAAAATTCTAATATAAGAGACCAAGCCTGCAGCCAAAGAACACCACTTTTGAGAAGTGATTGTGACAGCTGTGCACAGCCATGTGCAACAAGGGAAAACCAAAGTGAGAAAGTGGAGACTGAGAGGTAATGTGATCAAGGAGAAGGGGGATGACAAATTGAAGCTCCCTTAGGTGATGAAGGGGACAGTCAGTGGAAAACTGATAGTGACGCAATAAAGAAACCTGGTCACAGGAGTATATCTTTTCAAACAGATGTCCTCCACAAGGAATTGAAAAAAAACAGGATATGGGTAAGCTCTATTTGTACCTCAATTGAGAGTTTCTGAACACTGTTATGTTAACCTTGAATACTGTGAGTTTTCAGCCTGATGACAGGGTCATAATTAAAGCATGTATATCTATAAAAGACCCAATGCTGGAGAAGTGACAGATGTGTGCAATATAATCTGATTCAGTTTCATACAGTTGGATGACAGCAAGATCTTCTGAAAGGAGGTGTATGGAAGAAATGTATGCGCTATCAGTATGGGTTGCATTGCAGATAGTTGCAGTAAACAGGTGGAGTTTTGAGGGATCACTTGTATAACAGACTTGGGTACTGGAGATTCAGACTGGAGTATGCTGGAACAGTGTGATTTTCAGGATGAAAGACACTAAATAGACTTTTTGTACTGACACAATCAAGCAATTAACAAGAAGAAAGATATGGAACGGCAGGTCATGACTGGTGTGTACCAGTCGAGCCACAGGAAGATTTCAGAACTGATGAGAAGGGTGCAGGGGTTCATGGTTCTGTCATATTAGATCACTGCACAGTGCTTATTACAGGCTTTTCAAAGGAGTAGCAAATGGGCTACTGGTAGCTCTACAGTCAGCTGTGAGTAGCTCTCCTGTGTGCAGCCCAGCCAACTAAATTAGAAACTTTTGCTTGGTTAAATAAATATATGTGTAACAAAATTGAAAAGTGTGTATCAGAGATGAAAATGTGTATTTTCAGAATCCCACATTTTCAAAAGATATTTAAAGCTGATATTTAAATGATGAATCAAGGAGCGTTGGGAGACTTATTTCTAATATTATTACATTGGTATCATTACCTTGATGCCAGGGGGGTTCCAGCTATGGCTGTTGTTTATTAGCCTGGTAGAAGGTCACCAAATTCACAAAGCCTTTTTACATTACTACTGGCAATCTTGCACTGCAGTGATCTTGGCTGGTAATCTTGCATAGGGTGACCAATAATGAAATCGTGCCTGATGTGTACAACACAAATAATATTAATAGCTAAGCATGATTTTCATTGAACATAAGCTCTTATTAATGTAAATGTTGGAGTCTCCAGGCCTAGAACGAGCAAAAGTAGAGCTGTAGCAAGTCAGGCTTAATATGAACTGGCAGGATGTTGTGAGGACCGCTCCAGTACTTCAAGGACAGGATGCTCATAGGATGGTTCGCAAGGTATTCAAGAACATTTCACTTTTCCAATCTTCAGCTAGCCAACTATGTGTAATGAAAGCGGTAGAGGGAAGGCCTGGCTCATCTATTCTGGTTTCCTAAACAAAGGTACATTTCATATACACTTGCTTTGTTTTGGCACCCATGTAGCTACACCCCTTCTCTATGGGTTTATGACAGACACCCAGCCACAGAACCAGCCCTGGCTGACCGGCTTCTAAATATAAATACCAATTCCTCAACCAACTCACCTTGCTTTTAGCCGTGCAAATGAAGGTTACATCTGACCCAACTCGGGCATTCTGTCCCTTTGGTTCCTCCACAGTCACTGTGATTGGTTTAGTTGGAGCTGCATCAGAAGAAACGTGTGAAAAATAAAAGCTTGCTATAGGAAGTCCACAAAACTCCTTTGTTGATTGGAAAGCAAAGAAAAAAAGAGAACTAAAGAAATGCAACTACAAGAGGTATCAAATGCATCATTCATTTCGATTATCATAGACACCACCCAACATGGCATGAGGACTCTGCAGTCCCTGTTGCTATAGGGAGGAAAGTGAAGAGAATTTGAATTGAACGTAAAAAGGCTTACAATGGTTGCAGATTACCATTCCACAGATTAACTCAGATAATCACTTTTGAATAACCAAAACTAAATGCATCCCATTATATTGCTTCTTGGGACCTAACCAAATTCCCCAGGGGACATATACTGTAGTAAAATAAACATGGTAATAGTCGGCTGGAAAACATGGGTCAAATCTGAGGCAATCTACAATACCATAGATGAGGGATCTTAAGCGCTCCAGTACACTCACTAGTGACTGAAATGGTCCAAACAATGGCAGGCAAATCATGCGTTTCAGATCTCTTAACAAAACCCATACCAGCCTCATACTGGTATGGATCGAATTCAGCCCCCCTTCAAGTACTTGGAATAGGAGGTGGCACAATCTGCAACAAACAATTTATCTGTGGCTCCATTTTGTACTTTTGAAAAAGATGCAATTCAGGGTCTGTGGGAGTCGAGCTGGAAGGCTTCTGCTGTCTTCCACATATGTATCCTATTATTATGATTACTATTATGTATCCTATTAAAGTCACACTATGTCAGATTAATGTCCTAAAGCCCAGTATGCCTGATTAATGTCACAGTATGGTGCTGTCTGAGACTCTTAACAGTGCATGCGCTGGTACCACGGACAAACAACTATTGGTGCAGCAGTCACAAGAAAGAGGCCTACGTAATTTCTATATTCTGACAAAAGACAATATGTCCATAAAGGTTCAGTTGCAACAGCACACAAATTAGGAACCCAGTTAACCAATCTGAGTGTTAATTATGACTGCGCTATTTCTGCAAGAAAACTTTCTGCTTTGCTTTTTAAAGAGCGGTAATACAATTTTACTTTCTGTCAATTACAGAATAAATCCGAACATCAAGGAGCAATGCAATAATTAACATCTGTCATTCAATGCTACATGACATCACAGAGTACCTGGATCTAACTTAATATAGGAAAGTAGAAAGAAATTAACTGAGAAATACCTAGATGTGAATAGTTTGTGATTTGTATTGAGGGGTTTTCAAAGTGATAACCACACCACTATGAACAGCACTACACCCTTAACTTTCAATAAATAGTTTCTATCATCTCAGTGTGGTTGCGATTATATCTTTTACTTGTGGTGTTCCAGTCTACTGGCCTTTAAAAACAAATCTTTTCACTATCCATCCACTTAAATGTTTTCATGCACTAGCTTCTGTAATAAACAACTCACATCATAGTGCAGTATTAATTAAAATCTAGTGTTTCATCACATATTGTACTTATTTATTAAAAAAAAAAAATCAAAACAGCTCACTCCAAAATTATAACAGTATTTTAATTATGTATGATCTCTCACAAAATGTTCCTCACTGGGACATAGCTAGGAGGGATGCACCCTTTGATCCATATAACATCACAGGGTTGACCCCCTTACCGCAAGAGCCTCCTATCTGCTGCTAAAGTATGGCAAGCAGTAGATTCTACACACAGTAAATAGGTCTCGTGTAGCCTTGCTTACTTTCTGTTACTGTCACTGCCACCATGACCCCAGAGGCATTGTCATGTTTACCAAACTGCAACCCCGGGGGAGTAGATGCTATACATGGCTACCCGATTAAACACAGAAGATCATCTTTAACCTTAAAAGAAGCCTCTAAAAAGCAATTCACCTGATCTCCCAGTATCATATTAGTGCACCAGGATGACATATTCATGATGCAATATTACATTCTTTCAGGGACCCTTTGCCTCTCAGCGCACAGAGTGCCTCAAATGAGCCCTCTCCATTGGCAGATTTTGTATCCTGAAAATCCCACTGCCTGATAACAGTTCAAAGTAACAAAATCCCAGAGTTTTCAAAGCACACTTCATGTTTTGCCAAAATACAAATGACACAAAACCCATGCAATCTTGTAAGTTGAGCTGACTCTCGACTGTTGGAAACATTTAATGTTCTGGTACTGAAGATCCAGGGTAGTGTTCTGTAGAATTATGGTGCAAGGACCTTCTATATTAGAACATTATCAGCGATTAGCGCCCTCTAGTGCAAAACAGATTTCAGTACAAGTATAGTGGTAAAGGGCTCAGGAGACAAAGAACCCATTATAGTGGCAGACTCAGACATTTCAAAGTTTCACCCTGTGGTTCCTTCACTCTCAAGTCTGTGGTACACCTCTATAATAAACAACTGCACTAGTGGTGTAAGATAGTTGTAGTGCAAGCAATAGATAGTAGTTGTAGTGGTGATGGCAGTAATAGTGGTGGTAGAAGTAACATTGTTGCTGTATGGGTATGTAGAGAATGAGAGAATGAAACAAAGCAGATAACTAGTGGAGTATGACTTGTCCGGCAATGTGTCAAGTCATGTGCTTGCCTTCAACGATTAGCTCTGCCCGGCTGGTATTGGCGCTCTGCAGATTGCGGCAGGTACAGATGTAGACACCGGCATCAGATGGCTGGATACTACGAAAGTGAAGCTCTTCACCTGGAGATAGTAGAAAATAGATACATTGAATCCTGGAGTTCTCAGCATTCTTCACACAAAGATAATGGTCAGAGAGACAACAAGCAATGGCATATATAGGAAACCCACGTTAACAGAAAGACATGCATAACTAGTGAGTAGAAAGATACATTAACTAGTGGAGAAAAGGTCTAATGCCAAATCAAGGTCCCACACTCAGTATCCGGTATAGTTTTTATGGGACCGGGACCCAGATTACAGACCGAAACATACATGGAAAAATAAAAACTACAATTGATTAGCGTAAGAATATGCGCCTTTCACGTGTTTACCTCCCACACACTGTTTGCTAGATTTTATTGCTGGTGTATGTGCTCTGAACACTGGGGCACTGCTGTCCAGCACGCAGTATATCCTCTGACCCATAAAAATATGTTAAATTGGCTAGGCTCTGACTGGCATAATTGACTTACTTACAAGTCCCTAGTAGATGCCACTCTTTGTATCCTGGGCATGTAAGCTAAATGTCACTAGTGGACTGCAGCACGTATTGTGCCACCCCTAAATTGACAACTGAAAACATGACTCTAGCCCTGCCACTGCAGCTTAGCATGCCAGTTTTAAAACTGCTATTCTGACCTGCTAAAATAACCTTTGTAAAACACTTAAAACTTTAGTGTTCATATTTGTAAGTTACCCCTAGGTTGGTGCTAAATGCCCATAGGGCAGTGTGAATTAGATCTAAAAAGTAGGACAGGTATACTTGATGGCAAACTCTAATTTTTAATTAGTAGATTACAAATGGCACTTTTAGAAACACTATCTAGCAGCTATGCTGCACAGTAGTAGAACATGAAGATCTTGGAGATAACATAACAAATGCACCAGCCTCGATGAACCCAAATGAATGGACGAAGATTTCCAGGATGCCGTCAGTCTTCAGCTTTAACCCAGACAAACTGCCACACCCGTGCCCGTAAAAAAGAAAAAAACATCAGCTGCACGGAAGTTGGGTTTTTTAACTACGCGCCGCTGGGAGCGTTAACTAAACGCTGTCAGCGGAAATTATACCAGGAACCGAGGGAAATGGAGAATCCTCTGGTAGAATCCATGCAAGGCTCAAAGTAAAGAGTCTTCTGCTCCAAACAGAGAAGTGACAAAAAAAGGGCTTGTTGGACTAAAGGTAAAGGTAAAATAAATGGTCCAAATGGGTATGTTTGAAATCCACTGACGGCAATACAATCATTTACCAGGCTCTATATCCATACATGGCTTAGACTGCAGCCTACACCTCACAAGAATGTGCAATTCGAACATGATTATAGAGACCGATTGATAACCGAGGGCCAATTAAACATCAAGTTGATGTAGGGAGACTTGATACGAGTCCATCCACAAATGAGGGGTAAGAATTTTATGTATATATTGTTCCAATCACTTACACAAGAACTTCCGGCCCATCTCTCGGCTCCCGTTCCCGGCCAAGGTCATCAAGAAGATAGTCAACAGACAGCTAACCCAATACCTCGAAGAAAACAGAATCCTGGACCCTTCTTAGTCAGGGTTCTGCAGCAACCACAGCACCGAGACCGCCCTCATCGCCGCCACCGACGACATCAGGCTACTGTTTGACAACGGTGAGACCGCAGCCCTCATCCTCCTGGACCTCTCCGCCGCCTTCGACACAGTCTGCCACCGCACACTACGCGCACGCCTCCACGCCGTAGGGATCCGAGACAAAACCCGGGAATGGACCACCTCCTTAATCTCTGGCAGAACCCAGAGCGTCCGCCTCCCCCCATTCTGATCCGAAGCCTCCAAGATCATCTGCGGCGTTCCCCAGGGTTCCTCCCTAAGCCCGACACTGTTCAACATCTACATGGCCCCGCTTGCAAACGTTGCCCGACAGCACGACCTCAACATAATCTCCTACGCCGACGACACTCAACTGATCCTCTCCCTCACCAAGGACCCCATCACTGCCAAAGCCAACCTCCATGAAGGAATGTCGCCGACTGGATGAAGACCAGCCGTCTGAAGCTGAACACTGACAAAAAGGAGGTGCTCATCCTCGGCTCCAACCCTTCAGCCTGGGATAACTCTGGTGGCCGACGGCACTGGGGACAGCCCCGACACCCACCGACCACGCACGCAACCTGGGAATCATCCTCGACTCAACGCTCTCCATGACCAAGCAAGTCAACGCCATCTCCTCCTCCTGCTTCAACACCCTCCGCATGCTCCGCAAGATCTACAGCTGGATCCCGACAGATACAAGAAGAATAGTCACCCAGGCCCTCGTCAGCAGCAGACTCTACTACGGATACGCCCTCTATGCGGGAGCCCCAACCAAGCTCATCAAACGACTGCAACGCATCCAAAACGCTTCGGCACGACTGATCCTCGACGTACCACGCCACGGCCACATCACCCCCCCACCTGAGAAACCTGCGCTGGCTGCCCGTCAACAAGAGGATCACCTTCAAGCTCCTCACCCACGCACACAAGGCACTCCACAAGACCGGCCCAGCCTACCTCAACAAACTACTTTCCTTCTACACACCCAACCTCCAGCACCACTCTGCCGACCTCGCACTCGCCACCGTCCCACGCATCCGAAGAACCACCACCGGCGGGAGGTCCTTCTCCCACCTCGCCGCCAAGACCTGGAACACCCTCCCACTGAACCTACGACAGACCCAAGACCTGCTGACCTTCAGGAGGCTACTCAAGACCTGGCTGTTCGATCAGTAGCGCCCCCCCCGCGCCTTGAGACCCTCACGGGTATGTAGTGCGCTCTACAAATGTTGTTTGATCGATTGATTGATTGACTGACACATACTTTGTTTTTGCATTCAGTGTCCTAGAATTAGGTAATGCCGCCCTGAGGAAGACTGTCACTGGACACAGGGATTCCTTTAGAGAGAGTTGAAACGAGTTGGCGCACATTTTTGGCTGAAGACAGTGAACTCCACTGAGGAATATTCCCTTACTGTACACTTGATTATGATGGACTGATAAAAGAAGGGAAACACTAAAAGGACACTAAAAACACAACTCTCCTACCACACAGGAACACCGATTGCTCAGCTTGTAAAGAGGATTGATTGAAATAATGAATGTATAAATATTTGTTGGAAACTTTCTTTTGATGGACACTAAATGTATCTTATGACCTACTGAGTGATGTATATATTGTTTTGACAATCAACATTATTTTGTACATTTTTTCCAAACGTTTGTCTTATATCTAGTATATATGCACTCTTATGTGAATATATAACAAAAAAGCTATATAAACTTGTGGTTAATTTGAAAAGCTCTAATTTTGAGTTTTGCATATGTGTGCATGTCCATAGAAAACAATCAGGATGACATCAAACATTATTAATAATATGGTTTGAAGTTTTTGAATGGAATTAGAAATATTTGTAAAGTCATTAGGTCAATTGTGTACCATTAGGAAGAAATAGTGTCAATTTATGGTCCACAGGAGGCCTTTATGTAATACTTTGAGAAAGGTGGCATTTTCCTGCGTAAGCCTCAAGTAGCCCTTTCTTAGATACTCCCCAGCTGGCACCAGACAACCTACATGAAGGTGTAAATTGCTCTCAGGAAAGGGAACAAATGGGCCTTAGCTGGGAGAAGGATTGACCTCCTCCTGTCAGGATGACCTGGGGGATGTGCCCACCAACTGTACAAGCTTTAAAGTGGCAGCCACTGTAACAGGCAGATGTGAATCAAACCTAGGCCTGCCGCTACCATTGTCCAAGTAGCCAGAGTGACACCAATCCCAGTGGGAGGAAAACAGGTCCCACAACTTGTTTTGCAGTTGGGGGGGGGGGGAGGGGATTACTCATTTCACCAGACACATATCAAGGGTGTGCCGAGAACTCTGACCTAGAGAAGAAAAATTATGCCATGTTGGATTTTGGCACAGCAGGGAACTGTGGGATTGTTTCAGGTGATCCCCTACCCCCCGGAAATGATGTCAAGTCAAAGTGGGTGGGGATACCCCTGGAAACATTTTCTCTATTGGTTAGGGGGTCACCCCCTACCCCCAAACCAATGGCAGGTAGGAAAGTGGCACCCCTGGATACCTTTTGGTGGACACTGCTAGATTTGAGGAAGGCAGAAGGATTGTGCCTGCTGAACCCTTTGGACTTCAGAAAGGGGACTGATCCTATTGTAACCTGTGGAGAGAAATCCCAAGAGCTGGACCTGCTGCCACAGGACAGAAGAATGGACTCCAAGGGCTAGTTGGCTAGCCTCTTGTTAAGTCACAGAGACACAAAAAGCTGCAAGAAGGTTACCTTCCAGAATAGCACAGATGACCAGTTGCAACTGGGCTTGCCCTGGACATCGCTGGTGGTTTCCCCTGGAGGGAATTCTGACCCCGAAATGGTGTTCCTAAGGTTCAGAGGCACTTGGATAAGTGTCAGAGAGTACTCTACCTGCCTAACCCTAAAAGCTAGGACTTAGAAACTTTTCTAAGGGTTGTTGCCAAAAGAACCAGAGGCTACTACTGGACCTCCGTCGAGCTGCAGTTGCCGACCTTGCATCGCCATTTGGATTCAGATTGGCGATTTATCCCACTGAAAGAAGATGGACTTCCAAAAAAAGTCCAAAAGGTAGAGTTCTGCAGTGGGAGAAGATGCTGAAAGTATCTGGCAGGCGAGGGGCCTTCCCTGGGCGCAAATTTCCAACTTTTCTGACTCAGACTTTTCCAGCAAAAAGTCAATGGCTTCACTGGGACTTCATCAACAGCTAGCTGGCCTCATGGAACTCGTTTCGGACACGGCATGCTGCCTTGAACCGGTGAGGATCTTCGACTTACATAAAGTTTTAAAGTCAGAAGGTAAAACTTTCCACAGGACTGAACCTGGTCTATGTATTCGAAGGGCACGCCATCGCTGTCATTTTTAACTTTTCACTTAGACCCGGTCTAGCCTGACCAGATAGTGGGTTGTTCTTTTTTGCTCTAAAAAAAAATCTAGAACTTTGAAAAATCATATCTCCAGTTCTCTACATCTGACTTTTGTTGTTTTGGTGTCTACCTGTTCATTAAATATTTCCATATTTTTTTAATTGGAGTCAGATTTTTACTGTGTTGTGTTTTCTACTTTTTAACTGTTTTGGTACTGATAAATGCTTTACACCTCTCCTAAATTAAGCCGGTCTGCTTTGTGCTACAGCTACAAAGGATTGAGCCCAGATGCCACTATTACTTACGGAGGGTTACCACCCACTTCAACTAATAATCCACTTTCTCACAATGAGGAAGGAAGTGAGGGAGCAGTGTTATGAAGAAAAATTCGAAATGTGAGAGTCTGTGGGTGAAGAGTAAGATTGGTGTGAAATAGCATGGGAGGGATATATAAAAAGAATAAGGTGACAGAGGGTGCAGAGAAATAGAAACAGTGGCGAGCTATATAAATTGATTCCAGAGACAGGGAGAGTCCATGTGGATTAAGCAACATCAGCACAGACATTTGGGGCAAGGCACAATGAGAATAAGCATAGGGCAGAAGGACACAGAGTGGGGATGGAAAAAAGGCTTGTTGAATCAAGAAGTGAGGCATGTGCTTTGGGTGAAAAAGTTGGGAGGGTTAGGGAAGAGGTGCCCCGTGGATGCGTGAAATGTTACATAAATAGGACGAGAACATGTTAAATGATGTAGCAAAAACTAGGCAGGGTAGGAATAAATTGTAAGACATGGAGCAGAAACGGTGAATGCGTGGATTATTGAGCGAGGGGTGGACTGAAGATTTTCTGTGGGGTCAGCAGACTGGTGGGAGAGAGGAGGCAAAGCATAAGGTTGATTTCTATATTGGAGAAACATCTGTAGTTAAGGAAGGCCACCTATGGTTTTTGATGTGATGTTGTAGTACAGCCATTTTATCCCATAATATTGATATTCTATTGCGGCTGATGTCAAGAGCTACATGAAAGAGGGTATAAGGTGATGCACCCAAGACTAGACTATGTGCCCAAGATTAGACGATGTGTCCAAGGTTGAGAAAAATGTGATTACTTGATAGATTTCAAGTACTGGTTGCTACATACCTCTGGCTCTAGGCTGGGCATTGCTAGGCACAGGGCGGCCATCCTCCCGTGACCAGTAAAAGTAGTATGGTGGACTCCCACTCACATGGCAGCGCAGAGATACCTCCCCACCCGGGGAGACAGTGGCTTTTGGAGGATGCACCTGAACGATGAAAGGAGCTCGATCTGCAGAGAAAAGAAAACAACGAGGTGATAAACACAAAACCTTCCCTTTTTTATGCAAGTCCACTGCTTGGTCTGAGAAATGACAAGCTAATAACAGCTATATATATATCAAGGGAGGGAATAACATGTTGTGCAATTTGTTTTAACATTTGCCATCAAAGGTCTATGCTCTTAAGCCTTAAGGGGTAGTCTTGATGTTCATGGTCGTAGATGTTATTTTAGGGGAAGCTCAATTATCTCCATGGAATGAACGTAACAGATCTCCAATCCGAATGGATAATGTTACTTACCCAGTAAACATCTGTTCTTGGCATGTACAGCTGTAGATTCACATGCTTTGCATATTCCTGCCATCTAGTGTTATGTCCGGATGTTTGCAAGTTGTTTTTCTTCTCAGAAGTCTTTCCACTCACGAGGTAGGGGACTCCTCCTTTCAGTGATAGTGCGCATGGGCGTCGAATCTATTGTTAGATTGTTTTCCCGCAGAGAGTGAGAATGGAGTTAGTAGTGAAGAATAGAGATGTCCATGCATATGTATGTATAATAAACGAGAGAACTGCAGTAGCTACAGGTACCTGGGGAGGCACATGTGAATCTACAACTGTACAAGCCAAGAACAGATATTTACTGGGTAAGTAACATTATCCGTTCGAGGCATGTGAGCTGTAGATCACATGCTTTGCATAGATTATACAGCAGTAGTCTCCCAAAGCGGTGGCTAACCTGTAGCTGTTGGAGTTGTCTGAAACAGTGTTCCAAATACTGCCTGGCCCACATTAGCTTGTTTTCTTGCCAACACATCTACACAATAGTGTTTGGCAAATGTGTGCGGTGTGGACCATGTTGCAGCTTTAAAAATGTCAACTATGGGGATGTTTCTAAGAAAGCCAAAGTAGCCCCTATTTTGCAAGTGGAATGCACTCTAGCGGGTATAGTTAAAGTTCTTTTTACTTTTGCATAACAAGTCTGGATGCATTTAACAATCCACCTGGCAATACCCGACTTGGAAATGGGATTGCCCTTGTGTGGTAGGGTGCAAAAGCAACAAAAAGTTGTTTGGTTTTACGAAATGATTTTGTCCTTTCAATGTAATATAAAAGGGCTCTTCTGACATCTACGGTATGTAGAGCCGATTGTGCCACAGAATCAGGTTGACCAAAGAATACTAGTAATTCAACCGATTGATTGATGTGAAAGGCAGATCTACCTTAGGTAGAAATTTGGTGTTATTATGAAAAACCACTGTCTCCGTGCAACTGGAAAAAAGGTTCTTCAATGGTTAGTGCCTGTAGTTCACACACGCTCTTCAGTGAAGTGATTGCAATGAGGAAAGCAGTTTATTTTTTTGATAACCAATTTTATTGATTGTGAGAAACCAACAAAAGAGAACAGTACCAGCAGTTATTAAAATTATCGGTACAAAACAGAAATGAGATGGTTGAACACCAGCATACATGAACTGACATGCAAGGAAAAGACAGTGCTGCATCCACCCCAGTCCTCGGTTGCTCAGCAAAAGTGTCAATCCTATATCACCCGACCCATTTGCCCCACATTCTGCGAAACATTTTTGGGAATCCTCTGGCCTCATATAGGGGCCGTTCCTGAGCGGCGCACCAATCCACACCCCTGTGCCAACATGCCATGGTTGGAGCCTCCGAGTTAATCCAATTGGCCGCAATGTCTCTTTTGGCCACCGTCAATGCCGTGTTTAAAAAAAAAAACTTTTCAGCTCTGGAACCATCCACCCCCTAGGTACTACCCAGAAGCACATTCATCAGGTTAAGGTGAGCCTCCCAGCCCGGGACCTCAGCAAGCTCCACCATCACTGATCCCCAGTAGTGCGTGATTGCAGAGCAGAGCCATACCATGTGATAGAAGTCAGCTTGTGGGTGGTTGCAGCAGGGACAGGAAGCATCGGGCCAGAGCCCAGCGCGATGGAGGCGCAGAGGAAAGCAGTTTACAAGAGAGAAACTGTGCTTCACATTTATGCATGGGTTCAAAAGGTGGGCCCATTAACCTTGTGAGGACTATGTTAAGATTCCACACTGGGGCAGGTGGAAGTCTCGGTGGTATGACTATTAAGTCCTTCCATGAAAGCTTTGATTAAGGGCACACTGAAAAGCGATAAATGTTGCCTATTCTGTAGATATGCAGCTATTTTAGCGAGATAGTCTGATAGAAGTGTAAGCTAATCCTGACTGTTGTAAGCGTAACAGGTAACAAATGATGTTTTGTATTGACGCATCAAGAAGAATTGAAGTTTTTGTTATTGAAATAGATAACAAAACGTTTCCATTCAGCTCGTAGCAGGAGTAAGAAAGTGGCTCTGTATATACTGTTCCCAAATAGGTAGTGTTCACAGAGTCCTCAGTCCTCAGAGGTTTGGCAGAGGCTAAAGTTAGATATAACCTTACTCTCTAAAGTGGTAGCTTGGTCGAGCAGTAAGGCAGTATCAGAGGACAGTGTAAAGCATTTGTTGTACACACACAGTCAGCAAATGGTCTCACACACTCAAGAACTGAACTCTAGGCCAATGGTTTTGTATACAAATGGAATATGCTACTTACCAGTATGCATCTGTTCTTGGCATGTAGAGCTGCAGAGTTGTACACTTTGCATAGATCGCCATCTGGTGTTGGGCCCGGATGTTTGCAGTTTGTTTTTGTTCTTTGGACAGTCTTTGGAAGTCACGAGTTCGGTGACTCCTCCTTCGGTCCGTACTGCGCATGGGCTTCGGCTCCATCCTCAGATTGTTTTTCGCCAGCAGGGAAATGATGGAGCGTAGTAATAACAGTGAGAAACCCATGTGTGTTGTATCTAAATAAGATAGACTGGAACAGATACAGGTAGCCGGGGAGGCGGGTGGGCGTGTACAACTCTGCAGCTCTACATGCCAAGAACAGATGCATACTGGAAAGTAGCATATTCCGTTCGAGGCATATGAGCTGCAGATTGTACACTTTGCATAGATTATATAGCAGTACCCAACCTTAGCGGCGACCACCGGTATCCGTTGCAGCAGTTTCAAATAGTGTCTTTAGTACACCCTGGCCCACACTAGCTTGTTGCTTGGAGTGCACATCTACACAGTAATGTTTTGTGAAGGTGTGCGTTGTTGACCATGTGGCTGCTTTGCAGATGTCATCCAAGGGTATGTTCCCTAGAAAAGCCATAGAAGCCCCTAACTTTCTTGTAGAGTGGGCTTTAGGTGGAACAGATAATGTTCTTTTTACCTTTTGATAGCAAATTTGTATGCACTTTACAATCCACCTAGCTATCCCTGATTTAGAGATGGGGTTGCCTTTATGCGGTGGAGAGAAGGAGACAAACAATTGTTTAGTCTTCCTGAAAGGTTGCGTTCTTTGTATGTAGTACAGTAAAGCCCTCTTAACATCAAGTGTATGTAGAGCCCTTTCCGCAACAGATTGAGGTTGCGAGAAAAAAACAGGTAATTCCACAGATTGATTGAGATGGAAGGGGTAAATGACCTTGGGCAGAAATTTTGGATTCGTACGAAGTATCACTTTGCTGTGATGTATTTGTAAGAAGGGTTCCTGTATAGTGAACGCTTTTATTTCACTAACCCTTCTAAGGGAAGTGATAGCCACTAGAAAAGCTGTTTTCCAGGTGAGGAACTGTAGCTCACATTTATGCAGTGGTTCGAAGGGCGGACCCATTAGCCTTGTAAGAACTACATTTAGATTCCATACAGGAGAAGGCGGTTCCCTGGGTGGAATTATGCGTTTAAGGCCTTCCATAAAGGCTTTAATAGCGGGCACCCTGAACAGTGATAAATGCTGTCTGTTTTGCAGGTAAGCAGCAATCGCTGCTAGGTGTAGGCGTATGGAAGAATATACCAGGTTACACCTTTGAAGATGGAGCAGATAGCATATGATGTGCTGTATGGATACATCTAAAGGGTTGATTGTATTGTTACGGCAGTAAACAACAAATCTCTTCCACTTTGCGGCATAGCATGCTCGAGTGGTAGGACGTCTGGCTTCCCTGATAATGTTCATGCAATCAGGGGGAAGATTAAGGTATCCAAATTCTAAGATTTCAGGAGCCAGATCGCAAGGTTGAGCTGCGCTCGGTCCGGGTGTCTGATTTCTCCATGGTTCTGAGTTAGGAGGCATGGGGACAGGTGCAGTTTTTGGTGTGGTACCACTGAGAGCTGTAGTAGTGTGGTGTACCACGGCTGCCTGGCCCATGTTGGGGCTACCAGAATGAGCGTGAGGGAGTGCTGTTGCAGTTTCCTCACCACTAATGGAATTAGTGGGAGAGTTGGAAAGGCGTATGCAAATCTGCCTGACCAGTTCATCCATATCGCATTGCCTTTGGACAATGGGTGTGGGTATCTGGCGGCGAAGCTTGGGCATTTTTTGTTTTCATGGGCGGCGAAGAGGTCTATCTGAGGATGCCCCCACTTGTGGAAGAATGGGCGAAGAACTTGTGGATGCAGTTCCCATTCGTGTATTTGTTGCGTTTGTCTGCTGAGCAGATCTGCCATGGTGTTTTGTATGCCTGAGACGTGCTGTGCCAGGATAAAGATGTTTTGTGGAATTGTCCATCTCCATATGCTCTGGGCTAAGCGGGAGAGCTGGGGAGAGTGTCCCCCCCCCCCCTGTTTTTTAATATAATACATTGCAGTCATATTGTCTGTGCGAATGAGGACTGCTTTGGCTGAAATCTGTTTTTGAAAGGATTTTAGGGCTAGAAAGATCGCCAAGAGCTCCAGATGGTTGATGTGGAGCGACTTTTGCTGTGGCGTCCATAGACCTTGCATTGTGAGGTGTAGGAGGTGCGCTCCCCAGCCGGAGAGCGATGCGTCCGCTGTTAGAATCTCCTGAGGAACCGGGTCCAGGAACGGCCGCCCTTTGGAAAGGTTTGTGGTGTTCCACCACTGCAGAGAGTGATGGGTGCGGCCGTCCACCAACACCAGATCCGTCAGCCGTCCCTGGGCCTGGTTCCACTGTCGTGCTAGGCACTCTTGGAGTGGACGCATGTGGAGTCTTGCATGGGGCAGTATGAAAATGCAAGATGCCATCATCCCTATTAGCTTCATGAACACCCTCGCTGGGAGAGAGTGCTGAGCAATGAACGTTTGGCGCAAGGCTTGTATGCTTGCGATCCTGGCTGAGTTGGGATAGGCTATACCTTTGGAGGTGTCTATAGTGGCCCTGAGATATTGCTTTGTGTGAGATGGTGCTGTTTGTATGTTGCACACATTGGTCGTAGGACGCGGCTTTTATCAGCCAGTCGTCTAAGTAAGGGAAGACTTGAATATGTTGACGTCTGAGGTGTGCTGCTACTACAGCTAGGCATTTGGTAAACACCCGTGGTGCAGTGGTGACCCCGAAGGGGAGAACCGTGAATTGGTAATGCTGACCGTCCACCACAAACCTGAGGTACTTCCTGTGAGAAGGGTGTATTGGAATATGAAAGTATGCGTCTTTCAGATCCAAGGTAGTGAGAAAGTCTCCGTGACAGAGGAGTGGGAGGACTTGTTGTGGGGTGACCATGTGGAAATGGTCTGAATATATGTATGCATTTAGAGGCCGGAGGTCAAAAATGGGCCGCAGGGTTCCGTCTTTTTTCGGTATTAGAAAATACAGAGAGTAGACCCCTAAATTTTGCTGATTGACGGGGACCTGCTCTATAGCGTGTTTTTGGAGGAGGGAGATCACCTCCTGTTTGAGCAGTGTGGAATGTTCCTGTGACATTGGACGGTGCCTTGGTGGGATATTGGGTGGGGTAGATGTTAGCTCGAGACAGTACCCTGACCGAATAATTTGGGTCACCCATTTGTCCGATGTTATGGACTCCCAGGCGTGGATAAAGTGTCGCAGTCTGCCCCCGACCGGAGTGGGATGGTCTGGGGGGAGCAAGGGGAAGTCATTGTGCGGGCGGTGTGGCAGGACGGGTGGTGTTGGTTTTGCCCCTGCCCTTATTGTTGTTGCCCCTGTATCCACCCCTTTGGTAGCCCTTTGAGAAGGTATTTTGAGGAGGGGACTTGTAGGAGGTAGAGGCGCTATCGGTGGAGTAGCCTCTGCCTGTGCTACGAAAGGACGAACGCCGAAAGGAGCGTTTAGGGGTCTGGGATTGTAATGCCCCCATAGACTTTGCTGTGTCCGTGTCCTTTTTCATTTTTTCTAATGCTTCGTCCACCTTTGGCCCAAAGAGGTGTTGTTGGTCAAAGGGGTGATTTAGTATGGATGCCTGGACTTCTGGGTTGAACCCTGAGATCCTGAGCCAGGCATGACGGCGAAGCAGGACACTAGTATTTATGGCTCTAGAAGCAGTGTCCGCTGCATCGAGGGCACATTTAATGGAGGTGTTAGTAATGAGCTTTCCCTCCTGTATTAGGTCATGAGCTTTACGTTTGTGTTTCTCCGGGAGGTGCTGCATAAGAGCCTCAAGCTCATCGTAGTGTGCTCTGTCGTAACGCGCAAGCAGCGCTTGTGTATTCGCAATGCGCCAGATGTTTGCGGCTTGCGAGGCAGTGCGTTTACCAGACGCATCTAAGAGTTTTGATTCCTTATCTGGCGGTGGAGCCTCACCTGAGGACTGGGAGTTAGACCGCTTTCTAGCCGTGGACACAACTAGGGAATCTAAAGGAGCAGGGCCCTTAATGTATGTAGGGTCTGTGGGTGCTGCTTTGTACTTTTTTTCTATTCTGGGGTTTAACCTCTTGCGTGCCCCGCCCTTTCCCCGCCCTGTGCCGGGCTTTCTATTAGCGGGCGGGGTTCATGACGAGATGGTCTCGTCATGGGCACAGCGCAACCGCGGCCCATGACGAGACCATCTCGTCATGGGCACTGAAGGGGTTAAGACCCTGTCCCTGACAGGGTCTTTGAACACCTCTGCAGCATGTTTGGTAACACCCTTAAGCATGGGCAAGATGGCTGTGGACGTATCCTGAATATCAAATGTATCCAGTAAGAAGTCGTCTTCCACTGGTTCGCTATGTAGTTCCACCACATGATAGTGTGCTGCTCTCTGCACTAAGTGGTGAAACCCTAGTGAATCCTCTGGGGGAGATGGCCTGGATGGGTAGAGGTCATCTTGAGGTACATCTGGTATGTCAGGGTTTTGGTAATCCTCCCATGGGTCTGGGGTCCCCGGTGGTGTGGGGTCCATTGGGGCGTCTGCTGGATCATAATCTGGATCCCCGTAATCCGGTTCTGGGGACGGGGTTGGGGAGTGATGAGGCAAGGGTGGCGGAGACCTGGGAGGGAGAGGAGGTGGAAGAGGTGGAGGAGGAGGAGGAGGAGGAGGAGGAGATGGAGGAGGTGGTGGGGAGGGCACTCTGAGAGGAGATGTGGCAGAGTCCTTCCGCTTGGGCGGTAGAGGAGGAGCTGGTGTGTCAAGATGTCTTTTCTTGACGGTCAAAGTCAATAGCCCAGTCTTTGGATCCTTTGATAAGGTTTTTTGAAAAGGATCAGGTGTAAAAAGGTCCGTTGGCGCCGAATCGTCCGCTGGCGCCGATGTTTTCGGAGCCGAGGATTTGGGTGGTTTCTCTGCGCCATGCTTTTTTGGAACCTCCGGTTTTTTCGGCGTCGAGGTAGGCTTCGACGCCGGAGCGTCGGTGCCGAGGGATTTATGTTTGTGTTTCGTCGGCACCGAGAGTCCAGGCTTCGGCACCGGTGGCTTCGGAGTCGAGCTGGGCATCACTTTCTTCGGTGCCGAACGGTGTTTATCGGCACCAGGAGTAGGCTGGCTCGAGCCCGAGCTGCCGTGAGACGTGAGGCTTCGACACCGGGCCCGAAGGTGGGGTGATAGAAGCTGCGTGTTTGGTTTTCCCTAGGCCCGAAGGCGAAGGTGTAACCTGAGTCTCTTTGGATATGGGCGCGGGGGTGGGAGGGGGTAGAGTACTCACGACCCTCTGCGCCGGTGTGATGTCCTCCAGGTCGGAGTCGTCGGCCTCAGAAGCGCTGACGATGTCTTCCTCCTGCTCGGTGTGTTGTTGCCCCGAAGCCCCGGTGTCGTCTCCGAAGATGTCCGGTGGAGCCGCGGTCGATGAGTGCGCCATGGTGCGTCGAGCTCTTCGATCCCGGATGGTCTTTTTTGATCGAAAAGACTTACAGGCGGGGCAGTCTCTGGCCTCGTGTTCTGGAGAGAGGCAAAGGTTACACACCTGATGGAGGTCGGTGTGGGGAAATTTAGACCCACATTTTGGGCACTTTATGAACGGAGTCCTTTTCATCGGCCGGGACCGGAGTCGAGGAGGGCCCGAAGGCCGGTGCCGATGTGTGGAATCGAGAAAAGTGCCTCTACGAGAGATGAAGAAGATGAAGAAACTCGATGAACGAGGATTTTCCATCGAGGCTGGAACCGTAAAAGTTCGAAGCCGGATCACGAAGTATCACATCCGAGCCCGATGGCGGAAAAAAACAATCTGAGGATGGAGCCGAAGCCCATGCGCAGTACGGACCGAAGGAGGAGTCACCGAACTCGTGACTTCCAAAGACTGTCCAAAGAACAAAAACAAACTGCAAACATCCGGGCCCAACACCAGATGGCGATCTATGCAAAGTGTACAATCTGCAGCTCATATGCCTCGAACATACAGTTTTATTTTAGAACCAACAATAGGTATCAAAATATACTTTCTCAGAATGAGATGCTTTAGTTAAATACTTTTCAAAAGGCAATAGACTTTTAAATGCAATGGTTACAGTTGTTGCAGTGAGCAACACAATTCAAACACAATTATAACCTTGAGCTCAATGGGAATTTCTAAGTAAATGCAATTGATTTCTTTTAGGATTACTTTTCTAACCTCAGGACTGGATCCTAGATTCAGTCCTGGGACAGTTTCTGGAAACAGGTTAAGTAAATACGTTTTGGTTACAGGAATGATTTTTAAGGAATATTATTGTATTTAAAAAGTTAACACTTAGAAACTTTTTCACATAGAATCACCAATGTTATCCTATGGGAGGAAATTCAAATAGCAGGTAAGTAGGGTTATAGTTACATTTTCTAACTCAGTGTTGGATCCTGGATCCAGCACTGGTGCATCTTCTGTAAACAGTTGGAAGAAAGCGCGTTTGTTATACAGGCGATTTTTAAGGAATATTTGTAAGTTTAAAAAATCGACACTTAGAAGAATTTCTGGCAAAAACCAGGCAATGTTATCCTATGGAGGGAAATCAAGTTAGCGGTAAGTACGGTTGTAATTACTTTGCAGGGTCAGTGCTGGGCACTAAGATCCAGCACTGGGAGCTCTCATGATAGCAGGTGAGTAAATTCGTTTTCGTTGATCGGCTGGATTTTAGTGAATATTTTAAAGTTTCAAAACTCGACAGAAGAATTTCCAAGTGAAACCAGTCAATGTTACCCTATGGAAGAAAAGTGAGTTATCAGCTTTTGGTTAAGTACTCGACTGGCAGAGTTAAAATTCTGGGCATAGACTCAGGGGTCTCCCAGGGTCAGGTAGGTACAGTTGTAACACCCTCAGTGACACAGGGCAGCCGGGTGCAGAGTGAGTTAGGCCCAATGTTATCCTATGGGAGGCAGGGGGCCTTTGGTTGGTGGCTGCTGGCTAGCAGGCCACGCGGCTGTGGGAGCTGGGCTCCTGGTCACTTACTCAGGGCAAGTGGGAAAGTAGATTAGGATAAAGGTTGCACTGCCAGGGGCACTCGGGCGGCTGGGTGCAGGGTGCTTTTGAGCCGTCGGGTGCTCAATGGATTTCAATGGAGAAGTTCAGTGACTAACAAAGGCTGCAAGCTCGGGGACGAAGATTCTTCAGGTGCGACCACCACTTCGAGAGGTAAGTTGGGAAGTTGTAGGATAGGTAGGCACCCAGGAGCTGGGCACAGGGGGCCGCAGGGCGCCGGGTGCAGGGGTGACTTTTCGCGTCAGGAAATCTTACCCTCAGCTGGACGCGGTTGGAGGGGTCCCTGGTTCTGAGGCTGCAGGCGTCATCAGGAGCGTCCAGGTGGGCCCTGGGGTGCTGCATTCGGGGTCACAGTTGCCGGGGGAACGTCCTTGTGGTCTTTGTCCACTCCGGCACAGGCCAGGCTTGGTGGGTGCAGAGTGTGCAGGAGTCGTGGTTCCTGGCTGATGCCAGGGGTCAGTTACTTGCTTTGAGCAGTACCACTGCTCGTGGGAGTCCCAGTTGGTTAGTCACAAGGCAGTCAGGTCCCCCGGGTTTTTGAGGTTGCTGACCCCTGGAGACGCCGGGGTTTAGCTGGAGCAGGTTCAAGGGTCGACAGGCCTGTAGGGCTGGGGCCAAATCAGTCGGTGTCTTCCTCTTGTTAGCAGCTGCACGGCAGGTCTTCTTGTTTCTTGATCTTTTTGCTGGTTTCGGAATCTGGATCTGAGGAAGGAAGGTTCAGGGTGTCCCTAAATACTAAATTTAGGGGTGTTACAGGTAGGTAACGGGCAGGGGCCAATGGGGACACCCCCTATCCTGCCACTCTCCTGTGGGAGGGGGGCAGTAGCCTAGTCCTTATTGGGCAGGGGCTGCCCATCTTCAAGATGGCGAGAGCCCGGAGATGTGCTTCACCACGCCTCCCCCACCTGAGGCGTGGGGTTGGCAGAGGCTGGCACACCCCCTTTCCTCCCTTAGGTTTCCCGCCAGAGTGGGGGTCAGAACCGGTAGGGGCCAGTTGCTGAGTACAGCAAGTGGCCTGGAGAAGCTCACAAAGGTGGCATTCCTTTGAAGCTTCCCCTGCCCATCCTGGGGGAGGAGACCTAGCACCTCGCCCAGGATGTGCATTGTTGCAGGCCCAGGAGAGCAGATGGCTCTCTACCCAGGGGTCCAGCAACATGTCTGCTGTGGGGCAGCATAAACAGCCCCTCAGACAGGACGTGGATTGTAGGTTAGGTTCAGGGGGCAACTCTAAGTTGCCCTCGGTCGTGCATCTTATATTAAATCCCACACTGGCATCAGTGCGGGTTTAATGTGCTGAGAAGTTTGATACCAAACTTCTCAGTCTTCAGTGTAGCCATCATGGTGCTGTGGAGTTCATGTTGACGACCTCCCAGCACCATATACTCTTAATGGCAGCACTGCACTTACAGTGCCCAGGAATAGACCTGGGTACTGTAGGGGCACAGGGCTCATGCACCTGTACCCACACCACTGGCATAGGGCACCCAGCTAGAGGGGTGACTGAGGTATGCCAGGGCAGTGTGGTTGTGGGCGTGGCACACAGGGATGTGTGCCATGTCGACTCTGTTTTGTTCTGCACCAAGACACTCCGCCTGCAAAGGCAGTGTGTGTGTGTGTGTGTGTCAGGGTACAGGGCCTCTAAGGGTGGCACAATAAGTGCTGCAGCTGTTAGGGGCGTTCTCTGGTCACAAGGCCCTGGGTACCTAGGGTACCATTTACCAGGGGCTGACATGTGGCCAGAGATGCCAATTGGGTTTAGGCTTCAACACAGGTTTAGGGAAGGAACACAGGCCCTGGGCACCTGATTGGCAGGAGACCAGGGCACACTTAGTCAAAGTACATCAGCAATTCCGCAAAAAGTGGGGGCATACCATGCAAGAAAGATGGCACTTTCTCACAGCAGGCTCTTGTAGTAGGCCTTCTGGTCTCCCTAATGATGTTCATACAGTCTGGTGGAAGATTCAGATAACCAAACTCTATGACTTCAGGAGCCAGATCGCGAGGTTCAGTTGGTTAGGATCTTGGTGTCTGATTTCTCCATGGCTCTGTGTGAGGAAACTGGATGTTAGCTGCAGCTTTTGACGTGCACGCTTTGCGGTCATGGGCGTGTCCCAAGCAGAAGAGACACGTCGTGAGGGTCCGATACGGACAAGTTTCGATGGCAGGCCCTACAGGACTTAAACCTGGGTATCCCTATTTCACCAGGAGTCAAGTACATGACAAAATAAGTTGTCAGAAACTAAGTTAAAACTTTTAACTAGGGGTACCGCTCTCTCTCGGATCTGCGCTGCTGCGCGGAAAAAGAAAGAACGGGCGTCAGCGTGCGTGGGCGCATCTGAGTAGCACTGACTACGTCATCTCGGCGGCTACGATGCCAGCGACGTACGATACCAGCGACGTACGACGCCGCCTACAGACGCGCAGGGGTACTGCTGACGAAAACTTTCCGGATCCAGTCTGATGCCTGGGGATATTCTAAGGTAAGGAATCTATCACCAACGTGTCTCTTTCAGATGCTAGCTGTCAGCACACATAGCTAGAATGCATTAGGGATGTTAATATTAGTCCGCATTTTAGCATGCAGAATAAAGCTCCTTTGTAGAGATGCCCAAAAATAAGAGGATCTTTCCCTTCTCGTATTTACCAGGTTATATAAGGATAGCATCCAGGACAATATCTCACTCCAAAAACGCCATATGAAGACCTGGGGATTGGTGTCATTGCAGGCGCCAAACTCTGCTCCTTTTTCGCTTCCATCCCTAATCTAGGCACGTTAATGTTTAGCTTGTTTCCAAATTAGGAATCTGAAACAAAGGATTTTTGTTGTGACCCCATGTGTTTCTACGATATATACACGGGTGATGTGGTGACTCAAAGTACAACAGGAAGACAGCTACATTTTCTTATTTGTTTTCAGCAACAGAAGATGCAGACATAGGATGAGCACCATCCTCGAACTGCTCACACAGTGGGGCACAGTACAACAGAGCCCATCAAAACAGATATACTCAGATTAAGAATGGCCTGAAATCATGTGAAGGGGTAATTAGACTGCTTATCTTGCTGCGTGAGGGTAGCCCTGGTAAGCTGCAAGCCTAGTGTCGCTAGGGGAAGAGCATACTGATTACATGTAACAATTCACAAACATATTTGATTATTTATTTCACTCTCTAGAGGTACATGAGGAAGCCTAATCGAGTCTAAGAACAACAAGACAACTCTCCGCCTTTCAGAGATACTGGACATTAGGAGCCCAAATCAGAGTCACTGGGTACAGTTACGGCTCATGTTCCTAGATTTTTGTGGAGATTTAGAAATAACTGTGTTAAACTACAAGTGAGGTGCATAAACAGAACATTTATTTTATGAAAAGTAATTGCGATCAAAAAGTCTTTTTTTTTTTTTAAAGGCAAGAAAGATTCTTGCTTTCAATGATAAAATCATTAGTATAATACATGTAATTTTCAGCTTTTACACTCACATACATGCTATCCACTTAAGCAACGAAGTACTGACCCTGAAAGCTAGAACAAATGAAACTCCAACACTCCAGGGACAGATTTAATGTGGATGGGGGTTAAATGAGTAAAACAGGTAGGGCCTGAGGGATAGTACTGAAATAATATACCCTGGGTAGCTTTTCATATCACAACATCACTAGTAAGGTATAGCAATACGTTTGCGGCTCATACCTACGTGAAAAAAGTATTAAAATAAAAATAAAAAAATCCCCACCCTTTGACATGCCACTTTTTACATATGCACCATCCCTTGATGCAAAACAGCACCTCAAGACCTTTTGCAAGCAAATCACTTTTTTTTTTATATATATAAAATGGGAAGAAAGCTCTATTTAGGAAAAAACTTAATAATAGTTGATGACAGCAGAGTTTAGTAAAGTCATAATATATCTCTACATATGGTTGACTACGGCGAGGTTACCTGCACTGTACCATACCATTAGTCAAAGGTTTGTAACAAAAGGCCATTTTCTGGGTGTTCCTAAATTTCATGCGGTTGGGTAGTTCGCCCACAGTTAATTAAATGAATAGGTCCCCAGCACCCAAGCCAGGAACGGAACCAAGTGTCTGCACTTGACTTGGCCTATGTTACAGAATTAAGAGACTTGAAAAATCTGATAAGATTGTGATGGGAAGCCAGTGTTTGCACATCACGTGGGGCACTGTCCACAAAGCCTTGCACACTGTGAACAATCTGAGGTAATGTCTGTAAGAAAATTCTATCCTTCTCAATTTGTGGCACATAAATTACACCCGGGTTCATTGTCATACTTCTAAAATGATGCGGTCAAATACAACATCCTTGCATCGCTAGAAGGCCTTCATTGCATCTCATATATGTATCTAGGTACATGTTTTCGTTGGGAGGGCAATTTTTATTCCAGTGAAACTCTTGCTTACCTGAAGGCACACATTTCTGGCCCCGAATGTTGGGGTTCCCGGAATATCCCGGAGCACATCTGTCACAGACCAAAATACAAAGATAAATGGCAAAACTGTTAGACTACAACACATATGGGGAAAAACATGAAGCATGGTTCCTTCGCACTGGTCTATAATCTGCTTCGGGACACACTACAGAACAACTTAAAGTCACAAGTGAACGTCTTAACTTACCTGCCCCTTCGATTACATAACAGTCTGAGCAATGCATTCCAAGCAGCGTTGAGTATATTTAAATACAAACTCTAACATGACTTGAGGTAGAAGGAGATACAACACTCTCTTTCTAATTTAACATAGGAAATCAACATTCTGAGCTGCCGGTTTATATCCCCTAACTGAACTTGATAATTGTAAAAGCTGAAACCAAGTGTGCCTAAATACCCACTGTGAGGCAGTGATACAGCATGGAAAAAGGCAAATGCTACTTACCAGTATGCATCTGCTCTTGGCATGTAGAGCTGCAGATCTACACACTGTGCATAGATCGCCATCTGGTGTTGGGCCCGGAATGTTTGCAGTTGTTTTTCCTCTTGGAAAGTCTTTGGAAGTCACGAGGTATGTGACTCCTCCTTTGGATCGTATTGCGCATGGGCTTCGGCTCCATCCTCAGATTGTTTTTCGCCAGCAGGGAAAGATGGAGCGTAGTAATAACAGTGAAGATGCCCATGTGTGTTGTATCTAAATAAGATAGACTGGAACAGATAAAGGTAGCCGGGTGGGTGTGTGCAGATCTGCAGCTCTACATGCCAAGAACAGATGCATACTGGTAAGTAGCATTTGCCGTTCGAGGCATATGAGCTGCAGTTTACACACTGTGCATAGATTATATAGCAGTACCCATCCTTAGCGGCGACCACCCGTATCTGTTGCAGTGGTTTGAAATAATGTTTTGAGTACAGCCTGGCCCACACTAGCCTGTTGCTTAATTTGCACATCTACACAATAGTGTTTAGTGAAAGTGTCCGGTGTTGACCATGTAGCTGCTCTGCAGATATCATCTAATGGGATGTTCCCTAGAAATGCCATTGAAGCCCCTATTTTACGTGTAGAGTGGGCTTTAGGGGGAACGGATAGCGTTCGTTTTGCTTTGTGGTAGCAAATCTGAATGCATTTGACAATCCACCTAGCTATCCCTGACTTGGAGATGGGGTTGCCTTTGAGTGGTGGTGAGAAAGAGACAAAGAGTTGTTTGGTCTTACGAAAAGGTTGTGTTCTCTTGATGTAGTAGAGTAAGGCTCGTTTGACATCTAGTGTGTGAAGAGCTCTTTCTGCAACGGACTGTGGTTGCGAGAAGAATACTGGTAGTTCTACAGATTGGTTTAGGTGAAAAGGAGAAATGACTTTAGGGAGGAATTTTGGGTTAGTACGGAGAACAACCTTGTTATGGTGCATTTGGAGAAAAGGTTCTTGAATGGTAAGTGCTTGTATCTCACTGACCCTTCTGAGGGAAGTGATGGCTACAAGAAAGGCGGTTTTCCATGTTAGGAATTGAAGTCCACATTTGTGTAGAGGTTCAAAGGGTGGCCCCATTAGTCTAGTGAGAACGATGTTCAGGTTCCACACAGGTGAGGGTGGCACTCTGGGGGGAATTATTCTTTTGAGGTCTTCCATGAAGGCTTTTATGGCAGGTACTCTAAAAAGTGATCGATGTTGCCTGTTTTGTAGATAAACTGCTAAGGCTGCAAGGTGCAGTCTAATGGACATATAAGCTAAATTGCATCTTTGTAGGTGTAGTAAATAGCCTATGATGTGTGGAATAGACACATCTAGGGGATTGATGGTATTGTTGTGACAATACATAACAAAACGTTTCCACTTGGCTGCGTAGCACTCTCTAGTGGTGGGTCGCCTAGCTTCTTTAATGACGTTCATGCAGTCAGGGGGAAGCCAGATCGCAAGGTTGAGCTGAGCTGGGTCCGGGTGCCTGATCTCTCCATGGTTCTGGGTTAAGAGGTGTAACTTTTGGTGCGGTACTACAGATAGTTCCAGCAGTGTGGTGTACCACGGTTGTCTGGCCCAAGTTGGAGCTACTAGGATTAGCTTGAGGGAATGTTGTTGTAGTTTACGCACCACTAATGGAATGAGTGGGAGAAGTGGAAAAGCGTATGCAAATCTGCCTGACCAGTTCATCCATATCGCATTGCCTTTGGACAATGGGTGTGGATATCTGGCGGCGAAGCTTGGGCATTTGGCGTTTTCGTGGGTGGCGAAGAGGTCGATCTGTGGATGCCCCCACATGTGAAAGTACGGGTGTAGAACTTGTGGGTGGAGTTTCCACTTGTGGATTTGTTGTGTTTGTCTGCTGAGCAGATCTGCCATAGTGTTTTGGACTCCTGGGACATGCTGGGCTAGGAGAAAGATTTTCTGGGGGATGGCCCATCTCCATATGTTCTGTGCTAGCTGAGAGAGCTGTGGAGAGTGTGTGCCGCCTTGTTTTTGTATATAAATTATGCAAAGGTTGGTCGCACACTGCTCGTCACACCAGCAAGTTGCCCCAAGGGACTGTGGTAGATGTAGTGGCGACGGCGGGTACGCCTATGCCACGATGTATAAAGAACAGTATGTGTTGCGTTAGCCATCCCTGGACACGTGTTTCGAGGTAGTTGCCTCTCGTCAGCAGGGAGCAGGTCAGTGTAAAGGGGTGCCGCGTGGACTGCCAAAAATGTAATTAAAACAGGTCAAGTACCGCTCATGGCGCGCAGAGGCAACTACCTCGAAACACGTGTCCAGGGATGGCTAACGCAACACATACTGTTCTTTTTACACATCGTGGCATAGGCGTACCCGCCGTCGCCACTACATTTACCACAGTCCTTTGGGGCAACTTGCTGGTGTGACGAGCAGTGTGCGACCAACTTTTGCATAATTTGTTTTTGTATATAGTACATGGCTGTCATGTTGTCTGTGCGGACTAGGACTGCTTTGCCTGAAATCTGTGTTTGAAAAGATTTTAGGGCTAAAATATGGCTAGTAACTTCAGATGGTTGATGTGGAGTAACTTTTGTTGAGGTGTCCATCTGCCCTGCATGGTGTGATGTAATAGGTGAGCTCCCCAGCCGGAGAGCGATGCATCCGTTGTCAGTACTACCTGAGGAACCGGGTCCAGGGACGGTCGCCCTTTGGAAAGGTTTTTGGTGGTCCACCACTGCAGAGAGCGATGGGTACGACCGTCTACCAACACCAGATCTGTTAATTGACCATGGGCCTGGTTCCATTGGCGTGCTAGGCACTCTTGGAGAGGACGCATCTGGAGTCTTGCGTGGGGTACTATGAATATGCAAGAGGCCATCATTCCTATTAGTTGCATGAACACTCGAGCCGGAAGAGAGTGTTGTGGCTGAATTTTTGCACGTAGAGGTTGAATGCTTGCTATCCTGGCAGGACTGGGGTAGGCTAGCGCTCTTGAGGTGTCTATAGTGGCACCTAGATATTGTTTTACATGGGACGGTTGGATATGGGACTTTGCGTGGTTTACCGTGAAGCCCAGTTGGTGAAGTAGTTGGATGGTGGCGTGCTTGTGTTGTACACACTGGTTGTATGTACTGGCTTTTATTAGCCAGTCGTCTAGGTATGGGAAGATATGGATGTGTTGTCTCCGCAGGTGTGCTGCCACTACTGCTAGGCACTTGGTGAATACTCGTGGTGCTGTGGTGACTCCAAATGGGAGTACTTTGAATTGGTAGTGTTGGCCGTCCACTACAAATCTGAGGAACTTCCTGTGAGCGTTGTGAACAGGAATGTGGAAATAGGCATCTTTGAGGTCTAAAGTGGTCAGGAAATCGTTGTGGGAGAGCAGTGGAAGTACCTGCTGAAGTGTTACCATGTGAAAATGGTCTGAGTGTATGTATTGGTTTAGGGGCCTGAGGTCTAGGATGGGTCGTAGAGTGTCGTCCCTTTTTGGTATGAGAAAATATAGGGAGTAGACCCCCATATTTTGTTGGTTGGTAGGAACCCTTTCTATCGCCCCCTTTTGTAGGAGGGAGATTACCTCCTGCTTTAGTAGTGTTAGATGTTCCTGTGACATTGGGCGTTGTCGGGGTGGAATGTTTGGGGGGGTAGATATTAGTTCTAGGCAGTAGCCTGACCGAATTATTTGTGCTACCCATTTGTCTGAGGTGATGGTAGTCCAGACAGGAAGGAAATTGTGGAGTCTGCCCCCGACCGGAGTGGGATGGTCTGGGGGGAGTGGAAGGGAGTCATCGAGTAGGTGCGGAGGCAGAGCAGGCGGTTTTTGTCTTGCCTCTGCCTTTATTATTGTTGCCTCTGTAGCCGCCTCTTTGGTAACCCCTTGTAAAGGTGGATTGGGTAGGGGCCTTATATGAAGTGGAAGCGGTGTCAGAGGAGTAGCCTCTGGATGTGCTCCGAAAGGAAGAGCAGTGAAAGCAGCGCCTGGGAGGGTGTGATTGTAAGGCTCCCATAGACTTCGCCGTATCTGTGTCTTTTTTCATTTTTTCTAGGGCCTCATCCACTTTTGAGCCGAACAGATGTTCCTGGTCAAAGGGGTGGTTAAGGATGGTAGCTTGCACTTCTGGTTTAAAACCTGAGATCGTTAGCAAGGCATGGCGACGGAGGAGGGTGCTGGTATTAATGGCTCTGGAGGCAGTGTCAGCTGCATCTAGGGCACAGTGGATGGAGGTATTGGTAATGATTTTGCCCTCCTGAATTAACTCATTTGCCCTATTTTTATATTTATCAGGGAGGTGTTGCATTATGGCTTCTAGTTAGTCATAATGGGCCCTATCGTATCTTGCCAGTAGCGCTTGTGTATTAGCGATGCGCCATACGTTGGCAGCTTGGGATGCAGTGCGCTTGCCCGATGCGTCCAAGTGTTTTGACTCTGTCAGGTGGTGGTGTTTCGCCTGACGCTTGAGAGTTTGCCCTCTTTCGTGCTGTAGACACTACTAGGGAATCTAGTGGTGCTGGCCCTCTGATGTAGGCGGGATCTGTAGGTGTGGCTTTATATTTTTTGTCTATGCGCGGGTTAATGACCATGGCTCTGACTGGGTCTTTAAAGACCTCTGGCGCGTGTTTGATAACCCCTTTGAGCATGGGCAGTATGGAGGTGGCCCTATGGGTGGTGTCAAAAGTATCGAGAAGGAAGTCCTCCTCCACGGGGTCGGTATGGAGATCCACCCCGTGATAGTGTGCAGCCCTTTGGAGTAAGTGGTTGAACCCTAATGAGTCTTCTGGTGGGGATGGTCTTGAAGGGTAGAGATCATCTTGCGGGACGTTAGGAATGTCAGTGGTGTTATAGTCGTCCCATGGGTCTGGGGAGCCTGTGGGAGTGGAGTCCCCTGTAGGTAAGTCATGGGGTACGTCCACTATGTCATCATAGACATCATCATTATCATCATCCGGAGAGGGTGTGGGGGAATGATGAGGTGGGGGGGGGGGGGGAGTAGGAGGAGGTGGGGGGGGGGGGGGGGAGTAGGAGGAGGTGGGGGGGGGGGGGGAGTAGGAGGAGGGGGGGGGGAGTAGGAGGAGGTGGAGGAGGGGAAGGTGGAGGGGGTGGAGGAGGTGGTGAAGGCATTCTGAAAGGGGAGGTAGCAGAATCCTTCCTCTTAGGAGGTGGAGCTGGGGAAGGCTTTTCCAGCGGTCTCTTTCTGATGCTGAGCATCAAATGTCCGGTTTTGAGGTCCTTGATCAATGTCTTTTGCAATGGATCAGGTGCAAAAAGTTCTTCCGAGGGTGGTTTGTCCGTCGGCACCGAAGGCACCGGGGTCGTCGGTTTGCTTGTTTTAGAGTCTGCGCTAGTCCGCTGTTTGGAACTATGCGGCCGGGAAAGGGCTGTCTGTTTACTCGGTGCAGAGATGGTTTTCGGCTTCGAGATATCGGTGTCGGTGGCCTTGTGTTTTTTGCTCGGTTCCGGGGATGGTGTCGGTACAGAGGAGCTGGAGCTGGTTTTCAGTGCTGAGTGTTTCGGTGTGGAGCTCGGTGCCGAGGAGGAGGCCACTTTCTTTTTCGGCGTCTGTGCAGAGGAGTGTTTCTCGGCACCGACGGTGGGCTGGCTTGAGCCCGAGCCGCCGGAAGGCTTAATAGGCTTCTTTACCGGTCCCGAAGGTATGGTGTGGGAAGCAGTGTGTTTGGTCTTGCCTGGGCCTGGAGGCGAAGGCTTGACCGAAGCCTTTTTTCGGTGCCGTCGAGGGGGTGGGGGGGGGGGGGGGGGGGAGACTTCGGTACTCACAACCCTCTGTGCCGGAGTGATGTCCTCCACATCTGAATCGTCGGCTTCAGAGGCGCTGACGAGGCACTCGTCAGTGTGTTGTCCTTCTGGAGCGTCGACGCCTTCCCCGAAGATGTCATCTGGAATCGTCGTAGACTAGTGTGCCATGGTTCTTCTCGCCCTTCGGTCTCAAATGGTTTTCTTGAACCGGACGGACTTGCACACCGGACAGTCTCGAGCCTCGTGTTCCGGGGAGAGGCAGAGGTTACAGACTTCGTGAAGGTCGGTGTGAGGGAATTTGGACCCACATCGAGGGCACTTCTTGAAAGGAGTCCTTTCCATTAGCCAGGACCGGAGCTTGGGTAGGCCCGAAGGCCGTCGTCGACGACTGGTATCAAAGGTCTTGATCGATGAGAGCCGCGTCGAGTGTGGAGATCGAGATCGAAAACAATACCGCGAATGGGGTGAAGATTGCACGTCGATAGAGGAAGTGGAAACTGTTCGGAACCGGAGCGTGAAGATCACATCCGAGCCCGATGGCGGAAAAAAACAATCTGAGGATGGAGCCGAAGCCCATGCGCAATACGATCCAAAGGAGGAGTCACATACCTCGTGACTTCCAAAGACTTTCCAAGAGAAAAAACAATTGCAAACATCCGGGCCCAACACAAGATGGCGATCTATGCACAGTATGTAGATCTGCAGCTCATATGCCTCGAACATATATTTTATCTTTTGTTGCACTGTATGTGATTTATGTGTAGTACACAAACAATCACATATTCTTTGGTCAATATCACTGGGCCTTAGTGTCCCACTATCTCAACTTTGTTCCAAACCACAAATAAATGGACAAGGCCAATTCTGCCCCCCCCCCCCCCACACACACACACACACACACACACACACCCAGACAAACCCTCACTCTCTAGACATGAGAGCAAGGGTCAGAAACTTGGCTGTAAAATAAACTTGGATACAAGTAGCTAGAAAATGGCAAGAGAGGATGAAAAGCAAATAAACGCAGAAGAGGCTACAAATAAACATTATCTTTCATTATGTCTTAGTTACAACTAAGTACCCTCAGGGTATAATGCTCAGATGTCAACCGTTGACCAAAGCAAACGTCCAAACTCGAATGCTAGGTGGGGAGCTTTCAAGCATGGGTTCATGTGTTTGTGAGAGAATTAGGAACTTTCCTGCTTCACTAATAGCCGCCCCACCACCTCCCCTTAATGACAGTGACTGCATCGGTAGACATATGGTCCTAACTTTGTAATTAATCCACCAATTGGACTTATAAGGCCATGTGTACTTTACTCACCGCTCACAGTATTGCCCAGTGTAACCTGGTTGGCAGGCAGTGCACCGGTACCCTTCGGCACCAAGACTCTCACATGTCCGGGAGAACCTGCACACAAATAAAAGCAGTGTTTAAATCCAGCATGCATATGGCAGCATTATTGGCCAAAATATTGTAGTGAGCATAATATTTACTGGTTCTCAGGGTCAGTCAAGGGGCAGGCACAGGGCTGGCAGTCTTCTGGAGTCCCGGCTGTTGCATCCCCATAGTAGCCAGGCGCGCACTGGTCACAGAACTCACCCACAGTGTTGTGCAAGCAGTTCTACAGGAAAAGAGCAAGAAAGAATGACCATTACATGTCTCTTTGATGATAGCACCGCAACAAGATGCTCAAAGGGCTAGGGCATCTGTGACTCATTAACTGGCATTTATTCTGAAATGCTATTAAGTCAAATAAATGTATTACAACAAGTATTTATACTACACTAATTGTCCGACTTCCTTCAACTTGTGTTTTACGTTCATTAAGAATCTTTGTTATTGGGGGCTCAAATTAAAGTACTTGGGACTGAAGTTACCAACAGATGGAGCAGACATTAAATTTACCATCACTTTCAGAGTCGAGCTTTGTTACAGCGAAATCAGCACATTTATGAAAAATCTGGGACATTAAAAAAGATAAGTAGAGTGGGTGCCCGGCACACTCCAGCCATGCTAGCAGTTCAGAAGTACAAGCACGCTCAGGAAGCTCCCAATCTCTCTATAGGCTAAATCTGACGCTGTTCACCAACATGTATTCACGTTTGCAGGGAGTTGGAAGAGTAATGAAGTGCTAATAAACAATGTGCTTAGCTTACATTTTGAGACCGTTGATAGAGATAAAATAAAAGAAAGAAAAAATGGATAAAAACAACAAGTTCATGTCTGTCAGGGCACTTAAAAGATGAGGATGCATTTATGGCAGTAACAACTTGGTTCTCATTTAATATTCGCTTTGGCCTTAAAAATGGTTCATAATCTACATGCCACACTCCTTATGCTGAACTCTCAGTCAGAATTCAGGTACATTTCTTGTCCTGGGATACCGGAAATTAGATGCACTCAGATGTGGCTTGGTAATGCAAGACTGTGGGCTATAACAGCATTATGGCACTCAAGCTGCTACATGTTAGGAGTGAGCAGTTTTTATTCTTTGAATTCTGCCACAAGTCACTATGGCCCTTCCATTTTCGGTTTCCTCTACATCTAGAATGGTAATAAGTACATCTGGCTTCTTACCGAACAAGCACCGGTCTCAGGGTGGCAAGACTCAGAGTGCCCGTTGCACTCACACATCTCGCAATGACCCAGATAGAGTCCACCTCCAGTGCGGGTGAAGCCCACAGCGCAATCCTGCAAAAGAGGAGCAAAGGTTTAAGTTTATATATAATATCAGATCCCCCAAAAACCATGTTTAAATGGTCCCTTATGAGACATTTTCAACAGTTGGGTAAAAAAAGAAATAAAAAAAGAAATCAGCAGCCCTGCTGCAAATAAAATCCACAAAAATGTGATAAGAAGAGGAATCAAAATCAATAACTTCAAATACCATCAAAGTAATCCAGTAGAATTTGGCAGTAATGTCTATAGCAATGTACCCATCTAACCACGCAACGCCTAAAACCAAATGCAGAGTTAAGTGTGTACGTTGAGTTTTTATTCATACACAGTGGATCCTGACAGCAAGAAGCCTGATCGTCTCAAAAAACAAATCATTCCAAGATAAGTGATTTAGTTTCCTTGACTACTCAACTTAAACTTCAAAGTTACCAAATTATGACCAATCTTTGGATTTAAATGTTTAATTTCTTGCCTATCTTAAAACAAGGAGGACCTGGATAGTAGGATTTTGTGATAATAGATTTATTTTTTAGCTCATTCTATGCTGCCGAGAACCCTCAGCTGCATTAGTTCCCACCCTCCCCCACTGCACCTCCGCCCCCCTAGCCCAGCTGCAAACCAGGCTGCTGACATTGTGCAGCACTGGTAAAAAGTTATTGAAATGCTTTTTCACAATCTTTGGGGCCCAAAACTTTTCTATAGACCACAAAATATTTGGGCAGTAATAGAATGAGTCTTTCTCTACGATAGAATCTGCCAGGAACACTCCATATCCTTTGGGAGTAAGGACAGGCCATTTGTCAATGCAGCATTCCAAACAAGACCCCTGACCAGGTCAATAACTGCAGTTTGGCATAAATATGTTCACACTTGCCATATAAGAGCAGGAAGCTTTACCTGAATGTTGATGGACAGGGTTATACAAGTAAAAGCAATTAAATATACCTCCACTGTGGACACATCACGCCAGAGATACACCTGTTCGCTCGTTGTGGGATCTACACAGGTCTACTAGTGCAGGAGTGATCTATAATGTGTCAGGACAGCTATTACAGCTTCCCAACCCATACATTACAGTTTATTTATTGTGCTGAGCTGATGCGACGTCCCCTCTCCTAACTGCTGTCAGGACTTACCTACTCTTTCAGCTACAGGTTTCTCTGATGTATAACACAAAAACACACACACACACGTGCATAGACACACGCACGAACACCCATCCCTCCTACCCTTCTGCTATTCCTCACTTTGACACCGTTGACTCTTCAGATCCACTGCCATCACCCTGGTCCAGTCCTGTTTTACTGGCCTGAACGGTTACTGGTGAACAGGGTGTGGGGGGTTAAATGGTACTGGCCGCGCAGATAAGATCCACAGGGGTCTCTAATGCCAATAGAGAAGAATCACTGTGAATGAGGATGCTAGAGGAAATTTGGTTTCCTTAGCTATTTTCTTTGACAGATATGTCCATGGGAATAACAAGCCGGCAATGATGAATGGTTATTAAAAAATAGCGAGGGGTGGTAGGATACCTCACAGCACGGCGGAGGAGGAGCATCCATTACCCATTAGCAAGTTACTTGACTAACATTTCTGTTCAGCTTGGGGCCCCTTCCCTCCTCCTTTGGAACCAAAGACAAGGGATCCTAAATTTACCATCCTCAACAAAGTCACAACCTGTCAGTAGTAATGTGTCTCCCAACTTTATAATGAAATACTCATCTTCAAGTACTAATAAACAAACCTCAGCCGATCCATGCTTTCCTAAAGTGAAAGTAACAAGCCCAGCCTCTCCAAAACAAAAATAGAGTATTCCTTACATTTATCAAGTAGATTGATGGTTTCCATGTTCCAAACTACACTTAAAATGGCACTCATGCCCAATTCCTCAGGCCTTCCGACCAGTAAGTTGGTAGTAAATGTGTATGTCGCCCCTCCTAGCTTACATAGGAGAGTCTAATGATGTTCTATAAAAATAAAAGCCAAATAGATTGCTTTAAAAAAGTTATCAGTGCCAAGTATACCGGAGAAAACAAATAATTCCCAATCTACAAATATTACTAACAGGCATCCCACCATTTGCTAACACCAAAATATCCCAATTGAAACAGATCATTTACAGGGGCACCGTTGTTAGGCACTTAGAGGATCTAGTAGCTGACACCTATTAGTAATTAAGTGCCAATGTGGATAAGAGGAGGTGGGCCCATATGTTAACAATACGCCCAGGTAGGCCCATATGTAAACAGCACTAAGCTGAGAATTCCTCACAGGCTAGAGCTAGACAAAACTGGTGGGATGAGGAGGAGGTTGCCTACAACTAACTCCAGGTGAACACCTAACTCTTCAAGGTACTGAGACAGTACAAATCATCATATTCAATAAGAAATCCCGTCTAAAAAAGCAGTGGCAGTATGCTCTGAGCCTCATCTCAGGAGCAGAGCACAAGTCGTGAATTATATCCCTTCCCCTGCTTCCCCCACAGCCCAGGTACACCCCTATTTAAGGTAGAAAGCACTTCCTGTAATCTAGATTATTTCAAAGATGGATGGCTGATATTAGGAAGGAGTGCAATGTACCCTTTAAACTTGATTAATAAAGCACAAGAGCAGTTTACAAGGAAGAGGAAGAACTCACCTGGCAGGAGAGCCCACTGTAGCCAGGTGGACACTGACACTGCTCTACCTCAATAGCCCTAGGCAGGCTAGTGTAAGTTGGCACTGCAACCTCCATGCTCACACCCGTGATGCTGGCAGAAATCATATCTGAAGAATAGGTGGCACGAATCAGAATCTCATCCATATCCGCCAAGACCATCATTAGGTGCTCTCGTGTGGCTGGCTGCCCATCAGGCCGCTTCCAATATTGCTAGGTAGGAGGATAAAAAGGGTTAGTAAGAAAAGTGTGTGCCACACACAATGGGAAGCAAACTGAACGTCTTCATGCCAGAGTGCAAAGTACTGGGTTCTGAAAGATCCAATGTAACTTAGTGGTCAATCATTGCCTTTGACAAAAATCAGCAAATAGAAGTGTCTATGAACTCAGCATTGGAATTCATTCCCATTTCATACACGAGAAGGACGATTTTTGTCAGTTTAACATTAGAGCGTCCTGTACACTATTAGATGGACTTTCACGGCTATCTGTCATCCTTGACTGCTGGAAAACCAATGCCTCTTTGATTGTATTTTCGATCTTGCATGAGCTTTCCTAGCCCAAACTGCACATTATAATATGAGTCTAATCAACCTCTTTTCAAAGAAGACAAATATATATATATATAAATATATATATATTTTTTAAGAGAAATGTATTCTATTCCCGTCTAAACATTTAAAGTTATTTGCACTGTGCTATATTTTTTTATCTTGACTTTTGACTGCCTTTTTCCCCTCTGCTTCTCTACCTATGCTAGCTTTCCATATATTGCAACACTATACCCTTCTCGCAATCTTGCCTAATCTGAAGTTCATAGAGTGTGAGATGTGCCTTTATAATGAAAGCCAACATTCTTAACTGAATAATGGGCTTAGTCAAGGGACCAGGGTATTACAAGGGGCAAAATAATTATGCGATTCCACAATTTTCCACGTAAATATAGATACACAGATGTGCCACATAATACACATTTTGCTTAATAACCTGCACATTTCAACATAAAAAGTTTCTTCTGTCTCAAATGGATAAGATGTTGCAAATAAAAAGTGTGACTGTGCTGCGCAGTTGTGGACCCTTTGAGGTGCTTAATTCTTCACATTTTATTTGAAGATTACTGTTAAACTGAAACTAGGGAGGTGAACCTTTTGTCCAGATGCATGTTAAAATGACAAATATCAAAATAATACTACCATTGAATGTGCCACATTCTGCTGCATAATCTGCCTCTTCTTGGTGCATAATTTAGTCAAAACGGTGGCATACTTTGGTCCTCTGGTACCATTCAATCAAGTGGCCCTGGTTATGACACTTTTGGAAGCATAAATCTCTGGCTACTGTATCATCTACTCACTCATTTATCACTTGCTCCTCATCCACTGATTTCCCCTCTTGTGGCTCTGGAGCAAATCACAAGCACCCAATTACATATTAGCCAATGCTATTAGCTGGCTACCTAAGCAGTGCCACTTATGCACAAGTCATTATGTTCAATAAGACATCTGATTGAAAGGCAACATAGATTTCTTGGGCTTTGATAACAACCAGTGAGGGATGGGTATCCTTCACATGTGAAACTGTGATCACTGAATGAAAATCAACAGGAAGAGTAGCCTTTTAGTGAGCGAGTTTAAACAGTAAAGTTAGTGGTAAAGAAAAAGCATTTAACATTGTTGGTCTTCCTTACCTCTCGGAAAGTTATTTCAAAATTCCTGGGTTCTCTAGGCCTTAGCTCAGGCTGGAAGGCCACAAGAATGATGTCATTGCCCTGTAAGAGAGAAAGAGATTAAACAGTGCTGATAGTGGTAGGCTGGGTCAGAGAATCAAAGGGCTCTCTGCAGCCAGTCTTAACCAGCATCACCACTCAAATCACATGTACAATAGAAGATGAGTAAGAATGAGAAGCTACTTTAACAGCACTCAAATGTGCCTTCCAGCCGTCCGACATTTAGGCAGTCCACCATCTACTTTAGAATCTCTACTAAAGCTTTCCTTATGAAGTTGACATGAAACATGGCCCTTTCAGTCACTCAGTTTAATCTGTACTTTAAGTTTGCTTTTACACTATGAAATACAATGCTTACATTTTTTGGTTCTGTTGTCTATTTCCAGTGGAAACCTCGAAATTTGGGCTAGATGTTTTTCCTGGGCATCATAGGCATCCATTTTAAAAACAGCTTCTAACAAGTTACTTATCTTGAGTAACGCTCTTTCTGCTAGAGACTGTGGGGGCGTGGCTTGGACGGCAGAGCTGATGGCTGCTTGATCCTGCCGCTTCGCCGTAACGGAGAGAACGAACCTGAATTATTCCAGTAATGTTCGAGACCACAACTATACAGAAAATAGATCCACGCATCGGAAATATAGCGCCTTAGGATAACGCACTAGCCAAGAAACGGGACGCCACCAGGAAGGAGGAAAAGCAAGTAATGGGGCGAAGTGGTGTGAGCACAAAGGGAAGCAAGATGGCGCCGGCGAAAACTAAACAAATCAAGATCACAAAGATCGCAAAGAACTCGCACTGAGGTCACAACGGACTCCTCTGTACACAAAGGGACCACCCACTCACCGAACCAGCAATATCCGACACCCGGGCAGCAAGTGGGAAAAAGGTGAGCGTGTTAACTGCATTGAAGCACACACCGGGGGCGGGCGAGCGCTTCCCCCTGCGCCGCAAGATAGTGCAACACGGCGCAACAGGAGCGGGAGGGGTGGGCGGGCGAGCGGGAGGGGTGGGCGGGCGGGCGGGAGAGCAGCCCGTATACTGGCCCAAGAGACAACGAGAGAGAAAATGCTCCGGTCCGAACCGCGGGACCGCCTTGCACCCGGTTTCCAGAAGAAACAAAACCGAAACTGAATCGGTCCCCGCAAAACACACCAGTAATGGCGGCAAGGGCGGCGATCCAGGGCTTATAAGCCTCAGAGAAGCAGCATCGACCACAACAACTGCACGCTAAATGCATGAGGTGGGGTGGATGAGTAAAAGAGGAAAAGTAACATATGGGGCGTAGCTGAGCGAAAACAAGATGCCGCCAGCGAAAACAAAACCGAGCAAGGCGATATTGAACTTGCGCTGAAACCACAACGATAGCACACGCTCTCCGGGCTGAAAACAACCAACACCCGGGCAGGGTGCGGGAAAAGTTAAACCTAGGAGGAGAGAGGGATCCAGCGACAGCTAATATCCGCACTGCAGCGAGCACCGAGAACGTGCGCACACTTCCCACAGCGCCTCAAGACTGTGCTGAAAGGCGCAACAGGAACAGGAGGAGCGGGCGAGAGAGCAGTCCGCTTACTTAGTCCAAAAAGCGGAAGACCACAAAGGACTCCTCTTAGAACATGCGCACCAAGGCATCAACAACAACAACCAACACCACCAGGGCAGCTAGTGGGAATACTAAACTTCTGAAGTGAGCGGGAGACTGCGCCGGTGCTTACCTGCATTGCTGTGCGCACCGAATGCGAGCGCACACTCCCCCAATGCCGCGAGGGAGAAAACACGGACCGCGGCCCAGCCTCACAACCGCACCACGGAAAATACGAAATTGAAACAGGAACAGCCCCCCGTAAGGCACACCAGCAAAGGCGGCAAGTCAGAGGGTCGACACAAGAAAGAGGGCCCAACGACCTATAAGAGACCCTCAGCCCAAGGGGTGGACAAAACCAAGTGAAGCCCAGTAGGGGATCTCACGCCCACAAGTGGGTGCCCATTGGTATGCACTCACACAAAACACCCAAGACGGGTCTGAGCTAAGGCGATACAGGAGGGTGACCCAGAATGATTACTTAAGCCCACCTATAGTAAGCCAGTAATGTTGCAAAGGCGCTAGCAGTAGGCAAGGGGCACACGAATTTTGGGAAACCTGGGGTCAAACAAGAGAGACCACAGCGGCAGAGATCGTAATGCCCCCAGCCTGACCAGGACAAAACTAGCCGCAAGCGCGAAGTTTAACAAAGACAGGTGGGGGGCCCAGACCATAGCATCAAGGCAGTTCTCCACAGAGAAGGTCCCAGCTTTATCATGAGGAGAACCAGAAGACAACTAAAAAGAGAGTGGAAGCTCACACAAAGTGCGGGACAATAAGGAGAGGAAAAAAAGGACAGTAGAGAACCAACGGAGGAAACAACAGAGAAACCACAGAAAAGGGGGGCACACAGGGACTCACAAAGAGAAACACCGAGAGACCAGGAGAGCAAGGTAGATAAGGAAGGCAAGCATAATAGAATAGCAACATGGCAGACAGAGAAATGAGACTGCACCAACAACAGCTAAAGAAGAGCAAGGGGGAACCAACAATATCAGACTCACTGATCAAACAAAAACCAGACATAAACAACACCCTGGAAATTATAATAAAAAAGTTAGCAGAGGTGCACGACCTGGCGAAAACCACAAAACTCACCACAGACACAATCCAACTAGAGATCGCGGCAGTCAGAGCCGACCTGCACTCAGTGACCATTAGACTCGCAGGGGCGGAACAAAGGATCAGTGAAGTAGAAGACTCTACCCACAACGTGAGCAAAGAGGTGAAGTCAATATCAGAGATAACAGGGGCCCTCCAAAAGCAGACAGCGGAGATGGAGGATAGGAACCGCAGTGAACATCCGCATACTCGGGATCCCGGAAGGGGCGGAGGATGCGGCGGGGTCCTGTTCAGCATTCCTCGAAGACCTGATCCCCAAGCTCATCAACCTGAAATTCACCCGCCAATTCGAGCTAGATAAAGCCTACAGAATCCCCACTTTCAAATCCTCAACGTCCCAAACTGCACGACCTATCATATGCAAACCCTTGAGATCACAACACATGGAAGACATTTTTAACTATGCCCGCAAAAACCACCAGATCAACTGGAAAGGCCATAAGATCATCCTCACGCAGGATTATTCTAAACCCACGGTCGACACCAGGAAAGGCTTTCTAGCCCTACGCCACAGACTTAGGAGTAAAAACATTCAATTCTCGTTTGTAGCACCCGCAAAGTTCAAGATAATAGATAAGAGAAAAAAAAATCACGTTTTCACCGACCCAAGAGACCTGGCAAGCTTCCTAGACGGCCCAGCAGCTCTGACCATGGACACCTCACAGCACGGCTCCGCAAAGAGAGGACCTTCACCGGACCGGAACACCGGGGGAGCAGGCACTTGAAATGAACAGCCTCAGTAAAGAGTCATCTATGCCTCCGCAAACATATCTACCTCATAGATGCCAGGAACTACCTCAAAACAACATATACCTCTAAAAGACACAACAACTACCTCAAGCCAGCGGGCGATGCCAGCCATCAACTAGCTCGCCTCGACAAGAACGCAGTGTGGAAGAATAAAGCAGATAAAAAGAAGACTCAAGAATAGCAGCGTATCCTTTTCTTTTTGGTTCCTTGATCACAACACCAAATATGTACTCATCAGCACTAATGAACAATGCTGACAATGGAGTTTTGCAAGTTTACTTACCCGCCAACATTTCTCCGAGAGGCGGAAAGGCGATCCTGCCGTCGCACCTCCGACATACGAGTAAATTGGGGGGCGGGGGCGGAGGGGGGGGGGGGGGGGGTTGGAGGAGAGCCTCACTAGGGTCTCGGAGTTTTCTGTCCTCTTTATTTTCCAGTCTTCTCTTCTTTTCACAACTTTTTCACTGCACACATTAACTGACAAACCCTGCAAATCAATACATAATGGAAGGGGTCCACATAGTGATACAGAAATGAAGGCGACACCAGTGAATCTTGAATGTTGGGCTCACAAAACCACCGCACCACACTACACCTGATGGCTCTTAACAAAACACTCACCCTGACTTCTGACCTCAATATAATATCCTTCAATGTCAAGGGTCTAAACCATCCCACTAAACGCAGGCAGATAGTGGACTACTTAGCAAAGACCAAAGGCGATATAATCCTGCTACAGGAAACCAAATTAGCAGAGGAAGATGCCAAGCTAGTCAGAGCCAACTGGATAACGCAAACTGCTTGCTCACCAGCCGACAAAAAGAAGCGGGGGGGTCCTGACCCTAGTATCCAAAAGATCAAAAATTTCAATGGAGTAGTTTTCCCACGACAAGGAGGGCAGACTCCTAATAACACACCTGACGAGAGGGAAGGAATGGTTCCACGTAGCGAACATATATGGCCCTAATACAGACGACCCTACGTTCTGGGCTGAAGTATCAGACATGCTAGACAAACTCCCTCAAGACGAACTCACGATTGTGGCAGGGGATTTGAACATCCCACTAGATCACACAATAGACAGACAGTCCTCTTGCCAATACCACCCCACCAACTCCCACGCCGAACTTCAAAACATCTGCACCAAATTCAACCTCACAGATGCATGGAGACTACAACACCCAGATACTAGAGACTACACCTTTTTCTCCAACTCACACAACTCCTATACCGGGATAGACTACATTTTTATCTCGGGGGTACATACACATTTGATAGAACACTCCGAAATAGCACCAAGACTAGTCTCAGACCACTCAGCCATTAGCCTAAAACTAAGCGGCTGCCACAACGAAGCGGTCCCTAGAAGATGGCATTTTAACAGTGAATTTATTTCAGACCCAGGAAACAAAAAAGAAATCGAGGGAGCCATAACAGACTACCTAACCCACAATGATTCCCCAGAGACTAGTGTAAGCACACTTTGGGAGGCCCTAAAAGCAACGATCAGGGGTAAATTAATTGGAATTAAGGCAAGAATAAACTAAAAGATGAACCTGAGAATAATCCAACTCGAGGAAGAGATAAAAAGGTTAGAACTAGACCACGTAAAAGCCACAAATAACAAGCTGGGTGCAGGGTGCTTTTGAGCCTTCGGGCGCTCAATTGATTTCAATAGGAAATCTCCGGTTTAGGAAAAGACTGCAAGCTCGGGGACGAAGATTCTTCAGGTGTCACCACCACTTTGAGAGGTAAGTTGGGTAGTTGGAGGATAGGTAGGTACCCCGGGATTGGGCACAGGGGGATGCGGGGCGCCGGGTGCAAGGGTGCCTTTTGGTGTCGGGAAATCTTACCCTCGGTTGGGTGGGCACCTGGATCTGATGCTGCAGGCTTCTTCAGGAGTGTCGAGGGAGATCCTTGGGTGCCGGACGCAGGGTCACAGTTACCGTGGGGTCGTCATCGTGGTCTTTGTTCACTCCGGCACAGGCCAGGCTTGGCGGGTGTAGAGTGTGTAGGGTTCGCGGTTCCGGGCAATTGCCAGTAGATTTTGAGTAGAGCCTCTACCCATGGGAGTCCCAGGGGTTAAGAGTCAAAAGGTAGCCATGTCCTCCGGGTTTTGTGAGGTTGCTGGCCACAAGAGATGCCGGGTTGGAGCAGGAGCAGGTTCGAGGGTAGACAGGCCGGTAGGGCTGGGGCCAAAGCAGTTGGTGTCTTCCCCTTCTTAGCAGCTGCAGGGCAGGTCTTCTTTCTTCTAGCTCTTCTTCGGATTTCGGAATCTGGGGAAGGACGGTTCAGGGTGCCCCTAAATACTAGATTTAGGGGAGTTACAGGTAGGTGAAGGGCAGGGACCAATGGGTCCCTGTCCTGGGGTGGGTACACCTCTATCCTGCCTCTCTCCTGTGGGAGGGGGGCAGTAGCCTAGTCCTGATTGGGCAGGGCTTCCCATCTTCAAGATGGCGAGAGCCCGGAGATGTGCTTCACCTCGCCTCCCCCACCTGAGGGGTGGGGTTGGCACTTCCCCTGTCCTTGTTTGGGGTTTCCAGCCAAGCTTCCCGCCAGAGTGGGGGGGTTGCAGTGGCCTGGGGAAGCTCACAGAGGCGGCATGCCTTTGAAGCTTCCCCCTGCCCATCCTGGGGGAGGAGATTTAGCACCTCGCCCAGGATGTGCAATGTTGCAGGCCCAGGAGAGCAGAGGCTCTCCTACCCAGGGGTCCAGCAACATGTCTGCTGTGTGGCAGCCTCCCAGACCAGATGTGGATTGTAGGTTAGGTTTCAGGGGGCATCTCTAAGATGCCCTCTGGGGTGCTTGGTACTTTAAATCCCACACTGGCATCAGTGCGGGTTTAATGTGCTGAGAAGTTTGATACCAAACTTCTCAGCCTTTAGTGTTGCCATTATGGCACCGTGGAACCGGCACAGAGGTGGCACCGGCGTGGACTGCACCTGATGAACCTGAAGGCTAGCAAATGAGAGAGACTGTGCCTGCTGAATCCTGCTCGAGGTGTAGTCTCCAAAACTCAGCCAAAGCCAAGAGACTCCAAAGGCAAATGAGCTGGCCTCCTCTTCACATGCTCAGACGTGAGTCCCTTGCTCACTTTGCCACTGGATTCAAGCAAGCAAGCCTGGCTGAAGACGGCTGAAATGCCAGAAACCGGTCCTAGGAAGCTTGATTCCGGTCCAGGGGAGGCATGGCTTGGCAGTACGGGCTGGACTGTTCCCATGAGGCACAGGGTCAGACTGATTTGCATATGGCCATGTCTGAACTGGGGTGGCAGAGTGGGCTAAAGAACGGTGATGGATCAAGCCCAGATCTCTTGACTGGGTGTGAGTGTTTGATTGGTTCTGATGCTCCGTCCATCACCACCCCCTTTTGTACGGCCTCCTCTTCACAGCACAGGGAAGAGCTCAGAAGCCTATTGGGGCTAGTTGGTAGCCCAGAATCTTCCACCCACCACCAACTGCCACCGTGCAGCACTATGGACCTGGACCCGACACACAAAGTTGCACCTGAGTTTGCTGAACCTAGGAGTTCTGTCATAGTGCAGCTGGAACCTCCAGAAGATACGTTATTGACCCAGGGAGGATAGGCCCATGACAGCAATATTAGGCGACTGGTAGTGCAGTAGCGACTGGACTTCTGCCAGAAGCACCAGACCTTCATGGGTCATCGACTGTGTCCAGGACAGCCTCATCCACTTCGTGGACCGAAGAGAAGTTGCAGCAAGACCGCCGTCGACCGCACAGCATCCACATCACCTGTTGAGCATCTTCAGCATCCTTCATCCCTTGCCTCAGGACCACTTCCATAGGATAGCCCTGCAAAGGATAAAAGTGCCTGGAACTGACTGAAGTCTGTTTAACCTGCTGAGGTAACTGTTTCGGAGGACTTTCCCCTGACTGGCTCTACACTGGAGCTTGTCACCAAAAGTTACTCCAAATGACCGCTGTATTTGCCAATGCTTGTTCGCAGTTGTGTGAAATACTTAGATTCTAAATCTCTGGAACCCTCTGGTGGATATTTTTCAGTGTGGTGTCTAATAATACATAAAAAGACAGTCTATTTCTATAAATTGGTGTCTGATTTCTTTGGTGTATTGTCGATATATTCAATTGTTTTGGTGCGGTTTAAATGCTTTACACTTGTGATAGGCTACTGCTATAGCCCACTGGTCAGATGAGATTTCCTTCCAACGAGAGAGGGAATCTTGAATCATCCCCCAACAAGTGACATGTGGATTGGGAGGGGGTGCAGGCCAAGTCACTCTTTGAAGGTAGGAGCCCTTTTATTGGAGCCACCTCTTTTCGTACCCCTGTGGATCCCTCTGCAGTACCTATCCCAACTTGTTGGTGAAAGGTCTGCTGCTGCCACCGAGAGCACGGAGGTTGTTCGGGCAAGGTTGTTTTCGATCTACCACTGGGCTGCTGATTACAAAAGTCATCCCTGTATGGTGCAGTCTCTAGTACCCTCATATTTCTTTGTCTCTGTGCCTTTCTTTATATTCTCTGCATCTTATTAACCTGGGGTTTTCCCCATCAGAAGGGATGTTGAGGAAATGCTGCTGAGGAAATGCTGCTGAACCTCAGGTTTAAACCCTGTGATACAGAGCCAGGCATGGTGCCAGTGGAATATACTAGAGGTTGTGTCCGCAGCATCTAACGCACATTGGATGCTAGCATTCTAGAGTATCTTGCCCTCGGACTCTATTTCTTCCGCCATGTCTAAGGAGTTCCTGCATCTCTTCCTGAGTCCTATTATACCTGGAGAAGAGTGCAACAGAATTAGACATGCGGCAATTAGTTGCTGTCCTAACCTTTATCCTCTTGTGACGCTTGTTTTCTCTTCCTGGTCAGGTGACAGACTATCACCAGTGGCCTGGTCATAGGCGCACTTGCAGGTAGTGTGGACTACTAAAGTTGGGAGTAGCCTGGCCCTTGATAAACGGAGGGTTTCAACTTTTTTTTTAACCCTTTGTGGCACTACTCTCACTTTAACAGGCTCCCTGAAATTATCAGGAAGAGACTGCATCATGCCTTTGAGCATTGGTTAAAAATGCACCGTGAGACCTCGTTAGACTGAGGTGTCATCACTGGGGAGATGCCTTTAATGGCTAGTGCTCCAAGTCAGGATCACCACGGGCCTGAAGGCTGGTCATAGGGGTCAAGTAGACCACCTGGAGTGCCTGGCTCCGAGTAGGAATTAGAGTAGTCCTAAGGAGACTCTGATGGAGGCCGTGGGGGTTGTATGAATGTGCATGATGGCGGCTGAAGAGGTGGGGTGGCGGTGGAGGCAAAGGAGAACTTTGCAGAAGACAAAGGAAATAGCGATTCTGTCTTTGTGCTTCTTTGGTGCTAGCTCGTGGGAGGGAGGTTTTGAAGAAGGTTCCCCCTCGAAGGCCATTCTCCTCTTTTGAGGAAGGGGTACACGAGGCACCTTTGTGGGTGGTACTGCCAAAATCTTCCCCGTGATAGGTTGAATGAACAGGCATGTCAGCCTGTCCTGCTGTAGGCATTTGAGTATCTGAGCCTCTACTCCCTCGGAGCATTCTGGAGAATGAGGCTTGATCAGCTCTAAAGCCATTTACCAGTGTCATCCAAAAGTGGCAGGGGTAGGACGGGTTCGGTTTGCTCTCCGTCATCATGGGCCTTCTTTTGAGGCGGTGGCTTGGTGGTATGAGCTTCAGGGCCTCATGGTACACCCACAATCTTGAACATAGTCGTAGTATGAAGGTCGCTAGTCTGTGACATTGGCTCAATATGCTCCAGCTCCTCATACTCTGACACACCAGAAAAGACTGTCCAAGCTGGGTGTTCTCTACAGGGCCGGGAGTCCAGAGGAGTGAGCATCTTCCTGTTCTTTGGCGCTAAAGGGATCTTCTTCCACAAAGAGGTCTGAAGTCTCAGTTTGTTGGTACATCTAGCACTGTGTCAAACAATTTTCCCTTCATTATCTCCGCATCTTTTTGGAACAAAAGGCGAGGCACAACACAGGTGGGATTGTCGTGGGAAAGGCACAAGTTGCTCACATTGTGGTGGTCCACCCACAAGTATCTGGAATTACAGGAAGGGCAATTTTGAAAGGGTGTCTGTTCCATCGCACATGTGCGATCAGCATTCTGTCGTGTTTGATGCCTAGAGAAGAAACACAGCCCCCGAGTGGTGTCCCAGGTATTGAATGATGGGTTTCGGTGTTTCTGGAGGCACTGATGCATGGGAGAGACAAACGACCAGTAACTAATGTTATCTGACAGCAGGATCGAAAAGGAACCGTACAAGTCCAAAGAAACGTGTTCAGCATACAACAAACTTGGAACCCTCTCGATATACTCCAAACCCAGTGGCAGGAAAAAGAAACCAATATGAATTTGGTGACCATGCATAATGTACACCAAGAAGAAGAGTCACATCACATCTTGCGAAAACCAACTTAAAAACTTCCAAGCCAAACACTAGATGGCAGGAATATGCAAAGCATGTGTATCTACAGGCACACATGCTACGAACAAAGATAGATAGATAAACCGACAAACAAAAAAACAATATAAACAAAAAATATGAGCAAGAAATATTATGCCAAAGATGAATTAATGGCAAACATTTCTTAACCAATGTTCCCCCCTCCATGTATCCTTAAAATGTAATAGGTAGCAGGATTTAACTGGCAGGTAAGTCGACTGGTTGGAAACATTGAGGGTTGGCAAGGGAAATATTTGAATATTTACTGTGGTGCAAATTGACAGCACAAGCATGCCCATTTACAAGAAATCAAGTAGCTTATCCATGGTCGCAACCACTCTAGTTAAAGTTTATATAGCCGGATCTAGGGCTAGATGCAAGGTGCTTTAAAGCCCATGGACAAATTAATTTCTGTAGGACCTAAGTAATGTGTTTGGAAAAATGGGGGGTCACCAAAGAAAAAATGTAAGCGCAATCCTAGCTAAATGTACAATCAACAAATACAACTAGTACCGCAACAACCAAGACAAAAAAGGCAGACACTGCTAACCCAAAGTGTGTCAAAATACATTAGATATCTACAGCACTTTTTCTAAATCAGGTGAACATTAACATATCTTTCTCAAACAAGGATAACATACAGAAAACAACCAACAGGTTCAAAGCATTAGTCATGAGAACACATGCATTCTCCATTCCTCCTCTTTTACCCCAAACGTTAGAGGAAGCTCTGATTTGGCATACCTTAATCTGTATATCAGCATCTGGCAGGGCTGACCCCCGGATCCCAGCGTTGTAAGACAGAGTGTATCGGAGACGTCCACCGTAAGACCCGACCTATGGAGATAAAACATTACAATTGAAATTAATTTTGAAACTATTTCAGGCCTTTTGGGACAGGTCCATACCCTTTCCATAAAGTCTTTTCTTGAAAGGCATTTGCCTTAAAAACTCTACTTCCAACACCAGACCCCTTTCAAAAAGTATTCCTTGTAAGGCCAACTCAGGGTCTCACTTCATTCTACAACATCCAAATCCCTTACCAGTGAGTAGGGTATTACATGCCCTTCCCATGTTAATATCTGGGTTTTAGGAGCAGAGCACTGTTCGAAGAGTTAGTGGTTGTTTACCTAACCATTGTTATTTCACACTGCTTGCCATTAACTTTGATACCTGCCTGGGTACTGAAAAAGGACTTGTTAGTGGGCACCCATCTCAGAGACCAGACGCATAAACTATTAGAACATTGGAATGTTGGAAGCTCCGTTGAAAACAATGGAGTGCTCCGGGCTTACAATGGCTGGTATTAGCCCGGAGCTCCAACATTCCATTTTTCTTTGTTCACAGCTCTGGCTGTGAACAAAGGCTTCAGGGAGCCTGAGGGGATTTGAATCCCCTCGCTCCCTGAAGGCTTTGTTTTATTTGTTAGAACATTCTGCCCTCTAGTGGCAGAAAGTTCTAATAGCCTTATAGCCCTTCGTAGCTGGGCTATACCAGCTATTAAAGTCCTGCTGCTTTGTTGAAGTCCCTCGCCTGCGGCTCGGGCCTTTAACGATGCAGCGGGCCTTTAATAGCCGGTATAGCCCGCTACGGCGGGCTATAAGGCTATATTAGAACATTGGAATGTTGGTAGCTCCATTAAAAACAATGGAGTGCTCCGGGCTTATAATGGCTGGTATAAGCCCGGAGCTCCAACATTCCAATGCTTCTTTGTTCACAGCTCTGGCTGTGAACAAAGGTTTCAGGGAGCTCGAGGGGATTTCATAGCCGTTATAGCCCACTACGGCGGGCTATAAGGCTATAATAGAGAAGAAAGTCTGTTTGAAAAGGCGACTTAGGAGAAATCCTTGTTTGCAAAACAAGTGACATTAACACAAAAACTCACCTGTAACTACAAACACAAAACTTGGAACAATGAATTTTTAAGCCTGCCTATACACCCCACAGTTCAGAAATCTATTAAAATATGCTTTGGAAGGGCTAATTATATGGAGTTTGCACACTATAAGTGATCTGTAGAACTCCTTCAGAGGCATCACCTACGAGAGCAGGCTTCAGGCAACACAGGTGGATTCCTGCTCTTTACTTGCCAGGATCATTCACAGGCAACTAACACAGGCATCCTCTGATGTGACAGACGTTAAATCATTAATTTTGAATGGCAAGTGAGAAAATGTACTCTATTCATTGAAAATGTTTTTGTCAATAATTTCAAATTAGCAGTAGTTAAAGCGACCTTGTACATCATCTGATACCCTGAAGAAATCATTGGAAGAGGCAATCTAAAATCCTTGACCCTGGATGGACACTTATTGTTCAATTACCCTGCTGTGATAATGAAGAATGTTAATTCTTCATAACCGGCACAAACAAGCATTGGCATAGCCAATAGGTCTCGCCTTTGGGACCTTATAAGTGTTTAGCCATGCAACAGTTGCATAACTAAATACTTATAAGGTCCCAAAAGCGAGACCTATTGGCTATGCCAAGTGGCCGTGCGGCCACGTAAGTGATCGCGATCAAACATCAAAGCGGCTGTGTGGCCGTGAAAGTGAAAGTAATCACGGCGGCCATCAAACATTAAAGCAGCCGCGAAAGTTAAAGTAAATCGCGGTAAAGCGCGGCGCGCGCACCCGCACTGTAGCTCTAGGCTGGCTTGGTAGCACTTTATGGAGCCCTCTCAATAAGTCTCGCCAGACCAGCGCATGCGCTGGGTCAGGCGAGACCTAAAAAGCAGTTACGAAATGTAACCAAAGATTAATGAGGAACACGGTCATTTAATCTAGGTGGGCAGAAAAGTATTGATCATGTAGCAGTTGTATGCTGCTGTCATTGTTCATTTGATACTTTCAGGTTAGAGGGCATGCAAATTCACTCCAAACTAGCACCTTCACAGATCAAGTCTCTGACTAGAATCCTTTTCGCAACAAACTATGAGCTATTCTCAGTTTTCAAACAGCCCAAGTTACATCATGTAGAAGAGTGTCTGTATCAACTATAAAATATACTCCAGAGTATTTTAGGAGAGAAGTTGGTGGAGCACCTAGGAGTACCTGCTGCCTATTATGTTTTTATTTCTTACTTGGTAGCTTCTTCACTAGTGTTCATCACCCAAATAAGAAAAACCTTTTGAAAACTGGTTACACAAATCAAACAACACTTTCAATACTGTGCATCAGCATAGTTGGACTTTGATTGTAAAAGAAACGTACTGGTTGTGTCAACTTCGAAATGAACAAGTTACTTACCATCAGTAGTGGTCTTTCTGGTGGATAATCTAACCACAGATTCCTTATTTTGTTAATCTTCTCCAGGCGTCCGACTGAATCCAGAAACCTTTCAGCAGTACCTCTGTGCACCAGGAGGTGTCATGTGAATCTGTGCCACCATCATTTTGTGCAGAACCACATATAAGCACCACCACCCTTGCATGCTGATGTCAGTTGCTTTTTAGGCTGTCCGCCCGGACACAGAGCACAGAAGCAGATTGGTTTAACCAGTGTGCAGATCTCTATACCTGGAACCTTTTTAAATGGGAAATGAGTCCAATTCACCGAATGTGGAGGTGGCAGGGTCAGTGAGGAATCTGTGGTTAGACGGAGAATCCATCAGAAAGAGTGTTACCAAAGGTAAGTAACTTCTTGTGATGAATACTTCTGGCTGCTGACTTCTCATCTTGTGAATAGATACCAAAGCAGTACCTCTCAGGTGTCTTCAGGAATATGAGGACTAAAGTCAAGTCCCACTGAGGTATGATGAAAAGCGTAGGCAGGAACAAATGTTGCAAACCTTTAAAAAAGGAAAACGCATCCCATAGGTGATTTAAATAAGGAAGGCTAATCCAGTAACCTCAAAAAAGCTAAAACAGCAGATAAGTAACTCTTAACTGCATTCAAATCAAGCCCTTGCTGAGGTAGAGATAAAAACATACAGCAATGCATGCTGGCTTGCAGTTTGTCGATCTGCCTAGTACAGCACCAAACCACAAACTGTTCCCAACAGCAGGTGTAGAAGGATTTCATGGGGGAACATCTTGCTGCCAACATGTCATCTACGACTTCAGGAGGAAGACTAAATGCAATCAACTGTTTTCACTCAATCTCCAAACTTTGAGATGAAGATGGCACAGGCCCGGATACAGTACCGTGTACTGCTACTGCGACAGAAAATTCTACCGCAGCGTCAGAGATTCCCCCCGGTGCTGGACCCACTGGGAGTTAAGGTCCCACTGCAGAGATAACATATACCATCTTGCATGCTTCACCAGCATTATGCAGGAGGCCAGTAGTCCTAGCAGTCTCATGGTCATCCTCACTGAGATCCAGGACAGAGGCTGAAACATCAGGATCATAGCTTGAATGCCCTGGATTCTCCACTCCAGGTGGAAGGCACAAAACGATACCATGTCCAGAATGGCTCTGGTGAATGGGATTGTCTACCAAGGAGTAAGGTGTGATTTCGATATGTTGATTGTCAACCCCAACGATATTAGGATGTTCACCATAGCCCAGAGGTGGGTGACGACTGCCTGGGGTTAGCCCGCCTTCAACAGCTGGCTGTCAAGGTAGGGGTAGACAGACACCCGACTTCTAAAGATGCACTGTCACCACTTAACACCTGAGGGTCATTGGTGAGGCCGAAGGGGAGCACTGCAAATTGAAAATGCTCTTGCCTTCCCAAGAAACACAGAGAGTGCCTGTTGGCCTGCAGGACAGGGATGTGGAAATAAGTGGCCTGCAGGTCCAATGATACAAACCAGTCTCCAAAGCCGAGGGCCAAATTGAACATCTTGAATCTGTCCTTTCGCAGAAAGACATTGAAATGGTGAAGGTGTAAAAAAAGTACAAAGGCCTCAGTCCTTTCTCGGCACCAGCAAGTAGTGAGAGTAACAGCTAATGCCCGCTTCCAATACCAGGACCATCACTATGTCCCCTTTGGCCATAAGGGCCTGCACTTCCATCGCAAAATGAATAGGTTGTCCTCTGTCAGCCATCCCGATGGCGGTGGAAGGTACAGCGGAATGGAAAGGAATGAAAGGGCATAGTCCAAATGGACAATTTGCCGCTTGACAGAGGAAATTGCTCACCACCCGGGGAGAAAATGCCAGATCCTGCCTCCAACAGTGTGCCTGTGTATCTGCAAGGACACATTAAAGCAGTTTTGTGACTGCAACAGCTGGAGGGCATAGGGGACAGGGCTGCATGCTACCCTTGATATACACGTCATCTGTGAGATGAGTGGCCTCTGCCATAAAATGGCTAGAAAGTTTGCTGGACCTGGTGTCTAGGCTGGTACTGACAGTATTAGTAGCCCCTAACAAAGCCACAGAGGGAGTGAAACTGTTACTGAAAATGTCTCACTGGAGCAGATGTGGGCCAACTATCCTCAAATCGCTCAAACGCAGAATCTGCTTTGTCAAAGAGGCGAGAACCGTCAAAGGGTATGCCCATAAGTGAAAATTGGATGCCCCCAGGGAAGACAGTAGACCGCTTCCAGGTGTGCCATATATGTGCTACACATGTACTAGGCCATCAGTAGTATCCAGCCCACAGCGTGATACAAAGGTACTGAATGGCCTGGATCAGAGAAGGCTGAAGTTCTTCTGGTATGGAAAGCAAAACCAGAGCCAATGCATCCCAAAGTGCACAGGCCTAGGACACAACTGGCATTGACCAAGCACAGGGAAATGCGGGTAGAGGACAACATTTGCTTGCCAAAGGTCTCAATGTGATCTGATTCCCAGTGCGGCAGATTAGCAGGGAAGGCATCTGAGTTAATTCCATTAGTAGACGCTCGCACTACCAAACTTTCAGAGGTTGTGCATTACATCAGAAAAGCCAGGTACCCTGGATCCAAGCGATGGTGCAGAGCAATTTGCCAGCTTACTGAAGGCCTAGAGCAAGGCTTTGTCCATGCCCATAGCAAAGTACCCATTAGGGGCTCATTAAAGGGCAGTGGAGGCTCTGAGTGTATATGACTCTGTTGAAGGATCTCAATCAGGATATTTGTGTATGCCTATGAGTTTTAAGTAGCGGATGCACACCTTCCCTTGTCTTCTTATTTTAATTCCTGCTGAAACTGCCAATGTATCTGCGTGCAAGCAGTGCTGTGAATCGTCCCGTCACAGTATTTAATCAAGATGCTGAAAGAAAGGTTCCGCTTTGAGCGGCCCCAACTGTTGCACAGCTTAAAGGAGAAAATTCTCAGACCAACTTTTCAGTACGCTGAATATTCACACTAAACCAAGTGATCCATATTAAACCATCAAATTAATCATGTTCATCCTTAATCTCGGTGTTTGTTTGCAACCAATCCGGAGACAAATAGATATCACTGGATATTTTATTCGCATTTTCAAGACGCTTTCTGTAGCCAATCCAAGCTTAACATGAGCGTGTGCAATCAGTCATTTTTCATCATCAGACTTTAAATATCACCCAATGCATTTCGAACCTTTCTGGTTCTTCGTCAGGGGTCGCTGTAAAAAATTAGAAAGATGCGCTTAGCTAACCACTCTGAAATATAACCAACCCAGTACTTTGAAACTAATAATGAACCATGCCCCAAACAAATCACCTCCCTGCACCACCCTCGCTATAATCCCGCCAACAGAACGATGTGAAACCCATCAAAAAACAGAATTTTACACAAAATGTATTAGTGAGTTCTACATCTACTTCGTACCCAAAGACCTGTGCTACCCCATGAGCTCTCCCTTGTCATTTCGCAACTGAACTAAAGGCCCTACTAAACCCGTATTTACCTTATAAAAGCTTGAACCGGCATTGCAATCTTTTCATGCCTACTCCCGTGCTCCAAAGCAAATCAAACTCAAGACTCACTCCCTCCCCGCTTTTAAACCACTCCCACAGGTGTGCTGAATGTACTCATGTGACTACCCGATTTAAAGGAGAACATTACTACATAACCCACAATGCTTTGCCCCTGCTGTGCATTAACCAAACTTGGTTCCCCTTATGCTACATGACATTGCCTTAATTATTATATTAATGATTATATTGTTTTCATTATTCTTAAGGCAATGTCATGTAGCATAAGCACGTTTTTTAGGCATTTTTTATTTAGGCTTAACACTCTTGAAAGTATGTAGATTTATTCAGTTTGTGGTTTCACGATTATTGGGGAACCAAGTTTGGTTAATGCAAAGCAGGGGCAAAGCATTGTGGGTTATGTAGTAATGTTCTCCTTTAAATCGGGTAGTCACATGAGTACATTCAGCACACCTGTGGGAGTGGTTTAAAAGCGGGGAGGGAGTGAGTCTTGAGTTTGATTTGCTTTGGAGCATGGGAGTAGGCATGAAAAGATTGCAATGCCGGTTCAAGCTTTTATAAGGTAAATACGGGTTTAGTAGGGCCTTTAGTTCAGTTGCGAAATGACAAGGGAGAGCTCATGGGGTAGCACAGGTCTTTGGGTACGAAGTAGATGTAGGACTCACTAATACATTTTGTGTAAAATTCTGTTTTTTGATGGGTTTCACATCGTTCTGTTGGCGGGATTATAGCGAGGGTGGTGCAGGGAGGTGATTTGTTTGGGGCATGGTTCATTATTAGTTTCAAAGTACTGGGTTGGTTATATTTTAGAGTGGTTAGCTAAGCGCATCTTTCTAATTTTTTACAGCGACCCCTGACGAAGAACCAGAAAGGTTCGAAATGCATTGGGTGATATTTAAAGTCTGATAATGAAAAATGACTGATTGCACACGCTCATGTTAAGCTTGGATTGGCTACAGAAAGCGTCTTGAAAATGCGAATAAAATATCCAGTGATATCTATTTGTCTCCGGATTGGTTGCAAACAAACACTGAGATTAAGGATGAACATGATTAATTTGATGGTTTAATATGGATCACTTGGTTTAGTGTGAATATTCAGCGTACTGAAAAGTTGGTCTGAGAATTTTCTCCTTTAAGCTGTGCAACAGTTGGGGCCGCTCAAAGCGGAACCTTTCTTTCAGCATATTTGTGTATGCCTCCATGGTTAGAAGTTGGAGGTCAGTGCCTCTGCCACCCTCTGCATTACCACTGCGATGGAAACACTGACTTCATTAGCAGGGTCGAGAGAGAGAGCAATTTAGAGCATGGATAACTGTCCAGACCACTAGCATCTTGTGATTCCTCATACAAACAATCATCTGTGTATTCAGGTATGCACCTAACCCTTTATCATATTGATCATTGAATGAATCGGCCCCCAAAAATTGGAGAGATTTTTCCCTTCCTTATGGTAAGGGCAATGTGTCAATGTCTGTTGGGATCAGGGCAGCTTTGGTCTAGTTCAGCTCTGAGTCAAAGCACAATTGTTTGTCCCGCTTCCTCTGTTGCCCACATCAATAATCGGATGTCCGGTGCAGCTCGAAACATCAGAAATGAAGGCAGTACAACAACCTGTACAGATCGCACAGCAAGTTCAGGGGGTCCAGCTGGTGCTGAGTGCAAACTTGTAGGCAGGATTCAAGTTGGAGGTCCTTGTGGTTCCTTGGGACCCACAGGAGCAACAAGGGGAACTGGTAGCGTGCCAAATAGACGAAGCATGGCTTCATGAAATTCTTCTAAATGCATTGACATCGCAGATGGGGCCGAAAATTTGGGCTGCCTCGAACTGTCAGTTGTATCAGCTCCTAAGGAGAAGGAGTTAGGGAGCGAGACAGAGAGGCACATTGACAGCCTTGTGCTTTCTCTTGAGTTGAAGGGTGGCAAGAAGGGACAGAGTCCTGGTTGACTTCTTGAGCCTCTTTTTTAGACTCACCCGATGACTTCACAACAACAAACTGCTGAGGGAACAACTTCAGGAACTAGAACAGGGCCTTTACTTTGATCTCAACTAGTCACAGTGTGGTATTTTCCTATGTTTGGCAACATCACGCTTCACCTCACAGACTGGTATAGCCTTTGGACTCATTTAGGCACATTCTCCACAGGCTTTGGGGTTGTGGTCCGACCTCAAGCACCAAAGACATATATGGAGGGGTGGTGTCGAAGACATCTACTTGTGACAGTCACTACAAGGTTTAAACCCTGTAGAGTTTTGGGGGATGGAAATTTACATGCACACTGATATTTTAAAATACATTTGTTAGAAGGTAGTCTTGTGAAGGGACGGGGATTAGTTCCAGCTGGCGGTGCAGAAAGAAACTGACCTCAGCACGGATGGGTGGAACATTAATGCAGCTCTGATCACCACTCCTAGAGTGGGACGCACGTTGGGGTAGAGCCACTTGATGCAACTACCGACACACAGGGGTACAGCTAAAGATTTTGTTAATCTAATCTGATGCCTGGGAAATATTCAAAAGGTAAGGAATCTGCAAGTAGAAGTATCTATCAGAAATTGAGAACTAGGCTACCAAGATGCTGTTCCATTCCAACAGATGCTCATAAAGTCGGACACTCCAGTAAACTATAAATCCTTTTCACGACTTTGGATCAGTGTGATTTACTGCCTCAGCGCGATGATACCAGAACAAACAAGTCTTTATCACACAAGAGACTATAATATTCCGGTTCTTGCGAATTCTGTGTACAGTACAGCGTACATCTGTCTGCGCGCTCAGTTACAGTGAGGTTACGAGTGAGAACATTTGACATACTAGGTGATTTCTCTACTGCAGATATAATAACACAAATGCTTCTGTGTTAGCACTCAGAATGACAAACACGTGGCTTGTACGAGCGGATCCAACCAAGATGTATAGAAAAGATCAGGAAGGGAAAAAGGATACCAGCTCCTTCAATGCCAGTCACCTCATTACCTTATCCCCTAGGAAGGCCTGCGGTAGCTGCCAGTAGAAAACATTTTCAGGAAGCAGAGAGAAACCTTTGTAGACAAGAGAATACTAGGGACAGAAAAGATAGAAGCACAGAATGAAACAGGAAGTAATGGCAAAGTGAGAAGAATCATTCATTGTTCAAGAAGCAAAGTCGGTATTAAGAAATGTGGCTTAAAACCAAATAGCCCCACGCTAATGCATAATTAAGTAATTTCAGATTAATACCACCATGTCATTTTGCAGGCTCCCTATGGACGTTTGTAGACAAAATTACCCAAAACATAGGTATGCACATTATGGAAATACCATGTGGATGTTATACACAATTCCTCACAAGATAAATGGATAGGAATATTTTGCTTATCTACATAGTTAAAGACAACATCGCTGCCATAGTAAACAAAAACAAAAAATCTACATAACACTCCACATGTAATATGGACGAATTTGGAAAGACTAAGTATTGCAATTATTTCTAAAAGTGAAAAACTTCCTTGCTTCAGGGCTATGCACAAGCACAAAAAGCTATATGAACTTCACTGGCTACAGCAAAATATTATATTTGAAACAGGATGGCCCTTAATATGTGCAGTAAAAAGTGGTCTTTTGCTTCATATGTGACAATGCATGAATTTACACATGCACTATTCTCTGACGAATGCATATGATAAACCATATCCAAATATATGGAACCAATTTACTACAAAAGTTTAAAATAAAAACATTTAAAACACAGCCTGTAATTCTGTAGAGAATTTCAAAGCAACAAACTGTGGCACAGGTAAAAATAACAGAGGCACTCATATAAGATTTCAGAAACATTATGAAGACGGGTGCCATTCTTGGGCTATATAAATGATCAGAACCATTATTCGACTACTCAAATATGAAAATTTTTCAGAGATAACAAATATAGAACTGTTTAGGGGAATTTAACAATATTAGTCTTCAGGACGAAAAAAGTATTCTAGGTCAAATTTTTGCTCAACAATGAACTATTGAGGATCGTAACCAATATAAATGGGTTCATGACTACAATGCTCTCCCGTCAGATTTAGTTTTGAAGTTCCGTAATTGAAATCTGAATGCTGCAGATTTGAGGAAGGCCACTGTTTTCAGATACCACAGTAGGTGTTTAAAAAGTTATATAACAGTACAATTGCATAAAATGCATAGGTTCAATAGGGTCTGAACAATTTAGATCCAGTTGTGTCAAACAGCACTGAAACTAAAAAACTGAGAGTTAAGGGAAAAAATAATGGTGGAAGTTATAGAGTCGAACTTCTGCATCGAGGAGGCCATACAAAATGACTGAAGTGGTATAGGTTTAAACGCCATCGCAAAAAAAATGGGAACTTGGCTAGGAGGTAAACGTGCTACATTAAGCAAGCGGTTGATAAGAACAGACTAGCAGAAGAGCTATGTGAGTAAAAAGATTTAAGTACATGCAGGAAACGACCACTGCAAACTCAAAATTAACACAAAGTGAGTTCTAGGAACTAAATGCCCAGAAAACTAAATTTGACAATGAAGAACTTGAGAACCTGTCCATCAATGTCCTTCAGCCAGTTCACGGAGTGCTCCCAACCATCAGGGAACACTACCTAACAGATCTGCTCAGAGGGCTATTAAACTTCCCCTGCGGTCCAACTTTCATTTGCTTGCAAGCCTAATTTCAGCCAAGGTCTGTTTTCTTAATGAACGCAGCAAGCCTAGTTTTTCCTCAGCATCTAGCTCCTGTGCCATGTAGGCCTCATGTTCCTATTTACGCCCCCACCTCCCGAGACCTTACTCTTTAGCATGCTCAATATTCCATGTTCTCTTCGAGTACTCAAAGGGCACTGCTTCCCTTTCCACCATAACATTCTTCAGTGGACTACCATACAAGGTCTCTCCAATAAAGCTATTCATCATCCTTACATCTCCTAGGGAGCTCCCTAACCCTCGCTCATGCCCTTCTCACCACCCCTTGCAGACAGTCCCTCCCTACTGTGCTTTTTCTTCTCACATTCCTTTCTTCAATGCACTCCATTGTATTTGCTTCTCCTCTGGTAACTTTGCTCAGTTGTGCTCAAGAGAACTCACTTGCTCTGGGATCTGCGGCCTAGTCTGTTGCTTAGCTCACTTCAGCTGTGGTATCTATTCCTTCAGCATGCACCAAAGTGCTCTTCTAACAAGGTCCCTCACGGTCCTCCACAGCTTTAATTTTCCTGGCATCTTTAAACTTACTGTACTGGAATCCCTTCCATGAGGGGATCCACTGATCTCACTACCAATGTGGTTTATTTCCTCGGGGTGTTCCAACAGAGCCAGTACAATCACTGAACACCAAAAGCCTCACTTCCCCTGTGGTATACACCTTCCTCTCCATCACAAGTTATTTCTCTTCACAGGGAAGACTGACTGCTCCTACCTCATCCTCCCTCAGCTCATTAACATACCTGGTTCGTGGGCAGACTGTCCCCTATTTTCCAACCACTTCAGTTTGCCTGTCTGCGCCAGATCACAGTGGGTGCAAGGTATTTCTCAAGGTGCTTCAGGATCACTGAAAAAGAGAATCCTCATCCTTCCATTTACAGTCCTCCAATAGTACAACTTCCTGTGTGAAGGAGGGAAGTGGAGGTGTCTCTTGTTTCACTTTTAGTCACCAAGCTCTAATCCCTCACACTGTTCTACACATGCCCCTTTATTGGTCACACAGTGATCTCTATTCCTCAGAATTGCCATGGTCCCTTGAACGTGATCTCACTGCATTTCTTTGATGCTTCTTCCTTCTTTTGTCAAGTTGATGGCCTTTGTCCACTTACAGAGCACTGCAAGTCCCTTTACTATCAGACTCTGCAAATGAATGCGATTCCTCAGAATTACAGATCATTTACTTTCTTAGTTTTCTCTCTCCTCGTTCACTGCTCTTCTGATCTAGTGTCTCCATGCACTAAATGCCCTGTTCTATGGCACTACTGCAGTCACTTTCTCAGTGCACACCCGAGGACCTTTACCTTCATGGTGTACACATTGGGTAATGAAATCCCACACTAAACTTGCCCACTGCACTTAAACCCCATACAGTATACCAATGTGCCTATGCTATCCTGCAAAGTATGCAGTGACCTCTCTAACTTGCAATTAAGCATTTGGACAGTGCTATCCCTCTCAAATTGATTCTTGAACCACAGAACTCTTCTTGTTGCAAATTCTTCCATGTATACCTATCTATATCTATCACTATATCTAGCTACAGCTAAATCTATAGCTATATCTATCTATGAACACACACACACATATATAAAAACATACATATATATATTTTTTTCCCCAAGACCCTTTTTTTATCCTCATTTGTCAACATCTAAGCACTTCCATCTCTTCATGAATTACTTTCTGTTATTAATGCATCTAGAGGTGAAAAACTCCAAATCTGGCATTACTTCACTCTGGAAAAATGCCTAACATGCTTCACACAACGCAAGATGCATTGCTGTGGATACCTTCCTGGAACTGATGACCCGGGGGTCCACTGGGGAGGAGAATAGGAGGTTGGAGTCCTGAAATGGAAGTGCATTTCCTCTCTGAGCCTTGAGCAATCAAAAACAAATCAAGACTTAGTAAAACAAAAAAAAGCACTCTCAAACTCACACACAAAAAAACGCGTCCCTATGGTAAGCATTTTATCTCCCCCAAAAAGTCGCAATCATCTAATAAACCACTACCATATCCATCAAATGGGCTTGGTGTGAACCACTACAGTCTACGGAATGCTCTCAGCTACTCTTCCATAGACATCTATGATCTAATCTGCAAAAGCATTGACCAACCTCAAAATAGATTGCAGGAACTCAAGCCTCCATGTGAATAATAAAAAAAACTAAAAAAAAAAATCTGTAGCCTGGGGGATGTCAGATCATCAGACACCATGTGCTGTGATTCTGGTTGCCCTAGGTTACCAGCAGTTATTAGACATGACAAATGCACTGTGCCTAATATGCCTTATCACACATGGCACACATTTACACAACTAGGCTGATGCCTGACAACTCATCACACATTTGTGATGCTTCATACCTCATCATTCTGTACTCCAAGCATCATGAAACACACGCGCTAATATTTTAAAGCTATTGCAGGAATTTTTAAAATATTTTGTAACTTTAACTTCCCATTCATCGGCACTGCAGGGAAACAGTTTACCTAGCAGAAAAAGCAAAATCATTGATCGAAGGCCAGTGGACAAAAAGGTTTGAACACTTCCACAAGACGAGGAAGCTTTCAAGCATGGCTACTTTCCTTCAAAAAGTGTCCCAGTAGGTTGCACTGTGATTGCAACCCTTTCTAATGTATGCCCAAAGTTGATTTCAAACATTCAGTGGTCTACAGTGATGCACTTCAATGATCTCAAAGAATTATTTCTGGGGTTAACACAGAAGATGAGGGGGAAGTGCCAGGTGTTATTGCCTAGTTTCCCATTATTTCAGTTCAACTGACATCCTCGGTAATGTGAGTGCGAGTTTGGTTACATTTCCCTGAAACAACACCTTAAACATCAGTAGGCACAGTGCCTTCTGAGACCATTATTGTATGAGATCCTACCATTCGACCTCACAAGGGCTAACATATCCTATCTGAGCAAGCGTCGCACAGTTGCACAAATGTTGAATAATACAAGTATATCAGCCACCTGCAGCACCATTCTCAGGAACTTTTACCCCATATGAGTAGAAACATCAGCAACATATAGAGATGCACCTCCTACCTGAGGTTCAGAGTGAGGAAGCCTGACAGAGTGACCGGGTGCGGCAGCTAAAGAGGAGGGATTGTCAGAAACCCTGGAAAAAGAGGAGATGGGGCGGGGAGGACCAGCAGGCAGGTGACGAGAAACTGGGGAACGAAAAGCAGCTGGTGCTTCAGCTACTGGGGATCGGCGATGAGCCTGGGAGGAATTCCTGCTGACTACAGGAGACTCCGATGTTTTGGAGGCTCCCGTTATAGCAGCGAAGCTTGACAGCAGGTCCCATATTTCTTGGTCGATCCGCTTCTGATCTTCAGCAGACTAATTCATGTTTGAAAGGAGAAGGCAAGAGAGTGCAAAGTATGAACTTATGAAGAGAGAAGAATTGTGTCAGAGGGTAAAGAAAATAAAGGATACAGTTTTAAAGAGGAGCAGAAAAGGACAATTGACAGAAGGGATGTGGAGAGGATAGTCCAGCAGAAAAAAGGTTGAAGAAAACAAACAAAACATACAAGGAGAATGGAATGGAGCACAGGATGCAGAGGGTGTGATGAAAAGAAGAAGGGAAGGATCACACAAAAATAAGGTAAGCAAGGAATAATCACACTGATTAAGTGCATAGAAATAAAAACAGGAGAGAATTAAAAGATGATGGAAACATAATAGGAAGCAATAGGTAGAAAAGAGAAATATATGGGCGAATGCACCAATTAGACAGAATATGCAAGAAAAAAAGGTATAATTAAGCAACAGAAGAGCAGAACGTGAACACTAAACCAACAGCACAATAGGAAAATCTATTCAGGCTTTTAGAATATTAACTATGAGATGGTGGGCACAGAGTTCGAAGCATTCAGCTCCGTTTTGCTGTTCTTAGAGAAGACCACCATCATCAGTCTGCCCAATGCAGACTGGAGGCATCAAACTTACTTCAGTGAACCAGCAGACATGGGGTGTTAAGTTGTCATTAATCCCTTTGGTAAATTTAGTACAGTGGCCAACACTTTCCAAAATGTCCATGTGTTTTCTTTTTTTTTTTTTACCTTGGTCCATCTTAAGATCCTCAGCTCCAATTTAAAGTGCATGGTCTGGTCCTGGGAGGTGGTGGTCCCCAAGGCCAAAAACTGCCCATGAAGGGGGCCCTCTCCCCTTTTTAGCATTCGGTCGTGTCCTGGGGAGGTGGTGGCCCCCAGGGCCGAATACGACTAAGGAAGGGGGCCACAGGCCTACCTTTTAGCATTCGACCTGGCCCCAGGGAGTTAGTGGTCCTCGTGTCTAAAACGGCTGAGGAGGAGGACCGCGCTGCCCCCTCCCATTTAATTGATTCGGCAGTGCCTCAGGGTCAAAATTAGTCTGTGGAAGGGGGCCACCTGTGCTCCCATTCTAATAAGAAATAAACCCCCTGGGATCTGAGCCAACCGGGGGGCATATAGAAAACAAGCGCAGGAGACCGCACAGTGTTCTTTTTGCCTTCCAGGTGTGCAGCAGATTGGCAGAAGCTCTGCAATTTCGTGTTACAATTAAGGGAAAAAAACAACGCTTTTGACCCCACCACCAGGCCTACGGGGTCAGGGTATTCCTACTCTGTCCCCTTCTGTGTTTTTTTTGTTGCCTTTTTTCTTGGAACTCCAACAAGTCTGAGTCCCAAAATGGCTGCCAACACTTCCTGGTTCAAGAATTGGCAGCCAATCAGATCTCAGCATGAGATCTGTCGGATCTGCGGAGGATTCTCATCTCTAGATATCTATTTTTCTTTTTTCTTAAACTCAAAAACTACAGAATGATTCATACCAAATAACAAAAAGAACTTTCTGGACCAAGATCTAGCTTGCTGCAAAATGTGGTGCAATTCTGTTCAGCGGTTCGGGCTGTAGTCTTGTTCAAAATCCCAATGGAAAAATGCATGGATGGGAAAACATGTTTAGGGACCTCCCACTTGAAGACTCATCCGAAACTTTCAATTTCCAGCTGAATATTTGTCAAACCGCGTCAAAGTTATTACCAAAACAAAAATGCTTTGTCTATGGGAATTAGGTACTAACTATACCTGCATACTGTTGGTGCAGTAACAATGTGTGTGTGGACCATTTCTAAACACATACGTTTTGAGTAGGTCAACATGTGATTACATGGAGATCAGCATTGCAGGTTAAACAAACTTAATTTGCTTTTAAACAAAGACAGAGGACATTCCTGTCTGGCCACGAAATATGGTTCCAATCCAGGCCATGCCCCTGATGTTGCAGTAGGGCCAATCTACTTCTATATACCAAACTAACAAGGAGTTCTATACAAGTCACAACACAATTTCTGCTGTGGCAAACGCCAATTTTGCAGTAACAAATCGCAGACCTGAATTACACACCATGCATTAAAATGCTCTTTACCTTTACCGCTCGCTTTGATCGGATATTGGTGCCGGGGGAATCCAGGATCTTCCCAGCTGCCACATCCCTTCTCAGTTGCTCTTCCGTTACAGAGGAATCATTCTGATGAAGTTAGGGCACAACAAGTTCTTAAACATGCCAAATGAACTAATTTCCCCAACTGACATTCATCTGTCCAGCTACAACAAGAGAATAGGGGCTCTGGCACATGCAAAAGTCGATGTCACTCCAGCACACAACTTCCCGAAAACTAAAATCCATGCTGTCTTGTGCACCAATACCCAAACATTAGCAGCAAAACATTTGATCTCAACTTGGTGAGAATTTTCCAACGCGAGGTTTGAGAATGTTCCTTTAAGCTTTGTCTGCCAAATATGTCGTGTATGTGTGACAGGCTTCACGAGCATGCATGCGTCAAATTGAATTTTGTTTAATACAAAGCCTACAGATTGAGATCTCCATGTCCAAGAGCATGCAGGTTATGGAAATGTTTCTCCTTGTGAGATCGAAGTGCAAGAGTCCATCAATCAGGGGAATTGTAAGCGTGCTACTCACCCATGAGGGTCTCAAGGCGCTGGCTGGGTGGTGGGGTGAGCCGCTCCCCATCAGTCGAAAAGCCAAGTCTTGAGCGTCTTCCTGAAGATCTTCAGGAAGGGGGCGCGTCTGATTTTGAACAGGAGCTCGTTCCAGGTCTTGGCTGCGATGTAGTAGAAGATTCTTCCACCTGTTCTGGCTCTGCGGATGCACAGGATTTCGGCGAGGTCGGCGGGTCAGAGGTTTCTCTTCGGTACTCATTGCGGTATGGGGGTCTGGTGTTGTGGATGCATTTGTAGGCGTGGGTGAGTATCTTGAAAGTGACTTCTCAACAGGGAGCCAGTGGAGGTTACGTAGGTGTTGAGTGGTGTGCTCGTGTCAAGGATGAGTCTGGCTGCGGTGTTCTGGATGGTCTGGAGCTTGCGGATAAGAGACTTGTTGATCCTGGCGTAGAGGGTGTTGCCGTAGTCCAGTCTGCTGGTGATGAATGCGTAGATGACAGCCTTCCTTGATTCGTGGGGGATACACTTGAAGGTCTTTCGGAGGATTCGGAGGGTGTTGAAGCAGCTGGAGACGATGGCGTTGACTTGTCAGGTCATGGAAAGGGAGGAGTTGAGTACAATGATGAGGTTTCAGCCGTGGTTCATGGGTGTGGGGGGGCTGCCGAGGGCAATAGGCCACCAGGTGTTGTCCCATGCTGAGGTGGAGGGTCCGAGGACTTCTGTCTTCCCCGAGTTGAGCTTCAGACAGTTTCTGCTCATCCAGGATGCAACGTCCTTCATTCCTTCCTGGAAGCTGAGTCTGGTGGTGATTGGGTCCTTGGTGAGGGAGAGGATGAGCTGGGCGTCGTCAGCGTAGGATACTATGCGGAGTCTGTGCTTTCGGACGATGGCAGCGAGGGGGGCATGTAGATGTTGAAGATCGTGGAGATGCGCGATGATTCTTGGGGCACTCTGCAGTTGATTTCTGTGGGTTCGGAGAGGAAGGGTGGTAGTCTGACTCTTTGGGTTCTGCCGGTGAGTGACGAGTGGATCCAGTCGACGGCGGTTCCTTGTATGTCGGCATCGTGGAGTCTGGAGGTGTGTGCGCGGTGGGAGACTATGTTGAATGCTGCAGAGAGGTCGAGTAGGATCAGGGCTGCACTGTGTCCTTGGTCGAGGATGGTGCGGATGATGTCTGTGGCTGCGAGTAGGGCGGTTTCGGTGCTGTGGTTGCTGCGGAATCCGGATTGGAAGGGGTCCAAGATGGAGTTTTCTTCGAAGAAATTGGTTAGTTGTGTATTGACAGTCTTCTCTGGGACTTTGGCCGTGAAGGGGAGGAGGGAGATGGGTCGGTAGTTCTGGAGGTCGGTGGGGTCAGCTGAGGGCTTCTTGAGCAGGGGTGTGACTTCTGCACATTTCCAGTCATCGGGAAAGGTGCCGGTCTTGAAGGTGGCGTTGATGGTGTGTCGTAGTTCGGGAGCAATGGCTGTGGTGGCTCTGTGGAAAATGTGCGGGTGGCAGGGGTCAGTGGGTGCCCAAGTGGATGCCTTTCATGGTGGAATAGGTGTCTTCTGTGGTGACTTGGGTCCAGGAGGAGATGGTGGGGGGGGCTGGCATTGCTGGACCAGGAAGTGGATTCGGAGTTGGGTGTCAGGTCGTTGTCGTAGAGTGCCTTGATTTTCAGATGGAAGTAGGATCCAAGCGTGTCGCAGAGGTCCTGGGAAGGGGTGATATCCGTGGTTTAGCTGTGGGGCTTGGTGAATTCCTGGATGACGCTTAAGAGTTGCTTGGAGTTGCCGACGTTGGCGAGGATCTTGTTCTGGATGAAGGTCCTTTTGGTGGATCTTATGCATTTGGTGGTATTCCATCATGGCATTTTTGTAGGTGGTGTGGTCTTCTGGTGTTTTGTCTCCAGTTCTTCTCAAGACGTCTACAGGTGTCTAGATTCTTGGAGGTCGCCGGTGAACCGGGTGGCTTTTCTGGGGCGTTATCTGTCGGGTTTGCGTAGAGGTGCAAGCTTGTCTGCGCAGCTGGAGATCCATGTGTGGAGTCCTTTGGCTGCGAGGTTGGTGCCGGTCGGTGAGGTTGGGGCGTCGCGGTTGAGGGTGGAGTGGAGTTGTTACTCAGTGACTTTGCTCCAGTTCTGTCCGAGGGGATGGCGTGGTGTGACTGAAGTGGATGTTGTTACCTCCTGCGAAGATGGGGTCGAGGGTGTGTCATACCTTGTAGGTGGGTGTGGTGACAAGCTGTTTCGGTCCGATGTTGGCGAGGTTGTCCAGGAGGGTGGTGGAGTTGGGGGTCGCTGGGGTTGTCGAGGTGGAAGTTCAGGTCTCAGATGAGTATGTAGTCCATGGAGGTGGCACTCCCCAGCAGAGCTGCAGGGGGAGAGAGCAGGTAACTGACCAGGAGGTCAGGAATCTTGCTCCTGTGAGTATACAATTGGAGGGGAAGTAGGTGGTCATCAAAATAAATGTATTTTTCCCTGCTTGAGAAGGGCTTCTGGCATTATCTTTCTCCCTGCACTCTGTTTCACATCAAATATTCTTCTGTAATGCAAAATAGCATGTGCTTAGTGGCTCACTTTCCCTCCACATGCATTTTGGGTTATCTGTGATTTCTTTGAAGGTCAAGCAATATTTGCTCTGTAGAGTCTTACTGTCTTTTACAACCTTCACAAGGTCTATGGTTTCCTTATTTTTTGACCCAGAGGGCTCCGAGGGCATTCACTATGCATGGGCTGGACCACAAACTTGTGCTTGGTCTGCAAGCTGAATGTCATCAACTGTGGTATATTTGACAATTCTTTGAGCATGCTTACGTTTTGTCTGTATGTCTAAGTATTACATACAGTATGGGGGCGAGGTGGATACTACCTTGGTCTTCCTGGTCCTGAATCTATGTGAGAAAAGGACTCACAATTGTGACTCCAACGAACAGAACCCTACTTCTCTCTGCTCCAACCCAAATTGTCCTTGGTGCCCATATTAGACTGCCCCATTGTGGAGATCTACGGGAGTCTTCTTGACCCAGGACTGCAATGCCTTCAGTCAAACAATGTATGCCAATATTTGCTGTGGTGCAATCGAACATTCTTCTGCTTTAGTCCTGTACATCACAAACTGAAATGAATATGGGGACAAAAGACATGCATAAAGAGCAAGCATTCACTCCAAATCATCCAACATGCAATGCCATAATTAAAATCACAAAGGGTCTGCCACAAAACCTTAGAGCCACACTTTCCAGCGGAAATTAAACACTTTTTTGAAAGCGCCGCAAAGTATGCTTTAAAACTGTACAATATATATTGTTCTAAATTTCAACTGTCTAGAGATGTCCAGATATATAAATATGACAAAATTGCTGGACGGGCATTAATATAAATACTGAAAAATATGGCTAGCTCATGATTGCCTCCTCTGCAGGCATAGCAGTTTAAGTCTTTAGCTGTTTTAGAGCTTGGGTGAGGAAATGGAAGAAGCTGGCTTTGACATACATATTGTCTACCCTAAAGTCTGCAGTCTAACAGCCCCATCTGCCACACTTCAGGAAGGACAGTCAATGGTGGGAATACCATTTCTATTTTCGAATATTCTGATTTCCTTTTCTTAAAATATGATAATGCTAAAAACATTTCTGTGTTGTCTTGAATAAAGATCTTCAATGGGGACTGAAAATTATTTCTTGTAGTCGGAAACAAATGTGCCTCCTTTGTAAGGTAGGTGAATGCTGGATTAAGTAAGGCAACCTATAAACGCACAACTTTGAACATAATAGAAAAAGGGTTCTATGCTTCACCCGATTCATATAAACTTCAAATCTGCATGCAAACAGTGTATTACACAAGCTCACACTGGAGGGCGACATGACACTTGCTACAGGAAATAGGTGCAGGCATGCTTCTCTCTCTATTCGAATTTCCTTACATAATGATAATGAATAATGCCACATGCCAGAAGCATTACTTGATTTTACTCCCATGGCCTAAGACTTAAAGATCCAAAATTGTCTTAACTCTACCAAATTAAATATTTTGGGTTCTTGGTGTGCCATCAGAAAATGATAACTGTATAAAGCTTATCCACAAACAAACAATTTGAAACTCCTGCCACAAGCAAGGACATCTCAAGAGTCCCTTGAGGGATTCAACATAAAAGGATCTCTTGGGTTTAGGATCAACAATGGCAAAAATTAGCTTCCTAAACTAACCTGGAGGTAGCAGCCAGGGATTTGTGACTCGCCAGATCTTTCTAATGTCACAGAAGGAGATGCGGACTCGCATCTGCCTCCCTTTCCCCCAGGAAAGGCTGATGTCACACTAACCTTGTCAAAATGACCCTCTTTAAATAGGAAATTGTTAAATTTATTTTACATGAGCAATATTAACAGGTCAAAAAATACATGCACAGGGCAGCAATCCATGCCTTGGCTTCTCAGACTACCTTATGGGCGCGGCGCATCCTGGCAAAATAATTCTCCCTCTAAAGAGGCAAAAGAAAGGAAAATAGCGGAAGACAGAAAAGAGGAAGAAAATCAAACAGAATGTTGCAGACACAACCCCATGTGCTACCAGGTTGATGGCTCTAGTTCTAGGCATTTGCTCTACTGAGAGTTGGGATTCAATACATTCTACTCACTTGGACCACAAGGAACACTTCGAGCCCCCCTCCCTTTTAATTACTTCTGATCTGGGCTGCTCTCTGGACATTTTCAGAAATTCACAATAAGAATGTACAAGAATTACTGGTACTGCTGGTTCAACCACTTTAATATGAGGAGGAAATGACCCCCCTTTGAGTTCTATTTTGGGAACAAGAAAGGTAGGCATTCAGTCTTTCAAGTCTCTCTCTCTCTCTCTCTCTCGCTCAGACACAGGCATCACCATCTTTTGTTAACATTCACTTTCATAATCTATTGTGTGGCTCCTCCAACCTCTGTAAGGTGCTACCTTCGGGTCCAAGTGATTCATGCATTTTGAAGTTAGAGACACCTGGAAACCATCCTGTTTTCATTTGAACACCTTAGCTAAATAATCTTTTTTTCAGTACATATGGCATACCTGTCTGATTTGTGGAAAACATATGCTGCTCAGAGGAGACACGGTACAAATGGCCATCCATATGCATTCCTTTTATAGTGGCTTGATGTTCTTTCACCCTCTAGTTTTATCAAACTACTTTGTTATCGCATTCCTTAATGTGAATTCCCTTTCTGGGTAGGAAGAAGTCCAGAGAAACGGGAACATTTTATTTTAAAAGGCTGTAACAAGATTAGATTACCACCAATTATTGTCTTTGTTAAACAGCTTCAATTTTTTTTTTTTTACTTTAATGGGTATTTGTTCATATATCAACAACCACCACATCGTTCTACTACCACATTAGAGCCACTGCACTGTCTACCACTGCAATGTCAAGGTACATTTTGGAATACCACCACCACTAGATTGACCCTACTACTTACTTATATATGTATTGATTTATTTTACACTTCATTTGTTTTTATTGTTTACCCTCATTTATTTTGGTGTTTGACTTTGAAACATTAGTATGCTAAGTAGCACCTTTACATTTATCTAACGTACGTTTAATTGAATAACTTGACCCTAACCATTCGTTATGTTCAATACTTAATTCAGTGAGATTCAAACCCGATCTCTTGTGTTCGATATAGTAAATATATAATTTAATTACGTAACTTAACCTTGTTTTTCTCCGTTTTAATATCGTAACTCAAATAATTTAATGCAGGTTTTAAAATATTTGTCTATTCTATGCTAACCGTTAAATATATTTTATTATATATTGAGTATCTTGGTGCTCTACTGACAGTTAACAGCATAAAGATTCACCAATATGATGATGATACTTGAAAGTCTCTTCTGCATTAAACATCCAACGGCTCAAACCGTGCCTACACATCACCCAGGCATGGATGTCTAGTGTTTACCTGGCGCTCAACCCAACCATGACTGAACTGCAGTTATTTGGCAAGAACATCCAAGAAATAGTACAAAAAAGACTAAATTACACAAACCTTGATGGTTTCAAACCCCAACTTGCACCAAATGCGAAGTCACTTGGATTCACCCGGGACACCAGTCTCACTTTCAAAGAACGCTTTGCGACAGAAAAAAAACCAGATGCCATGGTGTAACCATTTCTTTTAGGCCTCGTACTTTCGTATTTGAATGGTGGTAGCGCCCTGCTTCATGGTCTCCTAGAACCCACACTGGCACATGCTAAGGAAATCCACCATGCTGCAACACGTCTCATTCATGGACTTAAGAAATAAAATCACATCATCTCCATGGTGATGGAAACCCATTGGCTCAGCGTGCCAACCCGCACCTTCTTTAAAACCAGCTGCTTTATTTACAAAGCCATAACCACCAGCATCCCTGCTTATCTTACTGACATGCTCACTATCACTGGTGGCTCTTGGCACACCTGCAGCCAGGAAACTATCAGACTGCAGAGTAAGAAGTGTACAAAATCGCTCAGCCCTACTCTCTTCAACATCTACATGACACCTTCGCAGACATCATCAGATCCCACGATATCAACATAATCTCTTACGCAAATGACACGCTGCTCGTCCTCTCACTCCCAGCAAACCCCATCTTGCCGAAGACCAACTTCCACAACTGCATGAAGAACGTCGCAACATGGATGAGAGACAACTACCTTAAACTCAACACTGACAAAACAGAAGGTTTGATCTTCAGCAGACACACTACCCTGTGTAATGACTCCTGGTGGCAAGCGGAGCACAGACCTACCCCCCATGCCAAAAGACCATGCCCGTAACCTTGCCATCATACTGGAGAGCGAACTCTCAGCAGGCAAACACCATTGCCTCAGCCTGCCTCCACAAAATCTACAAGCTCTGCAAGATCTTCAGATGGCTTACCATCAGCATAAGGTAAACTGTGACGCAAGCCCTCATCACCAGTCGGCTCGACTATGGCAACGCACTCTATGCCGGCACCACCACCAAACTCATGCAAAGACTACAGACTATCCAGAACGCAGCAGTCAGACTGATCCTAAACCTCCCCTAGAAGACGCACATCGCCAGCACCTGAAAGATATCTCTTCCCATACAGGAGGGATGCCAGTTCCAGCACCTCACCCATGCCTTCAAAGCCAACTAGGACCAGACTACATCAACCACAGCCTGGTCTTCCACCAGCTGACCAGAAACCTCCACACACCTGACCCAGAGACCACCACGTATTTGCCACAGCAGCTTCGGAGGATGCCCCTTTTCCCACCTTGCTGCCAGAGCCTGGAACACCCTTGCTGAACCACTTCAAGAAGGGACTCCAGACCTGGCTATTCCACTGATACTGCAGCAGATCGCCTGCATACCCCTTGGGGTGATTAGCAGCACTATACAAATACTACTTGATTTATTGAAAAATTGAAAACCAAGGCAACAAGCCTTTTAGTTTTATGCACCCAGGATCTGGAACTACATCCCTGTATCCAGTATAGAAATACCATATACATACATTCTATATTTAAGAAATGTAACCATAATTTCAGATCTATTTCATTACTTTAAAATTAATTTAATAACCTAACCCTGACCATTAAATAACATTTAAATGTTGGTTTTAATTATTTTCTATTTATCAATATTATGTGAGATTTATTTGTAATTCAACACTTGAATTAGATTGAATTAATTCTATATTATTAATTTAAATTAACTTTAGTAACTGACCTTATAAACACGCCAATAATAACTGTAATGATAGGGAATACAGCTGAATATGCCTTTATTTTAATAACCTGTATGTTTAATTTAATTGCACATCACTTATTTTCTAATTACCTTTCCCTTGCTTTAATGAATGCTATGTGTTGGTCATCAATTTAGTTGCTCATGCTGTATTGGTCACTCGATTTAGTGGCCACAATACTGCGATCAGACAATGTAGGGGTGGTGATGTGGGGGTGATATAATGGGGGTGAACCCACTAGATTTGCTTTAAAGAAATGTTGATCAGATCTCTGAACGATCTGCATCTGTAACCCTGTGCTTCCATAGAATAAGAATTATTTTAGACATGTGAGACACAGCCTTCTTTAAGCATTTGTATCAAAAGAAGGCAGAAGTGCAGGAACTGACAAACCATCAAGAGAATGCATTAATACATTAATCAGTAAGATGGAGACTTTCTCACCGTGTTTCTCTAACAATCTTGATGTATGCTGGCTCCTTTTTGTTAAGCAAAGTACAAATTGGTGAGGTACATTAGCTTACTAGGTCTTACTATGCAAAGTAAAAATCTGGGTCCCCCACCGACCCCTGCCCCCAAAACTTATCATACGTCTTGCCCCACATCTTGCTCAAACATTACTGCATTATGCAAGAAACCCCTGACTGTAGCTACGGTCAGAAACAATGGAAAGCAGCTCAGGTAACAACCATTTTGAAAAACCAATCGCAGACCCTAATGACCCCTCGAATTACCGTCCCATCTCTACCCTTCTCATGCTGAGAAAAATCCTGGAGACCCACGTTAACAAACAGCTCACGGCCTATCTAGAGAGAGACAGCCTGTTAGACATCTCTTAGTCAGGGTTTCTTCAGATCTTCTCGCAGCACGGAGACTACTCTACTTGCAGTAGTAAACACCATCAGACTATCCATGGATGATCACCAACCAGCCATGAGGGTTTTGCTTGATTTATCGGCTGCATTCGATACTGTCACGCACCCAATTCTCGTGCAGCCCCTCCAACAGATAGGCATTCAGGGACATGCCCTGGACTGGTTGGTTGACTTCCTCAATGATATGGGTCCAAACAGTCTCCATGGGTACATTCCATTCCAGGACCATTTCCCTGAATAAAGGAGATCCTCAAGGCTCCTCCTGAAGCCTTACACTTCTTAATGTCTATGTTGCCCCCCTGGCCAACTAATAAAATCCTTTGGGTTCGAAACATTTTAATACACAGACGACTGCCAATTAGTTCTCTCGTTTGGGCGGGATATCGACTACGTCAAACAGGAGATTGCCATCTAGATGTCTCGCTATTGTCTCCAACTCAACTGGGCCAGACAGAAATACAACTGTTGGGCAAAGCAGAGTTTCTGGACAGAAGATTGGTGGCCAGCAGAACTGGGCCCCACTTCTTTGCCCACTAGAACCGCAAAAATATCTAGGCAAAACTTAAGACAATCAGCTATCAATGCAAAACCAGATTGCGTCAACATGTGGCACCTGTTTTAGCATTATGTGTCTATTTAAAGAAATCTTCAGAAGGCTTCCACTGAGCTCACACAGCCCTCACCCACGCGCTAGTCATCAGCTGCCTTGAGTATCGAAATGCCCTGTTCTTTGCCTCCAATGAATCTTTTCTGTCAAAACTACAAGTCGTCCAAAATACCGCTGCATGATTGGTACACAACCTGCCTTCAAGATCCTAGTCAGCCCCTATACTTAGACCACTACACTGGCTCCCCATTCTTAACAGAGCACTGTTTAAACTGCTTTGCCCAACTCATAAATCCCTTTTAGGGTTAGGCTCAAAATACCTTCAGTGCAGGCTTATTCGTTATGTACCAAGCAGGAACCTGTGATCAAGTAACCAGTTTCTTCTATGCCCCAGACGGATCCGCACCACCAAATACGGAAGCCGAGCCTTCTCCTATATGGCTCCGCTCCACTGAAACAAACTCCCTCTGTTCATTCGCCTATGTACTAGTCCTGTAGAATTTTTCAAACACCTTAAAACATGGCTGTTTTAAATGCTGCCTCTCTACATCTTCCTACCGTTACAGCGGGAGAGGTCCCTTGTGGGATGAGTTCAGCACTATATCAAGATTAAAATAACATAACATAGAATCTGAATTGTTTGACATGTTATACAGACACTGCTGTCTTTAAGTATTTGTATCAAAAGAAGGCAGAAGGGCAGGAACTCGCAAACCACCCGTGGAATGCATTAATACATTAACCAGTAAGATGGAGTCTTTCTCAAAGTGTTTCTCCAAAAACCTTGCTGTATGCTGGCTCCTTTTTGTGAAGCAAAGTACAAATTGGTGAGGTACATTAGCTTTTCGGAACTACAGAGAACAAACAAGCTAATGAACAACAGGATCATGGTACTTTGCTTTGTGTGTAATAAATGGCATTACAGTTAATAGTTACAACTAAGACAATAGATACATCATACTCGACCAATGCAACAACCTTGCAGTTCCAAGTATCTTTCAGCGATATTACTGGCATATAAAATTGGAAAGAACCACATAAAAAAATGAAGTGAGTCTAAATAATGCAGGTGCTTCTTGAATGTTAGCATGATATGATATATTATGTGACATATCTAAAGACACACTGATAAAATAATATAAAGAACAAAACCATAATGAAATTAACATTTCCCTTACAGCACACATCTTCACAGCCTGGTGCTTTTCGATGGTGTGACAAGCCTTCCATACAATATGAAAAAAGAGTGACAAAAAGGTTTTTCCAAACAACTGATCCTGATGGGTCAAGTATGTAGTTTGCTAAGTTTACCCACATTTTCAGTAGGCGACATTAACTTTACCTAAAGTTGGTCCTGGCCAAAACCTATTTCAGAAATTGTTACCTCTTATTAAACTGGGCTAAATCCCTGTTAGCATTTCTGCTCTTCTGACTAGTTTATAGAAACTCTTGCCAACATGCATCAATGTGAAAGCAAGATCCCCGATAATGTTAACAAGCAGATAATCATATCAACTTTAACTGATTAAAGATAAAGGGAGAATGATCTGGTGTTTTCCAGCCCTACCTTGTCTCCTTGATAACTGTCTGGAAGCTGCCAGAAGTTGGACTCTTGACCAAGCTGTCCAAACTGGTTATATGATAGATGTGGTCCATCACTTGACATCTCCACTGTGAATCCTGTGGTAATGCGTGTGCTGTGCTGGCGGTTCACTAGAGCAAAGTCTTGGAAGTTTCCTGGCAGGAATGGGCTTGTGACCTACAAAGATAGAAAAGGTAAAGTTTACAGACAGCCTCAAAGAACTAAATGTTTCCATTCCGTGTGTGCAGGGGTTTGGCATCAGCCACCCGAACTGGATACATCAAGAATATCTCAATCTCTACAATGACTAACATTTATGCTATGCTGAAGTTTTCAGATTTAGTTGGATCTCTTCCATCAAAGTTCACAAGTAATAATCCTTCATAACATTATTGAACTGTATAATTCACCAGATGCAGCAGATTGCAAACATCCAATACTAGTACAATCTGTCAACAAACCTCACCAGAGACATTTCTGATGTCAGAACTAATAAAATTCACCATCTGTCTGGAAGGGTAATGACATCAACAATGGTCATACAGACAATTCATCAGTTGAGGTGGAGTAAAGGCACCTAACACTAGGAAAATCCACAAACAAATGTAACCAAGTAATGTCATCCCCAGTGCCAACACTAGTACTGTCCATTATCTGCAGCAGCAGCATTACGTCACTAATGCCCATGCTGGTACAATCAACTAGTAGACTTAAAAAGGCTTATGACACCACTTTTTCGAACATTCTATCCGTCCACTGCAGGAGGGTCTTCACGTCACTGTTGTTAAACAGCAGAAGTGACCATTAGCTGCGGCAGAATATTAGATGATTGGGTATCAACCACAGCTCTATGCAAAACCAGCCCTCTCTGGGAAAAGGCATCACTGAAGAAAACACAGGCACAATCTACCAGCAGAATTAACAGAATGATGCCATCACTGTTGCAGACATTAGTGCAAACGAACAAGTTACTTACCTTCGGTAACTATGTATCTGTAAGACACATTAGTTAGTTAGATTCCTCACCTTAGAATATCCCCAGGCGTCAGACTGGATCCGGAAGATTTTTCGTCAGCAATACCCCTTGCGCGTCGCTAGGCGTCGTCTGCGGCTCCGCGTCCGTCGTCGGCGTCGTGCGCCGGAATGACGTCGTCGGAGTACTTAGACGCCGCCCTCGCGCGCTGACGTCAGTTCTTGTACATAGCTTTCCGTGCCAGGAACGCAGAGCCATGCAAAGACCGACACTGGTGCCAAAAAATAAAATCTAGGGGCCTGAAAAGGACAACCTTAACCCTAGATGTCAGTTCGCAGAACGGGGAGGATGGGTGGGTCGGTAAGGAATCTAACTAACTAATGTGTCTTACAGATACATCGTTACCGAAGGTAAGTAACTTGTTCATCTGAAAGAAACACGTTAGTTAGATTCCTCACCTTAGAATAGATACCCAAGCAATACCATCCCCGGTGGTGGGTCTGCGAACCAAGATCACACCAGAAAGTCCTGGAGGACAGAACGGCCAAAGAAGCCATCCCTCCGGACTTGGCTGTCAAGGCAATAATGCCTGGCAAACGTGTGTAGCGAAGCCCACGTCGCCGCCTGACAGATGTCCTGCAAAGGGACTCCCCGTCCCAAAGCAGTAGTAGCCGCTGTGGCCAGAGTAGAATGGGCGCGCAGCCCAACAGGAGGGTCCTTTTTTGCCAAAGAATAGCAAATTTTGATACACAAAACGACCCACCGAGAGATGGTCCGTTTGTGCACAGCTTTCCCCTTCTTAGCGCCCACGTACCCAACAAAAAGCTGGTCGTCCACCCGGAACTGTTTTGTGCGGTCCAGATAAAAGGAGAGCGCACGTTTTGGGTCCAGACGGTGGAGCCTCTCTTCCTCTTTGGAAGGATGCGGAGGCGGAAAGAAGGTGGGCAAGGTGACAGACTGCCCAAGATGAAATGGAATCACCACTTTCGGAAGAAAGGAGGGACGAGGCCGAAGGACAACCTTGTCCGGATGAACAGAGAGAAAAGGAGGCTTTGAAGATAAAGCCTGGAGCTCACTCACCCGTCTAGCCGAGGTGATGGCTACCAGAAAAGCAGTCTTAAGAGTCAGAAGACGAAGAGGACAATTGTGAAGAGGCTCGAAGGGAGCGCACATCAGGAATGTCAAGACCAGATTCAAGTCCCACTGAGGCATTACAAAAGGGACAGGAGGGAACGTGTGAGTAATGCCTTTTAGAAAGCGTGTAACCACAGGGGACTTGAAAAGAGAAGGCGGAGATGGCAGCAAGATAACCTTTCAGGGTGCCCAGGGCAGAGCCCTGCCGGGCCAGAGAAAGAAGAAAGAGGAGAACCTCAGAAAGAGGGGCAGAAAGGGGATCCACAGCCTTTGCTGTGCACCATGCCACAAATTTGTTCCACCGGCAGGCGTATACCGTCTTTGTGGAGGGACGCCTGGCTGCCAGAATGATATCACAGACTTCAGGAGGCAAGTCAAATGGCATCAACTGCCGCCGCTCAATCTCCACGCATGGAGGTGGAGGCTGGACAGGTTCGGGTGGAGGACCGTCCCCTGCTGCTGCGACAGAAGATCCTCCCGAAGGGGCAGACGTATCGGGGGATCGGTCAACATACTGAGTAGCTCGGGATACCAGTATCTTCGTGCCCAATCCGGAGCCACCAAGATGACTTGGGCCCGGTCGGGTCTGATCTTCTTCAGCACTCTGGGCAGAAGTGGTATAGGTGGAAAGGCGTACAACAGACCGCAACTCCACTCGTGATGAAAAGCGTCGCCGAGCGAGTGCCGCCTTGGAAATTCCAACGCGCAGAACTGCTGACATTGCGCGTTCTCTTCGGTGGCGAATAGATCTAACCAAGGCTCTCCCCACTGCTGAAAGAGACCTTGCGCCACTTCGGAGTTAAGACGCCATTCGTGATCAATCATGCACCGGCGGCTGAGTTCGTCCGCTCTGGCGTTCAGAGAGCCCGCCAGATGTTGAACTACTAGGGTGACGCCCTGGTGTTCCAGCCACGTCCAGAGGCGCAGAGCCTCCTGACAAAGGGTCCACGACCCCACCCCGCCCTGTTTGTTGCAATACCACATGGCGGTGGTGTTGTCCTTGAACACCTGCACGACACTGTCCCTGACAGAGGGAAGGAAGGCTTTCAGTGCAAGTCGGATCGCTCTCAACTCCAACAGGTTGATGTGGAGACGAGACTCCGCCGGAGACCAGAGGCCTCTGATCTCCGCCTCACCCATATGGCCACCCCATCCCAGGAGGGACGCATCCGTCACTACGACATGCTCCGGTTGGGGAAGGGAGAGGCTCCTGCCCATGACCCAATCGCGGTCCGTGAGCCACCACTGCAACTGTTGTGCAGTGCCCTCCGAGATCAAGACCTGGTCGGACAGGTTGCCGTGATGCTGGGCCCACTGAAACTTCAGGTCCCACTGCAGAGCCCGCATGCGCCGCCTGGCGTGATGCACTAGTAGGATGCAGGAGGCCATCAGCCCCAGAAGCCGCAACACTAGCCTGACCGAAACCCAGGATAGAGGCCGAAAGATGGGAATCAGGGCCTGTATATCCCGGACCCGCTGTTCCGGTGGATAGACCCGGAACTGCGCCGAATCGAGAACTGCTCCGATGAAGAGGAGCTTCTGAGAGGGACTCAGGTGTGACTTCGGCACGTTGATGGAAAATCCCAGCAAATGCAGGAGATCCGCCGTAGTCTGGAGGTGGGAGACGACTGCCTGGGGCGAGCCCGCCTTCAACAACCAGTTGTCGAGATAGGGGAAGACTGGAACCCCTGATCTGCGCAGATGAGCTGCGACCACCGCCATCACTTTCGTGAACACCCGAGGGGCACTGGTGAGGCTGAAGGGGAGCACGGTAAACTGAAAATGCTCTTGGCCCACCGTGAACCGCAGGTAACGCCGGTGGGCCGGCAGGACGGGGATATGGAAATATGCGTCCTGCAAGTCCAACGCTACCATCCAGTCTCCGGGGTCTAGGGCAGCTAGAACCTGAGCCAAGGTTAACATCTTGAACCTTTCCTTTCGGAGGAAGGCATTGACGTTCCGGAGGTCCAAGATGGGGCGTAGGCCCCCTTTGCCCTTCTTGGGAACCAGAAAGTAGTGGGTATAACAACCACGACCTACTTCTGGACTCGGAACGCGCTCGACGGCCCCCTTGGCCAAGAGGGCCGAAACTTCCTCGCGGAGAAGATTCAAATGATCCCCCGAGATACGGTGGTGCTGCGGTGGCATGGCTGGAGGGGTCGTCTCGAAGGGGAGGGAGTAGCCCCTTCGGACGATTTGCAGCACCCACCTGTCCGATGTAATAGACCGCCAGTGGAGCAGGTGATGGCGAACTCTGCCGCCCACTGGCGTGGAATGGGCCTGAAAGCTCGGACTAGGAAGGCTTTGAGGCGGATGCTGCCGGGGTGGATGTGGGCTGACCACGTCGTCCTCCAGATCCGCCACGGCGGAAACCACGTCCGCGACCGCGCGCAGGTTGGTTCTGCGGCTGGTGGCTTGGCGGACGTGAGGAGGCGCCCCTTCCTTGGCCACGAAAGGGGCGAAAAGCGGAGGTGTGCGCCCGCGGAGCCGAGAGGCCCAAGGACTTGGCCGTAGCCCGGGAGTCCTTAAAGCGGTTCAGCGCACTGTCCGCCCTCTCACCAAACAGGCGAGTGCCATCAAAGGGCATGTCCATGAGGGTGTTCTGGACATCCCCGGAAAATGACGTGGACCGCATCCAGGCGTGGCGGCGGAGCGCCACCGTGGTGGAAATCGCCCTACCCAGCGAGTCCGTGGTGTCAAGCCCACATCGTATGGCGTGCCGCGCTGCATCCCTCCCATCGGCCAAAGCCTGGTTAAGACGTGTCCGGACCTCCTCCGGACACAGGGGCAGCACGTCCTCCACCGTATCCCACAGAGAATAGGAATAACGGTCCAAGAGACAGGCGGTGTTGAAAGACCGCAGGCCCAAACTAAGGGACGAGAACAGTTTCTTGCCAAACTGCTCGAGTCTCTTGGAATCCCGGTCCGGCGGAGCGGTCGGGAAGGAGGATTGGGAGGTAGAGGCCTGGATAACCAGACTCTCGGGGGTGGGGTGTTGGGACAGGAAACTGGGGTCGCCCGGAGCAGGGCGGTGGCGCCTGGCAACGTTCCTATCCACAGGAGGAACTGTGGAGGGCTTGGACCAGGTGCCCTGCAGAACGTCAGTGAGGGCCTCATTGAACGGCAGCAGAGGCTCAGTGGAGCTTGCTGCGGTTTGAAGCACCTCAGTGAGGATGTTAGTCCTCACAGCCACGGCAGGCAGCTCGAGCCCAAGGGCTGCGGCCGCCTTGCGCAGCACCACAGAAAATGCTGCACCCTCCTCCGAAGCCACAGTTGGAGGAGAAGTGAATCCAGTGTCTGGCGAGGTATCCAGACCACTGGCCTCCCCCAGTTCATCTGCCCAGTCCTGTGAAAGCTGCGACTGAACAGCCATAGGGTCCTCGAACCCCTCCCAGTCGCCCCCGTCTTCCGATTCCTGATAAACAGGAGAAATGATCGGAGCCGGACTGTAGAGATGATAGGTCTCAAGCGGCGCCGGACGCGGCGTCGGTCGACGCCGTTGCGGCGCCGGGTCCGGAATAGGGCTAAACTGGGGTTGGACGCCGTCCGGAGTCGGCGCCGAAGGCGTCGGCGGCGCCGGAGGTGTAGGCGTCTGCGCCGGCGGCTGCATCGGTGGTTCATTCGCCGGCGCCGGTGGAGGAGTGGTTAGGTCAACCGGCGTCGACGGGGGCCCAGGCATGGGCCCCGCGGGGACCTGCGGCGTCGAGACCGGAGTCGTCGACGGCGCCGGGGCCGAAGCCGCCGGCAGGCAAGGTCGCCCAGTCGAGTCCGCGGTGCCCGAAGGCGCGCCAGCGGGCGTCGACGGCGGGGCCAGGCTCCTCATGGCCGAGAGGAAGGCACTGACCTCTGCCGGCGTCGCGTTAGTCCCAGGGACCGGAGGGTATGGGGACGGGCGCGGCACCTGCGGCTCCGCCGGAGCCGCGGGGGTGGAACCACCCGGACCCTCGGCCGAGTCGCGCGACCGGCGAGGGGAGTCCGAAGAGCGATGTCGCCTCTTGGACTTCTTAGAGCGTTTGGACTTACCCGACGACTTGGAGCCCGACGATCGATGGTGGCGTCGGCTAGGGCTCCGCGAGCGATCCTTGGACCTCCTCCTGGACCGGGATCGCGCACGACGCGGAGCCGAGTGGCGAAGCTCGAGAAGCTTGCGGGACCGCTCCCGCCGAGCCTTCGAAGTCAGGGCCTGGCAATCGGAGCACGACTCCGCGTCGTGGTCGGGGCCTAAACAGTAGAGGCACCGGCGGTGGTGATCGGTCACCGACATCAGTCGATGGCAATCCTCGCAAGCTTTGAACCCAGGCATCCTACCGGCACCAGATGTCGACAGACAAGGATCAAAAGTGATCAAAAAAGATTTAGTCAAAAAAGACTAAAAAGGGGTAGCTCTCCCGGATCTGCGCTTACTGGCGCGGAAAAAAGAAGAAGAACTGATGTCAGCGCGCGAGGGCGGCGTCTAAGTACTCCGACGACGTCATTCCGGCGCACGACGCCGACGACGGACGCGGAGCCGCAGACGACGCCTAGCGACGCGCAAGGGGTATTGCTGACGAAAAATCTTCCGGATCCAGTCTGATGCCTGGGGATATTCTAAGGTGAGGAATCTAACTAACGTGTTTCTTTCAGATCGCGTTAGCAGCTACTGACATCAGAATCAAGTAAAGTCAACAACACATCATAATATAGGCTTTTCACTACTGCAGACTGAATGTAATGGAGGTGAAGCATGGGGATTCAGGCTCAAAGGTCACACAATAAATGAGTTCAGATAGCTCTGTTTTCCTATCCAAGATTTTACACAGGAACCATCTTTCAACCACATGAAGTCAGAATACTGTACTGTGTACACCACACTCCCTATTAAAACCTTTCCACTGGACAAGGAAATAAAAACTGCTTAGCAGCAAGGCAAGTACTTGGAAAGGGTACTGAATCTCAGTGCTCATCCCAAAGAAGGGCAGGTGACAATAGAACCATCTTCAATTTTAATTATTCAGATTAGCCCTTTGCAGACTCCAAGTTAATCTCCTCTATTAGCACACTTGGGTTGCGGAGATGGAGAGCCCAGTGGCAGGTTGCATTCAAGGAGGCATTTTTATCCACTAATGCCACCCCATTTATTTCATTATTCACCTTCTCATGAAGGGCTGTGGAACAGTCAGTGGTCAGGTTAAATAGGATGTCTGCAAAGCTCTATAGACAGGAAATCCACTGCACCCAGTGCTATTGCACATAAAATAGTGTGTTGCAAACTGGCTGAGGAACCAAGATACCGGGCAAGAGGCTGTCTAGAGACAGGGTTTCTGGGAGTCGCCCCTAGCAACGAGGATCATAATCTTTTTTCAGACAAGGGAGGTTAGAGGGAGGTTAGAGGGGTGTAGGAAGCTGGCTTTTTATGTAGAGCACCAAAATGAAGTACACTATGTAGAAAGTCCAGATGACCCTTATTCGTTTACAGGGCTTAAAATAACAATACCAAATGCTTTTGTGGTAGTGTAGACGAGCAGTTTAGGCTTATCTGAGGGTAGCGCCAAGCATTTGTTGAACACACAGTCAATAACTGAGACGCAGACTCAATAAGAGACCAACTTAGAAAAATAAACAGGATTTTCATACTACATTAGACACCAAGCTCTTCAGAATTATGCAAGTACTTATCGAGTTATCAGTGGTTACAGTCAAGCAAAAATATCACAGAAATGCGCTTTTAGGCTGTAATGCTTTCCTATGGAGAAAGAACTATACATATATGCTGGAAGAACAGACTCCCTTAACTTATGCTATGGGAACCTGTCGGAACATTTTTCATTATTACCTATACCTTTGACACAGTGCTCAATTCTCCTATTTACAGAGTGGTGCCCCTTTCCTAAGCTGTCGCCAGGTTGAGGTGAGGCAACTTATCCGTACACAACAGGTAAGCTACTACACTATAAATTTTAATATTGTTCTTTGACTATGTTCAGTCCAAGGATGAGAACAGTGTCACACCTGGTTACATCTGTAAATCTGTTTGTTTGTACTAAGAGACGTATGCATTGTTTGATTTCTTCTGTTGTCTTATGTGATCTACAGGTATGACCAGTAAATCGAACACACCGAACAAACAAGTTACTTACCTTCGGTAACGCTTTTTGTAGTGGATACAGTATCTGCCTGTGGATTCTTCACCTTATGAATATCCCCTGCGCCATCATTCTGCGGATTTTTTTCCTAGCTCTCCACGTCGACGAGGACGTTGGCTCCGCTCGCGACTCCGCTTTACGACACCGGAGCCATAAGAGCCTCGTCGGCGTGATGGCGTCAGTTCCACCCATTTTTTCCATGCCTCAGAGGCAAACAGGTGGACCAACAACAGATTCAAAGTGTACACTGTACACAACATTTGAACCAATATACACAGTACAAAATCAAAGAGGAAAGCTAAACAACTTAAGCATTTCCTATAAATGTACTAGATAGAAAGAAGATACAATGTAAAAACAAGCCAAATAAGGCATCCTTTAACGTATACAAAGATGGACAACGGGGAGGAGGGTGGGTCAGTGAGGAATCCACAGGCAGTTACTGTATCCACCAGAAAAAGTGTTACCGAAGGTAAGTAACTTGTTCTTCTGATGGATACATCTGCCTGTGGATTTCTCACCTGATGAATTGATTCCCACAGCAGTCCCGTACCCGGAGGAGGGTGTCCACCATTTTATACCAAAAAGTTCTGCAAGACAGAGCACGCAAAGTGGCCCTCCCTCCTTATTTCAGAGTCCAAGCAATAATGCTTTGCGAAAGTGTGGAGCGAGGCCCAAGTCGCTGCCGTACAAATGTCCAGTACAGGAACACCTCTAGCTAAAGCAGAGGTGGAAGACTTGGCTCTAGTAGAATGAGCTCTAATACCCTCAGGTGGTTCCTTACCAGCAAGGGCGTAGCAGATCTTTATGCACAAGATGATCCACCGGGATAGAGTGCGCTTGTGCACAGCTTTGCCTTTTGAGTGTCCAATGTAGCCCACAAAGAGCTGATCGTCCATACACAAGTCATTTGTCCTGTCCAAATAAAAGCTCACCACTCTTTTAGGGTTCAGGTGGTGAAGTCTCTCCTCCTCCTTGGAAGGGTGAGGGGGAGGATAAAACACAGGGAGAGTTATGGACTGCCCCAGATGAAAGGGAGTAACTACCTTAGGCAGAAAAGCAGCCCTGGTCCTGAGTACCGTCCTTTCAGCAAGTATGGTCACTCACCCTCCTTGCTGAGGTAATGGCTACCAGAAAGACAGTTTTAAAAGACAAAAGCCTCAAAGGACAGCTATGCAAGGGTTCAAACGGAAAACCCATCAAAAAAGTTAAAACAAGATTTAGATCCCATTGGGGCATAACAAAGGGCATAGACGGAAACCTATTGGTAAGGCCCTTGATAAACCTCAAAACGATAGGAGACTTAAATAAAGACGGCTGATCAGGTAGACACAGAAAAGCAGATAAGGCCGACAAATAGCCCTTAACCGTGGCCATAACACAACCTTGCTGAGCCAAGGAAAGAGCAAACTGAAGAACATCCAACAAATAGGCCTTTAAAGGATCAATGGATCTCTCTCCACACCATTTAACAAACTTAGACCATCTATAGGAATAAATCGACTTAGTGGAGTGTCGCCTGGACGATAAGATACATCCACCATGTCCGGCGGGAGAGAGAAGGAACTCAGGTTGCCCCGTTCAATCTCCAGGCATGAAGGTGCAGACTCTGGAGGTGGGGTTGTAGAACCTGCCCCTGCAACTGCAAGAGGAGGTCTGCCCTCAGAGGGAGACAGAGCGGAGGGTGCGATGAGAGGTGAAGTAGATCTGTGTCCCACACCCTTCTTGGGCAATCCGGGGCGATCAATAGGACTTGGGCCCGGTCTTGGCGAACCGTCCTCTGAACCCGAGGGATCAAGGGTATGGGAGGAAACGCGTAAAGGAGTTGTGAGCTCCAATCCAATTGAAACGCGTCCCCCAGCGCTCCCTGCATCGGATACTGGAGACTGCAGAACAACGGACAGTGCGCGTTCTCTTGGGTGGCAAACAGGTCCAACCGAGGAGATCCCCACATCTGGAAGACGTGATGGACCACCTCCGGATGAAGTAGTCACTCATGATCGGCCGAGTAATGCTGACTGAGACTGTCTGCACAAACATTCTGTACACCGGGTAGATGATTTGCCAACACACAAATCTGATGGTCCTGAACCCAGGACCAGAGTCGCAGAGCCTCTCGACAGAGACGATACAACCCTTCACCTCCCGGTTTGTTGATAATCGCGGTAGTGTTGTCCGTCAGGACCTGAACCGACTGACCGCGAAGGGAGGGAAGGAAAGCCTTTAGTGCCAAACGTTTCGCCCGCAATTCCAGAAGGTTGATGTGAAGCAACCTTTCCTCTGGAGACCAAAGGCCCTTGACATCCAGATCCCCCAGATGAGCACCCCACCCTAGAGCGGAGGCATCCGTGATAACTGTGGCCACCGGCAGAGGAGGCTGAATGGGCTTTCCTTGAGACAGGTTGCCCTACACACTCCACTATGTCAGCTCCGCTGCAGCGTCTCTGGAGATTGACTGACTCCCTGAGATCTCCATTGTGTTGAAACCACTGTCTGCGGAGGCACCACTGTAGTGCCCTCATGTGCCAGAGTGCATGGTTGACCAAAAGAATGCAGGAATCAGACAGAGCAGGTGTAGAACCATCAGGACTGGAACAACCGCTCCATCGTGAAACAAAGGAACCATCTCCTGAATGTCAGTAGTGTCCAGTACCACCCCTATGAACAGGTTGCGCTGAGAGGGCACCAGGTGAGATTTGAGCACATCGATTGAAAATCTCAAGTTGAACAACAGTTGAGATGTTACTCGCAGATGATGAAGCACCATCTCTGGCTACTCCGCTTTGAGCAGCCAGTCGTCCAGATAGGGGAAAACGGGAATCCCTGAGATGAGCCGCCACTACTGCCATCACCTTTGTGAATACTCGAGGTGCAGTAGTAAGACCAAATGGGAGGACCGCAAACTGGTAGCGCTGCGACCCAACTGTAAAACGGAGATACTTCCTGAGCGACTTCAGAATGGGGATGTGAAAATACGCATCTTGTAAGTCGATCAACACCATCCAGTCCTCTTGCTGCAGCACCAGAAGAACCTGAGCAAGGGTCAGCATCTTGCTCTGGAACCACCTCTATCGCACATTTCTGTAAAACAAGCAAATGGTCCCCCAAACAAAAACCTTGGCAAGGAGGGTAAGGTGGAGGAAATTCCCGAAACGGAAGGGTGTACCCATTCTCTACAAGGTCTGACGTGACTGATTTCCAACCCTGTAGAAAGTGAGATAGCTGACCCCCACAGGACCCACATGATCCAGGATGGGGGATCTAGGGCTGCTTTCCTGTGGTACCAGGGGAATCAGAAGAGGAGGAGGAGAGATTGCGGGCAGAACCACTTTGGCAACCTTTGGCTCTTCCTCTATAAGACTTAGAGTGGATTTTGCTGCTGCTGCTGAGGTTGACGGAAGCTGCGAAAGGAAGACCTTCCAAAGTCACGATATTTTTTGTAGCCAAAACCTCTTGACTGGGTTTGTAATCCCAAGGATTTCGCCGTGGCTCTGCTATCCTTAAACCTTTGCAAAGCTGAATCTGCCTTTTCCCCAAAGATTTTGGATCCGGCAAATGGCAAATCAAAAAAAGCGGCTTGGACATCAGGAGAAAATAGAGGATCTAAGCCATGCCTGTCTTCTTGTAGCTATGGAGGAGCCCATAACCCTGGCCACTGAGTCTGCCGTATCCAGGCCTGATTGAATAACCTGTCTAGCCGCAGTCTGAGCATCCGAAAGAACCTCCATAACGTTTCCCCTCTCCTCGTCAGGTAACTTGGGGGCCATCTGTTTTGCAGAGTCCATCAAGGCATGTATATAACGGCCCAACAGACAAGTAGCATTGGTCGATTTCAGTGCCATGCTAGACGAAGAGAAGACCTTTTTAGCTGACTGATCCATTTTCTTAGTGTCCCCGTCAGCTGGAGCCTGAGGAAAAGCACCTGAGGTTTGTTTGGAACAGGATGCCTGCACCACCAAACTTTCTGGAGATGGATGAGAAGAGAGAAATACTGGATCCCCTAGTGCAGTCCTATATCTTCTAACCAGAGCCTTAGAAACAGCAGGCGAAGAGAGTGGTTTACGCCAAACCTCGAGGATAGGCTCCAATAAGGCTTCATTAAAGGGTAACAGAGGCTCGACTGTAGATGAAGACTAATGCAAAACCTCTGTCAGCAAATTTGGCTTATATTTGGCAGTAGGTAACTGTAAATCCAAAAGCTCCGCAGCTTTCCTTATAACCATATGCTCCAGGCATGAAGGTGCAGGCTCTGGAGGTGGGGTTGTAGAACCTGCCCCTGCAACTGCGAGAGGAGGTCTGCCCTCAGAGGGAGACAGAGCGGAGGGTGCGATGAGAGGTGAAGTAGATCTGTGTCCCACACCCTTCTTGGGCAATCCGGGGCGATCAATAGGACTTGGGCCCGGTCTTGGCGAACCGTCCTCTGAACCCGAGGGATCAAGGGTATGGGAGGAAACGCGTAAAGGAGTTGTGAGCTCCAATCCAATTGAAACGCGTCCCCCAGCGCTCCCTGCATCGGATACTGGAGACTGCAGAACAACGGACAGTGCGCGTTCTCTTGGGTGGCAAACAGGTCCAACCGAGGAGATCCCCACATCTGGAAGACGTGATGGACCACCTCCGGATGAAGTAGTCACTCATGATCGGCCGAGTAATGCTGACTGAGACGGTCTGCACAAACATTCTGTACACCGGGTAGATGATTTGCCAACACACAAATCTGATGGTCCTGAACCCAGGACCAGAGTCGCAGAGCCTCTCGACAGAGACGATACAACCCTTCACCTCCCGGTTTGTTGATAATCGCGGTAGTGTTGTCCGTCAGGACCTGAACCGACTGACCGCGAAGGGAGGGAAGGAAAGCCTTTAGTGCCAAACGTTTCGCCCGCAATTCCAGAAGGTTGATGTGAAGCAACCTTTCCTCTGGAGACCAAAGGCCCTTGACATCCAGATCCCCCAGATGAGCACCCCACCCTAGAGCGGAGGCATCCGTGATAACTGTGGCCACCGGCAGAGGAGGCTGAATGGGCTTTCCTTGAGACAGGTTGCCCTACACACTCCACTAAGTCAGCTCCGCTGCAGCGTCTCTGGAGATTGACTGACTCCCTGAGATCTCCATTGTGTTGAAACCACTGTCTGCGGAGGCACCACTGTAGTGCCCTCATGTGCCAGAGTGCATGGTTGACCAAAAGAATGCAGGAATCAGACAGAGCAGGTGTAGAACCATCAGGACTGGAACAACCGCTCCATCGTGAAACAAAGGAACCATCTCCTGAATGTCAGTAGTGTCCAGTACCACCCCTATGAACAGGTTGCGCTGAGAGGGCACCAGGTGAGATTTGAGCACATTGATTGAAAATCCCAAGTTGAACAACAGTTGAGATGTTACTCGCAGATGATGAAGCACCATCTCTGGCTACTCCGCTTTGAGCAGCCAGTCGTCCAGATAGGGGAAAACGGGAATCCCTGAGATGAGCCGCCACTACTGCCATCACCTTTGTGAATACTCGAGGTGCAGTAGTAAGACCAAATGGGAGGACCGCAAACTGGTAGCGCTGCGACCCAACTGTAAAACGGAGATACTTCCTGAGCGACTTCAGAATGGGGATGTGAAAATACGCATCTTGTAAGTCGATCAACACCATCCAGTCCTCTTGCTGCAGCACCAGAAGAACCTGAGCAAGGGTCAGCATCTTGCTCTGGAACCACCTCTATCGCACATTTCTGTAAAACAAGCAAATGGTCCCCCAAACAAAAACCTTGGCAAGGAGGGTAAGGTGGAGGAAATTCCCGAAACGGAAGGGTGTACCCATTCTCTACAAGGTCTGACGTGACTGATTTCCAACCCTGTAGAAAGTGAGATAGCCGACCCCCACAGGACCCACATGATCCAGGATGGGGGATCTAGGGCTGCTTTCCTGTGGTACCAGGGGAATCAGAAGAGGAGAAGGAGAGATTGCGGGCAGAACCACTTTGGCAACCTTTGGCTCTTCCTCTATAAGACTTATAGAGTGGATTTTGCTGCTGCTGCTGAGGTTGACGGAAGCTGCGAAAGGAAGACCTTCCAAAGTCACGATATTTTTTGTAGCCAAAACCTCTTGACTGGGTTTGTAATCCCAAGGATTTCGCCGTGGCTCTGCTATCCTTAAACCTTTGCAAAGCTGAATCTGCCTTTTCCCCAAAGATTTTGGATCCGGCAAATGGCAAATCAAAAAAAGCGGCTTGGACATCAGGAGAAAATAGAGGATCTAAGCCATGCCTGTCTTCTTGTAGCTATGGAGGAGCCCATAACCCTGGCCACTGAGTCTGCCGTATCCAGGCCTGATTGAATAACCTGTCTAGCCGCAGTCTGAGCATCCGAAAGAACCTCCATAACGTTTCCCCTCTCCTCGTCAGGTAACTTGGGGGCCATCTGTTTTGCAGAGTCCATCAAGGCATGTATATAACGGCCCAACAGACAAGTAGCATTGGTCGATTTCAGTGCCATGCTCGACGAAGAGAAGACCTTTTTAGCTGACTGATCCATTTTCTTAGTGTCCCCGTCAGCTGGAGCCTGAGGAAAAGCACCTGAGGTTTGTTTGGAACAGGATGCCTGCACCACCAAACTTTCTGGAGATGGATGAGAAGAGAGAAATACTGGATCCCCTGGTGCAGTCCTATATCTTCTAACCAGAGCCTTAGAAACAGCAGGCGAAGAGAGTGGTTTACGCCAAACCTCGAGGATAGGCTCCAATAAGGCTTCATTAAAGGGTAACAGAGGCTCGACTGTAGATGAAGACTAATGCAAAACCTCTGTCAGCAAATTTGGCTTATATTTGGCAGTAGGTAACTGTAAATCCAAAAGCTCCGCAGCTTTCCTTATAACCATATGGTAGGGAGCTACCTCTTGAGGAGGAGAAGCCCTTGTTGAAGAGAGTTCCCACTCAGGAGAGGTATCCAATCCACTCGCCTCTTGAATTCCATCGAGCTCATCCAGAGACTCTTCCAATTCGCCCTCCTTTACTTCCTCTCTGCGATACTGCTCCTCTTCCAATAGCCTCTGTGCCTCTCTCCTTGAACGCGGCGTTGGTGGTGTCGTACGCGGCGCCGACTGCTCCGGTGCCGGCATCGAAGGAGGTTCCGAAGGAGGCATGAGATCCATACGAGGCCAAGAGGAAGGCTCACCAGACGGCGCCAGGGATTCCATTAACGGCGTCGAGACTCTCGGCGCCGGAAATTGCCATGACGGCGCCATTGGCATGAAAGGCACGAAGAGCGCCTGGGCATAGTGCTGGGGCATGCCCAAGTTGAAAGCCAATGGACCCACGGGACCAGAAGGTGCTCCGGATGGGAAAGCCGCTCTTGCAAACACTCCGTACATTGCATTTAAAAAATGCGACGGATCCGAACCTGGAGTCGGGAACTGTGGATACGGATTCGAGCCAGTAGCCAAACGGGGAGTATCTGACGTCGGAACAATCGGATCCACTGCCGAATCCACCGGTTCATTCTCAGGCACAGGAGAAGATGGCTCATCCTGAACTGGCTCGGCGTCTGAAGCCGGTGAATCCCTCGGCGCCGGAGTGCCTCTAGGCAAAGGAGACCTCTCTGGAGTCACACGAGGTGAAAGCGAGGGCGAAGGAGATACAAAGTCTTTACGGCGACGTCGAGGAACAGGCGAAGGCGACCTCGAAGCCTTACCCTTCGTCAAACGGCACAGAGATCCAGGTCTTCTTTTTTTCTTATGTTTTTTCGACTTTGATGTATGCGAAGTCGACGACTTCGACTTATCTCTTACGCCCTCTTCCTTCTTTCTTCGCCTTGGCCAGAAACCACTTGGCTTCCCGTTCTTCAAGTGCTTTTGGATTCATTTTCCTGCAACAGAAGCAGTCCTCCACGTCGTGCTCCGACGACAAGCACTATAAACATTCTTCATGGGGGTCAGTGATGGACATGTGACCCCCACATTCCCTACAGGGCTTGAACCCAGACTTCCTTAAAGATGACATCGCAACAGCAACAGTTAAAGCTGAAGGAACAACAAAGTAACTCTACAAAATATGGAGTGCTAGAAAACCGTTACGCGCCGACGGCACGGAAAAAAGGGAACGGACGTCATCACGCCGACGAGGCTCTCTTTTGGCTCCGGTGACGTAATGCGGAGTCGCGAGCGGAGCCAACATCCTCGTCGACGCAGAGAGCTAGCAAAAAATTCCATGGAATGCTGGCGCAGGGGATATTCATAAGGTGAGCAATCCACAGGCCGATGTATCCATCAGAAGTGGGATTACTGGTTCTGTATAGAAACAATATTGTTTTGTATTTGTTGTCACAGTTCTTTTCAAACACTTTTTTTTATCACAGTAGCTCATAATATCTTTTGGTCCTGACAAAAGCTGCGACATCTTGTAGGGTCCTTTAGGATGAAACATGTAGACCCGTTCACGTCCACCATACGCAGTTATTTGAAATTGCAGGTGCTCTGTTTTTAATCCTGTCACCAAGAACAAACCATTAAAGTCCATTTTGCCCCTGGTAGTCAGTTTTAATATCACTTCCTCACATTATTACCATTTCTAGGTTTTGCACTGCGTCTGTGTCCGCCACCCAAGCTATTCAGTTATTTTTCTTGTCTGAAGGATTTATTATATCCTAAATAGTGTAGGAATAAAAAACATCCCTGAGCTCCTCCCTCACAGTGAGGGGGTAGTAGCCCTTGGCGGGGCTACGGTTCCCCGTCAAGAGGAGAATCCCAGATGATGAAGCATGCCACCTCGGTGGGTGGTGGGATTACGTCCTATTTAAGGGATTTCCTTAGTAGCACGTTGAAATCATCTCTGCTGTCTCTTCTTCAAGCATATATGTGTGTTCTCAGACCAGAGGATTTTGTGTGTTTAAATTGTTAAATGTATAGGGATCCAATCCTCGCTGGCTCCGCTCTTGGGAGCAGGTGGGGCGGAGGGGGGCGGGGAGGGGGAAGAGGGGGGGGGGGGCACAGTTGGTGTTCATGAACCTGGGTTGAGGAGCTTGGTGCCGAGGGTTTTAGTAGGCTGTTTCCATGCGTCAGAGGGGCACCCGGCTCAGGGTGAGACCTACAAAGGGGAATGGCCTCTCTGGTGCGGGAGTCCCACATCAGCAGGTCAGTCTTGGCGGTGATGGTGTCCACGCTCGACACTAAACAAGCCTTGGTTGCTTCAAGGGGTCAGGTATCCTGGGTATTGGTGCAGAGTGGCTTCTAAGGGTCTCCAAACGTGGTGGGGAGTCGGGTCTGACCCTCTGGAGCATGGTGACATCCTCCTGGGTGGCTGCTGCATCAGTGGAACCGGTGGTCAACAGTATGGTGAATTAGACGTTTCGGTCGGTGCCTGCAGGAAGTGGCTCCTCCACTTCAAGGGAGATGCTGTATAGTTGGCGAAGTGGTGGCAGCCCGCCGAGGCTTTTGGAGGATGTACAGCTGCAGAACGAGTCGCATGGTCACAAGTGTCGGGATAGGAGCGGCAGACAGGGTTTGGTGCCAAAGTCCACAGGCAGCACAACGTTCTCACTTCTCCAGCTCTTCTTTGTCCTCTTCTTTTTTTTTGTTGCAGTTTTATAAAGCACAAACTAGAACCAAAAGGTATCAGAACGTTCTAGTTGTTTAGCCACATCCATCACAGTCAGGCCACCTAAATACTGAATTTAGGGGCGTTATGGGGCGCGATAAGTAGTAGACAATGGGTTACTTACCCTTGGGGTCACTACATCCCCTATATGACCACCCGAACCAGAGTTCCTAATTCCACTAAAAACAAGATGGTGGAATCCTTCTTTCAGTAAAGCACATCAGGCAGCCCACCTTAGGGGTGTGACTAGCCTGGTGGTGCAACACACTTAGTGAATAGCGTATTTCCCACCTGTCCTGGTGCCAATTGGGCTTCAGGGCAGGGGGTGGCATCTCCCTGGTCTGGGGGAATCCAGGATCACATATCAAAGGCAGCAGGGGCTTTGAAGCCCCTGGCCTTGATATGGTAAATCACTAGCCATCATGCTGGAGAAGGTGTTGGCTCTCACTTGCAGGGGGGCAGAAACAAGTCTGTGGTGGAAGCCGGGCGAGACCAGTCAGCCAGCACACTAAGAGGCTAGTAGTTTTTCAGAGGGCACCTCTAAGGTGCATATCTTAATAAAGCCACTGCTGGCATCAGTACGGATGTTAAGATGAGGTGTTTGATACCAAACACCATAGATTTCAGTGAAGCCATCATGTAGATGGGGAACTCTAGTGACAAGAGCCCAGTGCATGCACTTAAGATGGCTTCCCTGTTCACCTGTGCTATCTAGTAATTAAACTAGGCAACACTGGGGCATATCTGTTTATGCAGATATGTCCTCATATGTAATATAATGCACCCAGCCTTAGGACTATAAGACCTGCTGGAGCGGTGACTTACATATATTGCATGCGATGTCTGTGGTCATCGCACACAGGGTGTGTGCCATGGTTTTTCCGATTTGTTTGTACCACTTCACGCAGCCTGCAAAGGCAGTCTGCATGAGTTTGGTGGTGGGTCCCTTAGGGTGTCACAATACATGCTGCAGCCTTTAGGGACCCTCCTTAGTACCCATACCCTAGGTACCGGGGGTACCATTACTAGGGACTTAGAGGTGGTAAAGGTCAATTAGGATACAATTGAACAGTTACCTCGTTTTAGGAAAAGAGCACTGGCACTGGGGACCCGGTTACCTGAAACCCAGTGCACTTCAGTCAGAATTGCATTGAATACCGGGCACAAATTGGGGGTGATCATGTCAAAAGGGGAACTTTCCTACAGGGGGCTACGACCCTGTATGTGCACATGAGGGAAAACTCCTTGTCTGGATTTCCTACACCTTGTCCAAGTATGTGGATATATACTTATGTAACAGAGTTCTTTGCAGCTACCAGAGGGGAGGGAAGGGGTGTTGTATGTTCAGTAGTTGCTGTGTTAGACAAATACCTAATAAAAAGATGTTAAAAATAAATAAATAAAATAATGTGTTGGCCTGTAATTTAATTTTTTTTTTTTTTTTAAGGAAACATCTGGAAAGTAGATCTTTTTTAGTGACTATCAGGCAATCGTGTTCAGACTGAATGCATGTAGAGGTGAAAAGGGGAGGAAACCGCCTTATCCAAGTCCTGATTTTCATGCATATTTACAATAACTGCAGTATTCTATATGGTTGAATCTATATATATATATATATATATATATATATATATACATACATACATACATACACATACACACACACACACAGGTATACAGCTGTAAGTGCACACTTAGGAGTGAAGCAAATTTTTATATATATACCATTTGTAATTTCTTTTTTTTTTTTTTGCAGAAAACATAACAAATATGGATATCTGGATATTTACAAATAAGATGAGTACGAAATAAATGTGGCTAAAATATATTTTTTTTTTAATACCATAAAACCAAAAGGCCATTTTAATCATTGTTTATGATTCAACAGTTACTTCTGCACGCTGGAGAAATGGCAGGCTTAGTGATTCAAGTGAAAATCACATGTTGGCATTTTAACCTTATGTTCCCTGATAGTTCGTATTCTTGTGAATGTGTTTGATGCTTAAATACATTGTATTCACCTAATACACAAAATGGTAATGGGAGGAATGCTAGCAATAGTCTACCTGCCGTATTCAAATCAGTACTGATCCTGCTCCTCAAAGGAACAGACCATCCTGAACTGCCAGCCGAGGCCTTTGCCAGAAAATGACTATTCAGGCCTCATCAGTGAGTTATAGCTTAGATCCTATGGCACAAACCACACGGGACCCCCATCTGGGCAACCTGGGAAAAACAAACTATGGGTAGTAACACTAAATTGAGGCAACTCGTCACAACGCCTGCCCACTCCGCAGGCCACACGCTTGACCCCATCTTCTCCGCCAGCCCCCACGTCGCCTTCAGCCACACCACCGAACTCCTCTGGACCGACCACCGCTGCATCCACTTCTCCCTTCCAGAAACCCACCATACACCACCACACCCAACAGATCCCTCGCCGCTGCTGGAGGAAAATCACAGAAGACCAACTACACCGAAACCTCACTCTCAGCCCACCCACTGAACCTTCCAACACCGACGACGCTGCCCGCAACCTCAGACGCTGGATCGACGACTCGCCCCGCTGAAGAAACCCCCCTACAGAGACACCAGCAAGAGGGCCAGCTGGTTCACCCCAGAACTCCTAGCCTTCAAGCGAGCCTGCCGGAAGCTAGAGAAGAAATGGCACAGCGAACAGACTCCGGACAGCCACGCAGCCCACAAGGACGCCATCCGCAACCACCATCACCACATCAGGACTGCCAAAAGGACCTCATTCAAAGATCGCTTCGACAACAACGCACACAATAGCAAGGAGCTCTTCAACATTGTGAAGGAACTCTCCAATAGCAACGACATCCCGCCGTCGCAAGCCCTGTGCGACTCCCTCGCCACTTTCTTCCACCGCAAGATAGCAGACATCCACGACAGCGTCAACACCCAGACCGCCCCAGCAGACAGCAACACAACAGTCTCTCCGCACACCATCGACTACGACCCCCTACTAGCCTGGACCAGCGTGAGCATCGATGACACCATGAAGACCATGAGCACAATCCACTCCAACTCGCCGTCAGACCCATTTCCGCACCACATCTTCAACAAAGCTCCATCGCGCAACATCATCAATCTCTCCCTCGAGACCGCGACCTTCCCAGAGAGCTGGAAACACACCGAGATCAACACCCTACTCAAAAAACCCAAGGCAGACCCTAGAGACCTCAAAAACTTCCGGCCCATCTCTCTGCTCCCGTTCCCGGCCAAGGTCATCAAGAAGATAGTCAGACAGCTAACCAAATACCTCGAAGAAAACAGAATCCTGGACCCTTCCCAGTCAGGGTTCGCAGCAACCACAGCACCGAGACCGCCGTCATCGCCGCCACCGACGACATCAGGATACTGCTGGACTAAGGTGAGACCGCAGCCCTCATCCTTCTGGACCTCTCCGCCACCTTCGACACCATCTGCCACCGCACACTACACGCACGCCTCCACGCCGTAGGGATCCGAGACCAAGCCCTGGAATGGACCACCTCCTTCCTCTCCGGCAGAACCCAGAGCGTCCGCCTCCCCCCATTCCGATCCAAAGCCTCCGAGATCATCTGCGGCGTACCCCAGGGTTCCTCCCTCAGCCCGACACTGTTCAACATTTACATGGCCCCGCTTGCACACGTCGCCCGACAGCACGACCTCAACATAATCTCCCATGCCGACACTCAACTGATCCTCTCCCTCACCAAGGACCCCATCACCGTCAAAGCCAACCTCCACGAAGGAATGAAGACCGTCGCCGACTGGATGAAGACCAGCCGACTGAAGCTGAACACGGACAAAACGGAGGTCCTCATCCTCGGCTACAACCCTTCAGACTGGGACGACTCCTGGGTGCTGACGGCACTGGGGACAGCCCCGACACCCACCGACCATGCACGCAACCTGGGAATCATCCTCGACTCAACGCTCTCCATGACCAAGCAAGTAAACGTCATCTCCTCCTCCTGCTTCAACACCCTCCGCATGCTCCGCAAGATCTACAGGTGGATCCCGACAGATACAAGAAGAACAGTCACCCAGGCCCTCGTCCGCAGAAGACTCGGCTACGGAAACACCCTCTACGCGGGAGCCCCGACCAAGCTCATCAAACGACTGCAACGCATCCAAAACGCCTCAGCACGACTGATCCTCGACATACCACGCCACGGCCACATCACCCCCCACCTGAGAAACCTGCACTGGCTGCCCGTCAACAAGAGGATCACCTTCAAGCTCCTCACCCACACACACGGCACTCCACAAGACCGGCCCAGCCTACCTCAACAAACGACTTTCCTTCTGCAACCCCAACCTCCAGCTCCGGTCCGCCGACCTCACGCTCGCCACCGTCCCACGCATCCGAAGAACACCGGCGGGAGGTCCTTCTCCCACCTCGCCGCCAAGACCTGGAACACCCTCCCACTGAACCTACGACAGACCCAAGACCTGCTGACCTTCAGGAGGCTACTCAAAATCTGGCTGTTTGATCAGTAGCGCACCCCCCCAGCGCCTTGAGACCCTCACAGGTATGTAGTGCGCTCTACAAATGTTGTTTGATTGATTAATTGATTGACTGAGCGATTGCCAGTTGTTAGATTTTTTGCAAGGATTCCTCACTTATCCTTTTGCGTGTTTAATGGAATATTCTAAGTGGCAAGGGTATGCCCTAACAAGTCCTTTGCTCACTGTGCCACTGAAAGTTGCACGCGACTGTAGAGGCCCAAATATGGCAGGTCTTGCATTCAAGTTGTGAGAGAGGACTTGGCTTGGCAGTTCGGGCTGAACTGTTCCTATGGAAAAGGACACAGGCAGATTTGCCTTTGGCATGGTCTAATCTGAGGTGGCATGGGGGATAAAACACAATGAGTTGGAATGCTATGCCAAGTCAGTGGTTAAACTATATGCAAGCATTTATTCCATCACCTTTTCTGCTTCCCATCACCTTTTGTATGTCATATATATTGTAATCACCTTCAGACTTAAAGGTGGTGTTCACCCAATAACCTGCATATATTGGGGGTGGTAGTTAGCCCAATCACAGATTCACAACTTGTGAAACATTCATAACGCCAACAATTCAAAATTAAGAGATGGAGTCTTAATTAGAGAAATGGGAGAGCTTCATGCGCTTGAACCCTATAAACACAACCAAAGCCAGCCCCCCACTGCAACAGGTGACGTGCTGTTACTTACCAGGTCTCGATGATAGGAGGAGCTGGTACACAGCTGGGTGACCCCCATGCAAAAGCAAGGTAGGCAGCCCTCCTGATTATCACCACTCAGGTGAAAGTGGTGGGCGCGGCAGCTTCCACAGGTGACTCCCTCCACGTTTGGCTAAAAGAGAAACAGAAACAAAAGGAAGTATCTGAATCACCAAGATTTGGTGGAACCTTTGGTGCCATCTTTAAATCTGTTGCATTATGAATTAAAAACAGTGACGCTGTGGTGGGGAACATGTCCCAGCCATACAACTGTGGGGTACCTTCAAGAGAACATTTTTATTACAGAATGGATCTTTAACACACATACTGTTAGGCAGTGCCCCCTCACTCTGCAAAGGACGCTTTAGACTGGGGATGTTCAATGTTTGCCTACGAGGAACCTATCCATTCCAGACTTCCAGTCTAAATGTTATTCTTTTAGATTCATTGAATGTACATCTAAAATGCAAAAATATAGAATTGATTTGCCCAATATGACCCAAGATGGACAAGGCTTAGTTGCTTAACAAAATAGAGTATGTAATTTACTAAACCATTTTTTCTAAACCCTTCCCCCCACCCTTAAAGAAATACAAAGCTGATCACCAAAGGCTTCCAGCACAGACTTGGCTGTTACTACTGGCATGGAACGCATACGGTCAGCAAGACGAATACTTTATTTATGTACCTTACAATGACACTGTCCCCTGGCATCACACTGGCTGCTTAAACTGCCATGTGGGTCACATCTGCAGTCTGTGCCAGAGCTCTCTAAAAAGAAGGGGAAAAACAGACACATTCAGGTACTTTCTATGATGGCGCTTAAAATGTGACAACTTAATTACAAAAATAGCATGGTCCTATCTACAACTTGCAATACATTGCACACTGTCTGCAACAACCTCTTGGGTACATTTTCGTTCAGAGGCAGAATACTAGAGAAATAAGGCAGTTCAAACTGCTTTCCCACACAAGTCCTTACCTGAATGTATACGAGGGGATCTGGGGAAATGTAATTTTTTATTTCTAAGAAGTACAAGACCCTACTATTACTAAGGAAGCCCAGACATTTCTTTGTTAAACAAGTGAAAAATGTAATCTGCTCCCTTTGTCGCAATAGAGACCGAGCAGAAATCGTCAGGATCTAAATATGCAACCCAGACATCTCATCAGATGTTTTGAGTAGGGACTCCGTCCTCAAGCGTTCATATGAGAACAGGTGCTGGGGAGCACCGAGTCATCAGCAAGAGACCCACTCAAGATGTGCTCACATGCAGATTGAGAAATCAACATCGATTTACAATTAAGCACAATAAATGTAATAGTTTTCCTAAGACAACATTATTTCACAATGGGGTACGCTTTAAAAAGATTGGGGGGGCAGCGCCACACTAGCATCAAAGACATCTTCAGAGTAGAAACAACAAATTCAGAAGAGATAATCAGAGGACATCTCAATCAACCTGCCAGAATATGAAGTATCACCACCATCAGTGGCAGAAGTGTGATAATGCTCCTGCAACTCAGAAAAGAGGTAAAGATGCACTTCTTCAGAGACAATCACATCTCCAAACATGAATCTCCTTTCAGAAAATGTCAGCTTCAATGTGAATGATGCTGAATTGAAGCCATGGCCACTTGCCCTTGTCCAGCACATCTCTCTAGCTAGGTTTGCGCTCTAGACTCTAGCATATAAACATCTGTAGTAGCAGTTGTGTCTGAATTTATTCTCTAAAATTAATAAGGTTAGCTTCAGTGAGGTACTGCTCAAGACCACAGAGGGACACAACCAGTTTTCATTCATGCGTTTATACATAAGGATATTTTCGCTTCTAAGTCAGGCTGTATTTGGTTAAATAGTTGATTATTGATGGGCTACTTTACTAATCAGATCAGCTTTTTGCAATTCAAAATCTTTTATGTCAAAATAATTCAAAATAAGTTATTTTTAAGCAGCTTTGGAGTGACAACTAAATGATAATTGTTTTAAAGAAATTACAATATTGTTTGAAGACTTAACAGAGAAAATAAACCTCTCTCTCTATGCAGTCGTGGAGAATGATGACTTTGGAAGTGATTTTTAAGGCAAGGCATGCAATAGGCCTTGTATAAAACTCGTGGAGCCATCTGCAAAGGGCATTCAATGAGTGTGTATGTGTGTGTCTGAGTTTTCATAACATATATTTGCTTAAACGTTTTAAATAGGACTTTATGCATGTGTACATATACAAAGTCATATTCAAACATTTGAAGCAAAAATGTAGGTTTGTGCATTGCATCAAACAATCACAGCTTAACAGTGAAAGATTGTTTGACACAATGTGTGTGACAAGGCACAACTGTCTGATTTATTTTCCTGTGTCGCCTCCTCCCACAGGGCAACATTTAACAGCTTTGGTGGGGGAAGCAAAGACAAATGGAGTCAGGACATGGCCTCCTCTATAAACGTCATCTGCCATGCCAGCTATCTATAAATAGAACAAGTTACTTAGCTTTGGTTGTATGATGGAACTCTGCCCCTCACAAGGTCCTGCAATGCAGTTGTTGTACTAAACATACCCAATTTTCTGTGCTTGCCCCCCTCAAAAGTCTTGCCTCTTGCTCCTACCCTATGCTGAAACACCGTAACTCTGTTGTGAGCCAGGTTAACGATGTCCTTCGGTCAATCTGCTATAGTCTCATGTCTTCTCCCTCTATTTTTAGGTCTCGCCTAGGCAGCGCGCATGTGTTGCTCTAGGAGATGACCTTTAGAAATTGTTCAACTCTTTTCAAGCACTCGTGCTTGTGCTGGCATCCACCTTGCGGGAGCGAGCAGCAGTGCGCGCGCTAATTGAAAACAGATGGCCCACGAGTGCTTGAAAACATCTGTTTGCATTTGCCTGGTTGCCCTCGCTATCCCTTCTCAACTGCTTGTCTTGCTGTCGCTTTGCAAGCACTCGCTTTCCCTTTTCAAAGTTTTTTGTTTCAAAAAAATTGTGCAGACCTCTTGTTTTGCCTTGAATGGTCCCGTGCAGTTTCTTGCTCTCCTGCGGCCGCTCTTGTTGAATTTTTCCAGCATCCGCTTTTCAAGATCAACTTTTCTTTCAGGAAATTCAAGCACTTTCACCCGAAACCCTCTCTCAACTAGGACTCACCTCACACTTTGCAGCACAGTAACTTTCATTTTTTTGTGTATTTTCGGGGTATTTCTCGCTCTACCGCAAGCAGCATGCCGAGATATTTTTGCATGTTTATGAAGAACTACTAGAGCGAGCTGCGACTTGGCGCTTAACCGGTGGCAGTGAACAGAAGGGCTTATTTAGGTATTACTAAATTTACATGTAATTACTTTGTAGACTACTTTCTTAGAATCGTAATCTACCAGTAACGGGATGGAGTTACCATTCCGTTTGTTAGGCCCAGTGTGGGATTAGGACCAATGAAACTCTTCTGACGCCTTGTTGTCAGACTAGTTTACAGGAACACTCTAGACCGCTAACTGATACACTTTAAGCTCCGTGACATACTGAAGTCTCGGAAGTGTAGGAGACACGCATGTCCTTTCAGTTGCGGTCCCTCCACGTCTCTAGTCCTTACACCCAGTTTTACTTCACTTCTGCCGTAAACAGGCGTGGAACAGGGAGGGAGGTTGTTGTCGTCCAGTTTGGCGGTGTGATGGTGGCTTGCGGGATCAGCAGGTACTGTGTGGCCATGCGCGTGGATGTGAGCAATGCACGTGGATGTGAGCGATGCGTCGAGTTTATGACCCCGCTTGGTGTGATTTTTTTTTTCTTCCAAATTCAAGATCCTCTTCCCCTAACTTTTCTGAGCTAATTCCAGGTAGACTCAAAACACTTATCACGTCAAACAAATCTGCTCCCAAAACCATGTCATGCACATAATGATGTATTTCGGCTGATGTCATTTATTGTTCGTGAAATCAGGTTGTGGTTTGCTCAGAGACCATGTCGGTTAAGGATAAGTGACACGCATTGGTATCAACTGCCAACTCCATCTTTTCTGAAAGGATTAGCCAAAGTGCTTTTTCTAACAAATGCTTCCAACTTAATTTGTATTGTCACATTGTGTATATATATATATATAGATATATATTTTTAAAGAGTTTTTTATATAGCGTGAACTAGAGCACTAGTCTTGTTACAGAAAAACTCAATCAATTTTTTTTGTTAGGCACAGGGAGATTAAGTGATTTCCCCAAAATCTTGAGCGTCGCTGCAGAGACTCAAACCCAGTTCCCCAGCTTTGAGGACTACCTCTCTAGCCGTAACGCTACACCCTCTCCTCAAAACCTGTTTGTAAAATCTTTAGAGAAAAGAAAATCACCGCAAGAAAAGGGTGGCAGTTTTCAGCTCAACAGATGGCTAACTTCTCGAAGCAACTACATGATAATAAAAACAAGCATTGGCATAGCCAATAGGTCTCGCCTTTGGGGCCTTATAAGTGTTTAGGCAGAGCAATTGACTTTGCCAATGTGTTTAAGCCGTGCTGTAGAGAGGTGTGGCTGCTGTGCAGCATGCTGAAAAGTTGTAATAAAAAAGTGCCAGAAGCATTTTTGTTACCTTATATAGGACCAAGAAGGCATTATGTCCAACAGAAGGACCATATTAAAAAATTTATGTACAATAAAATTTTTCCTAATTTTTCTTTTGTTCTTGCAATGCTTGTTTAAGTTTTTTTTTAGGGGGCCTAAACAATTGGAGGTTAAAGGTTGTGAACTAGTACCTGTGTTATAACACTAGCAGCGGCCAGACGCTAGGGGAGAATCAACAGATGGCAGATTTCGAGAGCAGGCTGAGGTGGTGTTGAGTGATGTTGAGGTGGTAGTGGTGACTGGTGCTGAGACGATGCTGAGGTGATGCTGAATGATACTTAGGTCTTGCTGAGTGATGATGATGTGGTGGAGTACTATTGCAAATAGCGATGGGAGTGATACTGATGTGGAGTTGAGTGATATTGTTTTGGCCCTGAGTGATGCTGTGGTGGTGCTGAGTCGGAGAGGGAGTCTGTGAGAGGGAGTCTGTGAGAGGGAGTGAGAGAGGGAGTGAGAGAGGGAGTGAGAGAGGGAGTGAGAGAGGGAGTGAGAGAGGGAGTGAGAGAGGGAGTGAGAGAGGGAGTGAGAGAGGGAGTGAGAGAGGGAGTGAGAGAGGGAGTGAGAGAGGGAGTGAGAGAGGGAGTGAGGGAGTGAGAGAGGGAGTGAGAGAGGGAGTGAGGGAGTGAGAGAGGGAGTGAGAGAGGGAGTGAGAGAGGGAGTGAGAGAGGGAGTGAGAGAGGGAGTGAGAGAGGGAGTGAGAGAGGGAGTGAGAGAGGGAGTGAGAGAGGGAGTGAGAGAGGGAGTGAGAGAGGGAGTGAGAGAGGGAGTGAGAGAGGGAGTGAGAGAGGGAGTGAGAGAGGGAGTGAGAGAGGGAGTGAGAGAGGGAGGGAGTGAGAGAGGGAGGGAGTGAGAGAGGGAGGGAGTGAGAGAGGGAGGGAGTGAGAGAGGGAGGGAGGGAGAGAGGGAGGGAGAGAGGGAGGGAGGGAGAGAGGGAGGGAGTGAGAGGGAGGGAGTGAGAGAGGGAGGGAGTGAGAGAGGGAGGGAGGGAGAGAGGGAGGGAGAGAGGGAGTGAGAGAGGGAGTGAGAGAGGGAGTGAGAGAGGGAGTGAGAGAGGGAGTGAGAGAGGGAGTGAGAGAGGGAGTGAGAGAGGGAGGGAGGGAGTGAGAGAGGGAGGGAGGGAGTGAGAGAGGGAGTGAGAGAGGGAGTGAGAGAGGGAGTGAGAGAGGGAGTGAGAGAGGGAGTGAGAGAGGGAGTGAGAGAGGGAGTGAGAGAGGGAGTGAGAGAGGGAGTGAGAGAGGGAGTGAGAGAGGGAGTGAGAGAGGGAGTGAGAGAGGGAGTGAG